>NW_026775579.1:27853487-28453487 GCF_030987335.1 Cornus florida
ATTTTACTTTATTTTATTTTATTTCTCAAAAATATTTCAAAAATACAAAAAGATTTTGTTTTATTTTATTTATTGTTTATTCAAAAAAAAAAAAAAAATTCCAAAAGTACTTTGTGAAGAGATCATTCAAAATTCGATTGATCTGTGATTCTAGTTCGATCGATTGAACTAAAGAGCAACAGTTTTTAAATAGAACCGAGGATAAGATCTCATTCTCCCTTATTTCCAAACCCTAGTTCCTACGCCGTTGTAACCTCACCCATTTCCTCCATCTTCGGCGAGATCTCTGGAGTGAACCTGGTGTCGATCTCTCCCTCTTCTCGGATCTTCTTCCTCTTTACATTTCATCTCTCCTCTCTTTGATTCAAGGTAAGATCCGAGACCCTATTATTAATTTCACACCTCGATTTATTAAGAGTATGCTTTAAGTGTTTGATCCGTTCCAATATTCATGATGATTGTTGGCCATAGATGAAGTGTTAAGCTTTTCATGTATATATGTCTATATTTGTCTTTATGCCGTGGCCATTGTAATGAGTTACTTTGATTTTTAGGAGTGTGAGCTATTCTAGGTGATTAGGATTGATGTTTGTTGTGTTGATGGGCTTACGAATATGTTCATGTGGGTCCCGTGCTTCCACAGTCACATATCTGTGACTTCTCATTTTTCACAGAACACAGTTCGATTGATCAAACTTGTGTCTCAGATCGATCGAAGTTGTGAGATCGATCTCACTTACTTTTAATCGATCCAACCTTTGTAATCGATCTCACATACACACTTCATTCATCTTATATTCATATACATGTTTCTATTGTGCTTTCAATTATTTATTCTAGCGCTAACTCCCATTGCAAGATTTCTTTTTTGTAGACCATGACTAAGAATGACAGTTCTTTTACTTCAGCCACACCTGAGGCACATGATCAGATATGTCGCTTAGAGGAGCAACTTCAGAGTTTGGAGGATATGCTGGTTGCCCTTAGAGCTGCCATTGCTACCCTTCGTCTGAATATGCTGGCTACCGTTAGAGCTGACATTGCTCGTCTCCGTACGGAGATCTTGACTGCCATTGATGACTTAGCCAGGGAAATCCGCGGAGTTCGCTTTACTCGTCCTGCCCCCTTTACCTGAGACTCCCAGTCTCTTTATCGTTTTATGCTCTCTATCTATGTTGTGTGTCTACTACACTTGTGATACTATTATTTTTGCAGCCGGGTCTGTTGGCGTTGACACTGGATGTATTGCACTTTATTGTTGTTTTTATCTATTATGGAAGTCATATGCTTTTATTGATATATCTATCCTTTTAACTCCATTAGGTGCATCACAATGACTTCAGTGAGAGAGTGCTACCCGATTTTCAGGACCACCTTTATACCTCTCTCATCTCTTTATCTGTTTATCCGATGTACACTTGCATGTCCACTGTGCACTAATTATCCCATTTTGTTATCTGATGAGTTAATCCAAGTGCCAATTTTCAGGACCACAGTTCATCCCAAGTTTGGGGGGGCCGTGCCACCCACTTTGGATACTTCAGTCCCATTATTCTTGCTTAGTTGCACTGGTATACTATTTTCCTTGTTCTCTTGCACATTGAGGACATTGTGCCATTTAAGTTTGGGGGGAATGGTGCTTTGCAGTGTTAGCTTTAAATTTCAAGATTTTGAGCATGACTAGTGTATTTGAGGGATATTTCTATGATTGATCCATATCTAGCTATGATTTTGATCCTTTGAGGACTATATTGCTTAAAATTTAAAAATTGCTTGACTTGAGAGTCCAATACTCCTTGTATGCCTTATGGAAGCCATTTAGGAGTAAATTTTTTGAAAAATTGATATCTTGCTTGCACTTGTGGTCCACATCATCTTGATTTTGTGATTGTTTTGAGATTCATTCTAGGATTCTACACTAGCACAGGCGCACACTAGCATTCATTTGTGGGGTACATGCTTTGTTGATTATTGAATTGGTTATATCTTAATTGAGTTAGTAATGCATTGAAAGCTTTCATTCTTGATAAAAGGTGGATAACAACCCCTTTTCACTAAGTAGCTGGGATTCTAGCCTCATCAAGCACTGAACTTCTTACGCCGAAAGGTGGAGGGCCTAAACTCTAGGTTAATAATTGAACTTATCCAAAAAAAGAAAAAAAAAAAGAAAAAAAAAAGTGTAATAAAAAAAAAAAGTGAGGACTTCTCCCAAAAGGTGAGAAGTGGGAAATAATTAGATGGTTGTTGTCTTGATTTGTACCCTAGTTGATTTGAGCTTGTAAGTCCGTAGGGGTATTTGAATGCTTAATGCCCTAAAGCCGTCTGGTTTGGGAGTCATTGACCTAACGCTCGACCTCATGAATCACTAGAAAGCTATATATATATATATATATATATATATATATATATATCGAGTGAAAAGAATAAGCTCACCTAAAACAACAAAGCTTTAATAAAAGGTTAACTTTTTGTCTTGATGATCGGTACTAGATTCGTGTGTTAGTTTGAGGGAAAGGATGTAATTAATTCTTTAGTTGGCTAAGATAGCAGCATATTTGATGCCGGTCCACTTAAAAAGGATTTTAGAGTTGTTTTGATTTACATGATCATTTTCTTGATGTGTGGAGGACCATACTTGCTTGCTTGACGTTGAGATTTTGGGAGATTGCTTAGAAATGTATGAAAAATTGCATACTTGAGGTAGTTTTCTCCCAATGCTTGTTTGCAATATTGGTACCTCTTTTGAAAGAATGAGCTTAATGTTTGTGGGTATCATTTCTGGAAACCCTCACGAGACTTCACTCGTCCACTAGGGGTAACCTAGTGGTTTAAAAGGCTTGTTGCATATGCTAAGTGCAATTGTGTTCCCTACGAAAGTGGCGTTATCCATTTATTATTTTCTAGATTCATACTTGTATAGTTGCTCATTTTATTCCTTTATTTTCTAGTTCATTGCTAGGGACTAGTAATATTTAAGTTTGGGGGTGTGATGAGCGCTGAAAAGTGCGTATTTAAACCTCTTGAGCTTAGGCATTCTAGTACCTTTATCTATCTTACTTTACCGTTTTAGATTGATTTCGTATTATTTCCATTTTCAAGCACTTATCCTGAAAATAAGCTAACTCAGCCAAATAATAGATTAATTGAAGCAATTATGGGATTAAACAAAGAAAGGAGCAAAGTGGAGAAAGAAAGAAGCAAATAAAGCCAAAGGTGGGAAGCAGCAAAGTTCGAATGATCCAACTTCAAGGTTCGATCGATCGAACACTGATCGATCTCAGTACTTCAAGATAGATCCATACCTTAACCCAAAGCAAAAAGTCTAAAGTTTGATCGATCCAACACTACCCTTCGATCGATCGAACACTTTTGTCCTTATTCAAATGATTGATCTTATCCACAGCTGTACCATCCACTAACCACTTTTGTCATTTTCCCAAAAATATCTTGGATTTGTCTTTTCCCAAAAAGCTCAACTAGTTGGATCGATCCAGCCTAAGTTCGTTGGATCTCAGCAATGTTTGATCGATCCAAGTCCATGGTTCGATCGATCGAACTTTCTCCAGTGCGAAAAAGTTAAATTTCTAGCTCATTGAAAGTTGTCTTTTATCCAATCATTGGGGAATATGCTTTGCACGACCCCAGCTCATTTTGTGTATCACTTGACCTAGCTATAAAAGAAATATGATGCACTTTTTGAGGGAGACTTAGCATTTGGTAGATACAACTTTAGAGGCTATTCTTAGTGTAAAAGAAAAGAGGAGGAGGCTAGAAACACCATTGGAGACTCTTCATCATCCAAGAAGCAAATCTAAACCACGGAGTTAACCCTTGAGGGTTGGAACAACATCACCATGAGTGGCTAGATGGTGTGATTTTCTAGATGGTCCATGCTCATTTCTTAATGGATTGTGTCTCTCCCTTAGCTTAATTAGTTTAATTTCATGTCATTAGCTTAATTGTAGTTTAGTGGTAGCATAGTTGTTAGATAGGAGGACAATCCATGCTTGTTGTTTGATGTTTCATACTTTTGAATGAAAGTAGCATATGTCTCTAACCTTATGGTGTATTTGGCTTGTGAGCTTAATGAAAGGATTAATGGCTTGCTAAATATATTGTGCTTTTCACATGCTATTTAGACAATATATACTTAATTGCTAGATATTGTGCTTTTCACATGTTGATTAGACAACGTATGCTTAATTGGTCAACCTTGCTAATTGAATCAACCAAACACACACACACATCAATATTGCAACACACATTACCCTCATTAGTCACTTGTTAAGGGTGTAGAAAAGCATTGGTTGGTGGTTACCTCTAAACCCCAAGATCTTCTCTCTCTTATTTGTTCTTAATTGCATTCTTTTGTTATCACTTATTTTAATTTAGTTGCTCTCTGGTCTAATCAACCAATAAACCAATTGTTTGATCACTCGACTTACTTGCCCTAATTGCAATTCCACAGCCAAGTACGACTCCAATCCCTTGGGACGATCCCTACTCACCCTAACTATATTCTTAGTGAAGGTAGTAGTGGCTTCTATAAATGTAAAACTTGGCCCTCGCCTTAATGCATACTCTTTAAGCTTGATGGTGTAGGACGACAACTAACATAAGCTTCCACCAGCAATGAACTAGAAAGTAAAGGAATGAAATGAATAACTAAACAACTATGAACTAGAAAGTAATGAATGGATAACGCCACTTTTGTAGGGAACACGATTGCACTTAGCATATGCAACAAGCTTTTTAAACCCCTAGGTTACCCCTAGTGGATGAGTGAAGTCTCGTGAGGGTTTCCAGAAATGATATCCACAAACATTAAACTCATTCTTTCAAAGGAGACACCAATATTGCAAACAAGCATCGGGAGAAAACTACCTTAAGTATGTAATTTTTCAAACATTTCTCTGCAATCTCCCAAAATCTCAACATCAAGCAAGCAAATATGGTCGTCCACACATCAAGAAAATGATCATGCGAATAAAAAAACTCTAGAACCCTTTTTGAGTGGACCGGAATCAAATGTGTTGCTATCTTAGCCAACTAAAGAAATGATTACATCCTTACCCTCAAACTAGCACATAAATCTAGTACCGATCATCAAGACAAAAAGTTGACCTTTTTATTAAAGCTTTATTGTTCTAGGTGCGGTTATTCTTTCCATTCGATTCTTTTTTTTTTTTTTTTTTTTTTTTTTTTTTTTTTTTTTTTTTTAAGATCAAAGATGGAAGCATGGTGCAATGTGTTGATCTATTAAGCTTTCTAGTGATCCATGAGATCATGCGTTAGCTCAATGACTCCCAAACCAAATGGCTTTAGGGCATTAGGTGTTCAAACACCCCTACAGACTTACAAGCTCAAATCAACTAGGTTACAAATTAAGACAACCTCCATCGAATCATTTTCCACTTCTCGCCTTTTGGGAGAAGTTCTCACTTTTTATTATTATTTTTGCAACTTTTTCTTTTTTATTTATTTATTTATTTATTTTTATTTTTTATATTCAATTGTTAAGCTAGAGTTTGGGCCCTCCACCTTTCGGCGCGAGAAGTTCAGTGCTTGATGAAGCTAGAATCCCAGCTACTTAGTGAAAAGGGGTTGTTATCCACCTTTGTCTAGAATGAAAGCTTTCAATGCACTACTAGCTCAATTGGGATATAACCAATTCAATAATCAACAAAGCATGTATCCCACAAATGAATGCTAGTGTGCGCCGGTGCTAGTGTAGAATTCTAGAATGAATCTCAAAACAATCACAAAATTAAGATGATGTGGACCACAAGTGCAAGCAAGATATCAATTTTTCGAAAAATTTACTCATAAATGGCATCCACAAGGCATACAAGGAGTATTGAACTCTCAAGTCAAGCAATTTTTAAATTTTAAGCAATATAGTCCTCAAAAGATCAAAATCATTGCTAACATGGATCTCCAATCTTATTCATGCATTTAAGTCTCAAACTTAAGTAGAATGCAACAAAGACACCTTACCCCCAAACTTAAACCGCACATTGTCCTCAATGTGCAATGAGAACAATAGAAAAGATGGAAAGGGTATACCGTGGTGGCAAAGACATGAAGCTCGGTAATGATCTAATTCGAAAGACGTCTCCCCCAAACTTGGAATCAAGAACCTACTTGAATTACCACACTAACAAACTCACATCAAATATCAAATGGGATAAGAATAATCAAATCATGCAATCTACAACAATATAGCACAAGATGAAAGAGAGATATGACCTCAAGTCCTACATCAAGCATGGAAGCATGAATACACACAAGGGCACAATGGTGAATAAAATTTTTTTTTTTAATTTAATTTAATTTTTTTATTTTTAAAATTTAAAAGCCAAAACAAAGTCAAAACAATAAATTCCAAAATTGATATCGATCTAAACAAAATGTTTGATCGATCTGACAGAGAGGTAGAATATGCAGGTTTTTGGGCTCAGAAATTTTTCTAAGTGTTGGGACTTGCAGATCGATCCAATAATGAAGTTAGATTGATCGAAGAACTTCAGATCAATCTTGAAATGTTTTCGATCGATGAGATAGAGAGCTAAAATATGCAAGTTGATGCTGGCTCAAAATTTTTCTTAAGTGTTGGATCTTAAGATTGATCGAACTTTGAAGTTGGATCGATCTAAGGTTTTCTGATTGATCTGAGAATAAGTTCGAACGATGGGATAGAGAGGTGATTTGGATGCAGGTAGATGCAGGTCGAAAATTTTTCTAAGTGTTGGATGCAGGTAGAAGGTCGATCGATCGAACTCTCATTTGAGATCGATCGAACTTATGCAAAATGCTCAATCACAACATAAAAGTGCATGCATTCCTAATCATAGTCCCTAGCCATGTATATGAACCCAAAGCCAATATGTAGACTTCGCAAGAAATGAAATTAAAGATAGAAATGAGGGAGGAATAGGGTTTTGACACCCTACAAAATGTTGTGCTAGTCTTTAACGTCTCTAGCAAGACATTGGACTCTTTTAGCCCGGATCAAAGATCTTGTTATGCATCCCCTCCTTGTTAGGGTGATAGATGCTTTAAACTCCACCCAACAAATGTTTCTTTGAAGAACTTGTTGGATTAAGTTCAAAAGAAGCTTTTGGTCCCTTGTTAATGCAATTTTCTATGTTTTCATACACCGGGTCAACTAGATGTGCAGCTTCCAAATGTCTTTGAAAGACTTGACCTTCTATGTAAGGTTTCAACCTCTGTCAATTAACCTTAAAAATGTTTCCCTTCTTCAAATTTTTGATTTCAACTGCCCCACGAGGTGCAACAGAGATGATTTTATAAGGGCCCTTACATTTGGTTCTTAATTTCCCAGGAAAGAGTTTCAGTCCAGAGTTGAAAAGCCAAGCTTTTTGACCGGGTTCTAAAGACTTTTTCACAATATGCTTATCATGAAAGGCTTTGGTTCTTTCTTTATAGAGTTTGGCATTATCATAAGTATTGTGTCTCAATTCTTCTAATTCACTCAATTGAAGTAGCCTATTCTCTCCGGCTTTATCAAGGTCAAGATTGAGCTTTTTAACCGTCCATAAGGCTTTATGTTCTAACTCAACCAGGAGATGGCAAGGCTTTCCATATACAAGCCTATAAGGAGACATGCCAATGGGAGTCTTATATACCGTTTGATAAGCCCATAAAGCATCATTTAGCTTCCTTGACCAATCCTTCCGGGTGGGGTTAACCGTTTTCTCAAGAATATGCTTAATTTTCCGGTTAGACACTTCAACTTGCCCACTTGTTTGAGGATGGTAGGGAGTGGCTACCTTATGAGTGACGGAGTATTTAAGAAATAAATGCCTTAGGAATTGATTGCAAAAATGTTTTCCTCCATCACTTATTATAGCCCTTGGCATACAAAAACGAGCAAAGATATTGGATTTAATGAATTGAATGACCACGGATTGGTCATTTGTTTTGGTAGCACATGCTTCCACCCACTTGGAAACATAATCAACGGCAAGAAGAATGCATTGAAAACCATAGGACATAGGAAATGGACCCATAAAATCAATGCCCTATATATCAAAGATCTCAACAAGAAGTATATTGTTCAAGGGCATCATATCTCTTCTAGACATTGTCCCCATCTTTTGACATCTCTCATATGATTTGCAAAAATTGTAGGCATCTCTATGAATAGTGGGCCAAAAGAGCCCACTTTGAAGAACCTTCAAGGCGGTCTTCTTTGCACTAAAATGCCCACCACATGCAAGAGTGTGACAAAACACTAGGACACTTGGAATTTCACTCTCCGGAATGCATCTCCTCACAATTTGATCCGGATAATATTGGTACAAGACAGGGTCTTCCCAATAGTAATTCCGAATGTTGGCAAAGAAACGATTCTTTTCGTTCTTCGACCAAGAAGTTGGTAACTTGCCTACTGCCAAATAATTCACAATATCGGCAAACTAAGGCATTTTTCCATTGGAAACTTGAAAGAGTTGTTCATCCGGAAAAGAGTCACAAATTGGTAGACTAGGGAAAGGCTCTATCAATAACCTAGAAAGATGATCGGCAACCATATTTTCGGTGCCTTTCTTGTCCTTGATTTCAAAATTGAATTCCTGAAGAAGTAAAATCCATCTAATTAACCTAGGTTTTGTTTCCCTTTTTGTCAATAGATGTCTTAAGGTGGCATGATCAGAATAAACAACAACCTTGGACCTTAAGAGATTGGAACGAAATTTATCAAGAGCATACAATACGGCAAGTAATTCTTTCTCGGTAGTGGAGTAATTCAATTGAGCTCCTGAGAAAGTTTTACTTGCATAGTAGATGGCACAAGGAAGTTTACCCACTCTTTGTCCCAAAACTGCTCCCATGGCATAATCAGAAGCATCACACATAATTTCAAATGGCAATGACCAATTGGGAGGTTGCATGAGAGGAACAGATGATAATAATTCACGTAATTTATAAAAAACGTCTAGGTATGCTTGATCAAAGACAAAAGGAGTTTCCTTGGCAAGAATATTGCACCAAGGTCGAGCAATTTTGCTAAAGTCTTTGATAAAAAGGCGATAAAAGCCAACATGACCTAGAAAGGAGCGAACCTCTCTTACCGTTATAGGTGGAGGCAATTCAGAAATAAGCTCCACTTTCGCTTTATCTACCTCTATTCCTCTCCTTGAAATAACGTGACCCAAAACAATACCCTCTTGAACCATGAAATGGCTCTTTTCCCAACTAAGTACAAGATTGGTTTCACGACATCTCTCAAGCACTAGATCTAAATTTTTGAGGCATGCATTAAATGAAGACCCAAAAAGCAGAAAAATCATCCATGAAAACCTCTAGATACTCTTCCACCGTATACGAGAAAATTGACATCATACACATTTGGAATGTGGCGGGTGCATTGCACAAACTAAAAGGCATCCGTCTATAAGCAAATGTGCTGAATGGATATGTAAAGGTGGTTTTCTCTTGGTCTAATGGGTCAAGGGCTACTTGATTGTACCCCGAATAGTCATCAAGGAAGCAATAATATTGTTGCCCTACCAATCTCTCTAGAATTTGATCAATGAATGGCAAGGGGAAGTGATCCTTTCTAGTGGCGGCATTCAATTTGCGGTAATCAATGCATACACGCCATGAATTAGCGGTACGCTTAGAGATTTCCTCACCTTTTGCATTCTCAACCACCGTTATCCCCGATTTTTTAGGAACTACTTGAGTTGGACTCACCCATTTGCTATTAGAAGTTGGGTAAATGATTCCGGCATCTAAGAGTTTGACAACTTCCTTCTTAACTACCTCCTTCATGTTTGGATTAAGTCTCCTTTGGGCATCCTTAAAGGGTTTTGCATCATCTTCCATAAGTATGCGATGCATACAAATAGAAGGGTCAATTCCCTTAAGATTTGCCACACTCCATCCTATGGCTTCCTTATTTTCTTTAAGCACACTTAAGATAGCATCTTCTTGGTATTTTTCAAGACTTGAAGAAATGATAACCGGAAGAGTCTTTTTTGGTCCTAAGAATGCATACTTGAGATTGGAAGGTAGAGTTTTAAGCTCAAGAGTTGGTGGAGAAACTAAAGATGAGACCAGTGGAGTGCTAGAGAGTGGAGGAAGAGGTTCTATTGGAGTTTTCCAAGATGGAAAATCTAAGCTTGCAACATATTCCATGAGATTGCTTACTTCATTCATTGATTTTTCATCATCAAATCCATAATTTCCATACATTTCAAGAAGACAAGAAGCAAGAGGATCATCGGATAAAAGCGATGAAAGACTATCCTTAATTGGTTGTTTCATTACCATCGTTGGAATTGATTCCTCAACAACCTCATCTAACACATCAATAAGGCAACACTCATCTTCATTTATAGGATGTCGACTTACATAGAAAACATTAAGTTTGACTATCATATTCCCAAAAGAAAGGTTTATAATCCCAGATTTACAATTAATTGTTGCATTTGCAGTGGCAAGGAATGGTCTTCCCAAGATGATTGGGATGTGGTTGGTGGGATTAGCAACCGGTTCGGTATCAAGAACTACAAAGTCAACTGGAAAGTAGAATTTATCCACTTTGACGAGGACTTCCTCAACCATGCCCCTTGGTGTTTTGACGGATCTATCGGCCATTTAAAGCACCATCGAGGTTGGCTTAAACTCATTCAACCCTAATTAGACATATACGGAGTAAGGAATCAAATTAACACTTGCACCTAAGTCAAGAAGAGCTCTACGAATTTCATGGGTTCCAATTACACAAGAAATAGTCGGAGCTCGGGATCTTTGAACTTAAGTGGAGTGTTTTGTTGAAGAATGGAGCTCACTTGCTCCGTGAGGAACACTTTTTTAGGGCTTGGTCCCTTACTCTTCCTCTTTTGTCTGCAAAGATCTTTCAAGAATTTTGCATAAGGTGGAATTTGCTTAATGGCATCCAAAAGAGGAAGATTGATGTTGACTTGCTTAAAAACTTCCATCATGTCATGTATTTTCCCTTCTTGCCTCCTATAAGGCGAAGTTTCTTTTAAAGCATAAGGGAATGGAGCTTTTGAATCACAAGACTTTGTAATTTGAGAGGATGATGGAGAAGATTGAGAATTCCGGTTAGGAACATTTTCATTCAAGGAGGTAGAAGTGGAATTGGGAATTGGATGGGTGACAACTTTAGGTTGTACCGATTCACTATCTTTCTTTGGTAGTTCAACCCTATTGTCCACTTTCTTACCACTTCTCAAGGTCGTGATGGCTTGCGCTTGAGCTTGTGAAGAACACCCCGATGTAGGGTTTGCTTCCACACAAAATTGGGCTTTTGGATTCCTCTCGGGTTGACTAGGTAATTTCCTAATTTCTCTTACATTCAATGCATTAGCTATGGTCCCAATTTGGGATTTAAGCTTTGATATGGATTGAGAGTGGGCATGCAACAAGTTAGTATCCTTCTCTAAGCTACCTAAGGCCATCAAAACCTTATCTTCAAATGTTGAATTACTAGAAAGTGCTTGAGGATAATGAAAGCCAACTTGGGAATCATACATTTGAGGATGTGAGAGGTTATTCATTCTTTGATGATGGAAAGAAGAAGAAACAAACTCCTGAGAACCTTCATTTCTTTATGAAGTGGAATGTATTTTCTTTGAAAATTTTTAGCTTGATAAGGGCTTGAGCTTTCATTCCACAATGGAACATATGCATTTGAATAAGGGTGAACAAATGTAGCATTAACTTGTTCAAAGTGTTCATTAACAACTTGTCCATGGGGATAATCAAAAGTAGTTTGAAAAACACTTGAACATGTCATGCAAGGCTCACAAAGATGAGTTGTATGATGAAAAGGAGATGAATTGATAGCCGGCTTTTGAGTCAACAAGAATTGATTAAGTTTTTGAGAAAGAGTTTTAACCTCGGCTATAATTTCCCTTGAACTTTCAATTTGACACACTGTTACACTTTTCTCCTTTTTATTAAAACCATGATCAAGCCGAGAAGTGTAATATTTGTGAAAAGAGTTTTCACTCATTTTTTCAAAAAGGTGCCAAATGTCATCTTCATGTTTTCCAAAATACGAACCTCCACATAAGGTATTAACTATGTCCTTTTGCATGTCGGATAGGCTTTTATAGAAGTATTGGACAACTTGCCATTTTGGAATACCATGATGTGGACACTTTCTTAGCAAGTCATTCAATCTCTCCCAAGCCTCATGCTACAACTCTTCTTCCCTTAGAGAAAATTCTCTAATTGAAGCACACATTACATTGGTCAAGCTTACGGGGTAAAAGTTTTTTAAAAACTTATTTTGCATTTGTGCCCAAGATGTTATTGAATTTACCCCTAAAGTATTGAACCAATGCTTTGCTTTATTTTTAAGCGTGAAAGGGAAGAGAAGTAATTTAAGAACTTCCTCCAGGACATCCATGTACCTCACAGTGGAACATAGTTTAAGAAATTCATTAAGATGCCTGTAATGACCCGGTCATTTTCATTCCTTTCCTTTTCTCGGATTTTCACGGATATTTTTTTCCGTTCATCTTTTCCTTTCTGAGTTCGGTTTCTCGTCACTTAGTGTCATCTTGAGTACTCGGGAATGGTTTCTGAGACTCTTTTCGGTAGATTGACGACTTCCTTTGAGGACCAAGTCATTTTCACATTTTCACTTTTGAGACACTATTCAATTTCATCTTTTTCTCGGTTGTCACTTTGTTGGCATCACCTCACTTTTTGTGTTCGGATTCGATTCCGGTTTTGCATGCATCCACGATATTTAAATTCCATACTATATGTATTTTTACTTTTGTAGAAAAGCATGCTAAGTGCTTACTTTTCTTGTAAAGGGTATAGATGCATGACTTTTTTGTAATTTTTTAAACTTCAGGGGTTTTTGTGTAATTACTATAAAGTAATTATTTTTCGTCTTAGGGACCATTTTGTAATTTAATTTGGAAGATATTTTCAAAAAGGATTTTTTTTGCAATTTCCGAAAAGTGTGATAAGTGTCACACTTTCATTAGTCCACTTGTTGTGATGTGTGTGGAAACACTTTGAGGCCTTGGATGAGGACATGTGGAGGGTGGAGATTTAACCACTTGTTGGCCTAGGATTGGTGCACTTGTTGGCTTGGATGGTTGACAATTGTAGGCTTGAGATTTAGCCTAGGATGGAGCCTTGGATTTATGACAAGTGTAGGCTCACAATTTGATCATGCATTAGTGTGTGTGTGTGAGGTAGTGTAAGAGCACATAGTGAGTGGAGGATCTCTATCCCCTCCACTCACATTTCATCTTCATCATTTTTCATTTCCTCCCTCTTTTGTAAAGAAAATCCTAGCCTCCATGGATGGAGCCTAAAGCCTTAAGCTTTGACCTTGATTTTTAAAAGCCTTCCATTGATTTCCAAGCTTGAACTTGGGAATACATTTTGTTCCCCTCATCTTCCTCTTCATAACCCTAGAAGGGTTTGCCATTTTGTGTTGATTTTGCCTTGGATTCTAGAGAGACACTTGTCTAGTGAGGTAGGGAATGTTATAGGGTTATATGTTTGTTGTCTTGCATGTTTTTGATGCTTATACAACTTGTATGCATGTAGTGTATTAATTTGAGAAATTATGATTAATGGTAGTTTGCTTATAACTCATTTTAGACTTGGTAAATGGCATGGCCATGAGTTGATCTTTGATATATATTAATTTGGGTTGATTTAGATGAGTTTTTAAATCTAGAGATTAAATGGATTTAATTTGGTTTAAATTCTAGTAAATTGTGTTTTGCTTGTAATCTATCTTAGACTTGATATATGGTATGACCATGACTTAGTGCTTGATATAAATTAATTTGAGATCATTTGGACAACTTTTGAAATCTAGAGATTTAATTGATTTAAATTAATTAAATTCTATTTGATGATATCTTGCTTATCTTGCACTTTTGATTTGATATATGTAAAGACCATGATATGTTGCTTAACATATATTAATTTGAGGTTATTTGAAATCTAGAGAATTTAATCACCTTATTTAATTAAATTTTATCTAACGGCTCCATGGATCTATTGGTATTTTAGATGTTGTTTCTATATTCAAATCATGGACTTGAACTTGTTATGTATTCACTTGGTTGTGTTTTGAGCATTGGACAACTTTGTTGTTATATTTATATTCATGAGAACATGTTTTCTTTATAGAATATATTGATGCCATGTGTAGTGAATTGCACACTTTGTAATTGACATTATGTATGTCATTTTAGAATTGAAATTCTAAGGCATGGATTGTGTGGTTTTAACCTACTTGTGCATGGAAGGTGTTTTCATGCATTATATAAGTTATGTATAAGTTGTGAACTTATTTGGTTTAATTTTGGAATCTTGGAACATTGTTGAGTTGAGATGGCTTGGGTTTGGCTATAGTACGGGGACGTGAGTCCTCTAAGTCTGAGATAATGCGCACTTAGGGTGGTCTTCCCTGCGGGTTAGTGCCCGGAATAACCATTGAGGTCTCAGCAGAATTACGAGCGTAGATGTCAAAGTCTTCCATTATTTGTTTTCGCATTCAATTCCAAGTTAACTATCATGTTTATATTGTAACTTGTGGTTTTAGTTATTGGCAATTTTGATGTTGTTAAGTACATTCATACTAAATTGATATATTTAGTTGATTTCACACTTTTAGATTTCTAGTTGATAACCTAGAGAACCTATGTCTTGATGTGTGATATTAGATATTCTAATTATGCTAAATTGTTATATTTAGTTGACGTTGCATTTTAGACTTCAAGTTGATTACCTTGAGAATCTATATGTTGTTGCTTTGTGTAAGCATGCTCTTATGTTGTTGCTTTGTGTAAGCATGACCCCATGTTGCTAAAATTGCATGAATGAGGTGATTGATGGTAGAAATGATTCTAGGTAGCTAGGATGCTCCTTGAGTCTCACATTTGACATAGACGTTAGGTGGAATGAAGCACAATAATTAAATCATGCAAACTTATAACACGTAGGTCGATGCATGCTCATTTCCTACGAGTAGCTTTATGTTGCTCATCCCTACGATACTGGGGCATATTTCAGATACAAGAATCAAGGTTGCGATTCTCGTTATGCTTGGATGATTGGTGGACTTGAAGATTTCCATTTCTTGTCAAGGTTGGCTTGAAAAGGCACTTGTAGCCTTATATGTCAAAATATGTATATTTGAATTTAAACATGTAGTGTGTACACGAGTACACTCTTTACAATATATTTGACATGTATGAGATGAGGCCAAAGGCCAATGACATGTAATTGTATCCTTTGTAGTTTTGATTTTATGATATATCATGAGAATATTGAAAAAAATGTTAAGTTTTGTCTCACTATGTTTGGATCGGGTGTGGGAGTTCCGTTTTGATTCTTCCGTAGGATCTCATTAATCATGCATGTAGTGTGGCCAAGGGCCAAATGGTAATTTCTAACCATTTGCTAATTTTGGTTTTCAAAATTTCCATTTCAAATTCATTTTCGCCTTTTTGGCCGTCAAGGGGTCAGATTTTGCATCGGTCATTTCCGAGAGCCGCGGACCATTCCCGTGCACTCAAAATCACTTATTACATTTGCATGCATACTTGTTTCAACCTAGAAGTGCATTTGGGGTCAAAAGTATGTTTGGTGCAAACTTACATTTTTTGCCGTTTTAAGCCTAAACTGAGCATAAGGGCATTTTGGGGTTTTCACATGAAAAATAAAGTTTTCTTTTGGCATGGTTAGCTAGAAAACATGATTTTGAGGGTAGTTTCTTCTTTGTGTTTTTCTCAAAAAGGCCCAGAAAGTCCTCAAAATTGCATTTCAAGTCAGCATTTTAAGAGCAGCCTACAGGAGTTCGAGCGCTCTAAATGGGGAGTTTAAGCGCTCGAACTTTGGATAGATTTCTTAGGGCAATTTTCGAGCACTCGAAGTCCTTGTTTGAGCGCTCGAAGTACTGTTCATGGGTGTGTGTGTCTTGGTTCAGCACTGTACCTCCGACTTCAAATCATCATAACTTCTTCGTTTTATCTCCGAATTGGTTCGTTCTTGAGTCTAAATTGATCGTGTCGAAATAAGATTTCCAATGGTACTAATTAGAGCTTCAAATTCTTCTTGTGGCTCAAGTTATTCAATTTTTAGTAAGGTAGTGTCTGTTTTTGGTTCGAATCGGGATAGGGTTTCCCTTCTTTCGACTTCATAATTGGATATCTTTGCCGTCTGGACTCCGAATCAAATGATTCTTGAGTCTATCCTTATTAAATTTTCATTGTCTTTCCAATGGTGTGCACGGTGGCACCCAGTTTAGTGTGGAATGACCATTTTGCCCTTAGGTTAATTCTTATCCATTTTTGAAATGTTGCTTCCGTATTTTCTTCCTTTGGGTTTTGTGACCTCATTGAGGGTCACATTGGTGTCTTAGAGGAGTGGTGTATCTCTAGAGACCATTGTTCTATCTTTTGCTTCCACATTTTAGATCCGTTTTGGGTCATGACAGGACACACTGGGTTGAAAAATCCAGGGTCGTCACAGGTGGTGTCAGAGCTCCTAGGTTTGAATACCTTGGACGATGGGTTTTGGGTGCATATCATGCTTATGTTGCCATGCTCTATATGTTTATATGCTTTATGATAACATGTTTTGGTTTGATAACATGTTTATATGCTTATGTGCTTATGTGGTATATGTAGTATGCCGTTTGTTTAAGCATGATTTTATTCTAATGTAAAGAGTATGACATGTGATGTGTGCTAGATTAGAATTGTATATGCATTGTTGTGTTGCATATTTGGCAGGACTTGGGATTAGTCATTGGATGTTTGAGTTGAGTTTGAGTCGTTTGGTGAGTTTTCACTTAGTACGATGTTTGGTGAAATTGGTTTCATTTTGGCATTCTTCCTTGAGGTTGTTGGTGATTGTCCACATGGTTTTATGGTAGTATGGGTTGTTGTTGACCTAGCATTGGTTTGAGGTAGGTGGTGAGACACCTTTTGCTTAGGCTCTCGTGAGGTGAGTCCTTTGGCATTGCCATGGTGCTGGATTATTTGTTTTGGGCCATGATGAGGTCATGGACCTCTTAGGATCCTTAATTGTTTTGGAAGGTTCCTCTGATATTGCAATTTTCGTGGGCGGGTACGTTGTGGGCGGGTGCATGGCACTGTCATGCTACCATACTGGCTAGCTACAAGTGCAGTTCGGATGGAATCAATGTTGGTTTTGTTGTGATAGGCGTTGTCCTTTTGGTTGGTGATGATGTGAATTTTGTTTTAGGCGTCTGGTGTTGAGACAGTGATTGATGGTCGTTTTGAGGATGATTTTGGAGATTGAATTGGTTGTCTGATTGTATGGCTAAAGTAGCCATTTTGTTTGAAGTTCTCTTTGTGTGATGATGCTTTTGGGATCAAGTTGATTGATTGATATTTTGGGTTGGTGAGAGCATTGCATTGTTAGTGTCACTTGTAGTGTCACCCTTAGATTCGGAGTTGGATTGTTGGAGTCTTACCATTGTGGTAAAGGCTCACGTTTGTTTTGAGACAGGTTGTTATCGCATTGGTTTTTGGAGACAGTTATGACTAGGACTGGTCTTTCCTTTTTCTTAGACACTCTAGGACACGATGTCCATGGGGTTCATTGTTGCATCATTTTATTTTCTGCAGTTTCATTTACTACCATGTTAGTAGTATGATTTTTGATGTTGTGATGCATAAGTAGGTGGAAGTGTATCCATATTTGTTTCCTCGTTGTGTGGCATTAGCATGCCTTCTTTATATGCTTGAGATGCCATGTTGTTGCTGTACTTTAGTGACATGATTTTGTGTTTACATGGAGACGTGCTGCATGTAACCTTAATTTTTATCTATGTGAGTAGATTTATTTCTTGGTAGTTGTATTTCCTTGTCATATGCATAACTTCCAGGTTTGGTTTTCCCCATTCGTTTCCCTCGGTCGTACGTAGTGTGTATGCGGGTTTCCACGAGGGTTTTGTGTTGGTTCGTGTTAGGGACTTCACAAGGAGTGAGTCTTTTCTCTTCGTTACAGTGTGCATAGCTTTGGGGTTGGTTGTTCCTTGAGGATCACTATCGTTGTCTTGAGTCCTTGGTGAGGATTTGATGGATTTTGGTCGACTTATTTCCATGTGGGGGGTCAAGTCTTTGACCTTGCTGTCTTTCATTTTAGAGATGGAGTCATGGTGTTGTCCTTCTTAGGACTGGTGGTTCCCTTTCTTTCATGTCTTCCCTTGGGGAGTTTTTACCGTGGTTGTTGACGGGTTGTGGTGCTCAGAGTGAGTGGATTGGTGTGAGATCATTTTAAGGGGACTTGTGTCCATTTGATTGGGGATATGGTTGACTCGTTGTGTGAGTTTGATGCTATTTAGGAATATCTTTTAGAGACCTGTTTCAGTTTTGGAGACCTTGATGTGGTTGACTCTTAGAAGAGTTTTGAAAGATTGTTGTTGGATATGGCTTGTCTAGGGAGTTTTCTCGTCCTAGTTATGGCTAGGCGTAGCTTTAAGGAATCATAGTTCTGATGATTGGTTGTGGATCAAAAATTGAGGAATTTTGATTTAACTTGGTGTTTCCAAGTACGGTTTTGAGAGATTCATTTTGTGACCTTGGTTATTGGCATTCTGATGTGTGTGCCACTTAGTGGATTTGTATTTGGAGGATTTAGTTATCCATGATAGGGATGCGGATCTAATGTTTGATTACAATGTAGTCTTGTAGTTGATCTGTTTCAGGGAGATATGAAGGACTTTCGATGAAATGTCTTATCGTGAGGTTCATTTTGATTTCTGTAGGTGTTGATTTGCTTGTCAGGTTTTGGATTCCTGATTAATGTTGTTAATAGGGGTATTTTGAGACATTAGAGATGTTAGTTTTGCTGTGTTGAGGATTTGGGGCCTTAAGCATAGCAGTACCTATCGCATTGTTGTCAGAGTTTTGGGATTGGCCAAGATGGTCCGGTTGGACATCTTTGGACCATATCTCAACTCTCACAAAATGTTGGTCTCCGTTGTGCTTTTGGTAATGATCATTTTTTTGATATTGATGTCATTTGTATTGAGAGGTTTCTTGGGTAGACCTAGTGGGGGGCAGGTTATGAACTAGTGCCTTATACTGTCATGCTACTGTATAAAGTTGTGTGTCGTGGGTGAGTACTACTTGCCATCGATGCTACCTTACTGACGAGTAAGTGTGGGCGGGCACTAGGTACTGTCATTGCTACCACACATTTGAGTGCGTCGTGGGCTTTGGTCACTATTCGTACTACCACGTTGTGTTTGTTCTGTACCTTAATTTGATACGTAATTATTTTTGGAGTCCTTTTTGGTGGATGTGTTTTGGATCCGTTTGATGGTTGTCAGGAGGGATGCTTTCGGTTGTTGTCTTCTATTCCCTTGTCTGACCTTGGGTTCTGTGTGTGAGTTCTGACTTGTTGTATTGCCGCGTGGTCATTTTCCTTTTGAGAGGTTGTCTTGTCATGAGCACGTGGGTGCAAATGACACTGGGTTGTGGGGTTCCTTTTAACTTTGAGGTCGCTGTGTAGCGTGTTGTGTGGGATACTCAGAGATGTACTCGGTGGTTTTCCTGGTTTCGCCTTTTGTTGGTTGGGGCTGGATTTCGGGGATGAAATCCTTTTTAGGTGGGAAGGTCGTAATGACCAGGTCATTTTCATTCCTTTCCTTTTCTCGGATTTTCACGGATATTTTTTTTTTCCGTTGATCTTTTCCTTTCTGAGTTCGGTTTCTCGTCACTTAGTGTTATCTTGAGTACTCGGGAATGGTTTCTGAGACTCTTTTTGGTAGATTGACGACTTCCTTTAAGGACCGAGTCATTTTCACATTTTCACTTTTGAGACACTATTCAATTTCGTCTTTTTCTCGGTTGTCACTTTGTTGGCATAACCTTACTTTTTGTGTTCAGATTCGATTCCGGTTTTGCATGTATCCACGATATTTAAATTCCATACTATGTGTATTTTTACTTTTGTAGAAAAGCATGCTAAGTGCTTACTTTTCTTGTAAAGGGTATAGATGCATGACTTTTTTGTAATTTTCTAAACTTTAGGAGTTTTTGTGTAATTACTATAAAGTAATTATTTTTCGTCTTAGGGACCATTTTGCAATTTAATTTGGAAGATATTTTCAAAAAGGATTTTTTTGTAATTTTCGGAAAGTATGACAAGTGTCACACTCTCATTGGTCCACTTGTTGTGATGTGTGTGGAAACACTTTGAGGCCTTAGATGAGGACATGTGGAGGGTCGAGATTTAACTACTTGTTGGCCTAGGATTGGTGCACTTGTTGGCTTGGATGGTTGACAAGTGTAGGCTTGAGATTTAGCCTAGGATAGAGCCTTGGATTTGTGACAAGTGTAGGCTCACAATTTGATCTTGCATTAGTGTGTGTGTGAGAGGTAGTGTAAGAGCATATAGTGAGTGGAGGATCTCTATCCCCTCCACTCACATTTCATCTTCATCATTTTTCATTTCCTCCCTCTTTTGTAAAGAAAACCTTAGCCTCCATGGATGGAGCCTAAAGCCTTAAGCTTTGACCTTGATTTTTGAGAGCCTTCCATTGATTTCCAAGCTTGAACTTGGGAATACATTTTGTTCCCCTCATCTTCTTCTTCATAACCCTAGAAGTGTTTGCCATTTTGTGTTGATTTTGCCTTGGATTCTAGAGAGACACTTGTCTAGTGAGGTAGGGAATGTTATAGGGTTATATGTTTGTTGTCTTGCATGTTTTTGATGCTTATACAACCTATATGCATGTAGTGTATTAATTTGAGAAATTATGATTAATGGTAGTTTGCTTATAACTCATTTTAGACTTGGTAAATGGCATGGCCATGAGTTGATCTTTGATATATATTAATTTGGGTTGATTTAGATGAGTTTTCAAATCTAGAGATTAAATGGATTTAATTTGGTTTAAATTCTAGTAAATTGTGTTTTGCTTGTAATCTATCTTAGACTTGATATATGGTATGACCATGACTTAGTGCTTGATATAAATTAATTTGAGATCATTTGGACAACTTTTAAAATCTAGAGATTTAATTGATTTAAATTAATTAAATTCTATTTGATGATATCTTGCTTATCTTGCACTTTTGATTTGATATATGTAAAGACCATGATATGTTGCTTAACATATATTAATTTGAGGTTATTTGAAATCTAGAGAATTTAATCACCTTGTTTAATTAAATTTTATCTAATGGCTCTATGGATCTATTGGTATTTTAGAGGTTGTTTCTATATTCAAATCATGGACTTGAACTTGTTATGCATTCACTTGGTTGTGTTTTGAGCATTGGACAACTTTGTTGTTATATTTATATTCATGAGAACATGTTTTCTTTATAGAATATATTGATGCCATGTGTAGTGAATTGCACACTTTGTAGTTGGCATTATGTATGTCATTTTAGAATTGAAACTCTAAGGCATGGATTGTGTGGTTTCAACCTACTTGTGCATGGAAGGTATTTTCATGCACTATATAAGTTATGTATAAGTTGTGAACTTATTTGGTTTAATTTTGGAATCTTGGAACATTGTTGAGTTGAGATGGCTAGGGTTTGGCTCTAGTACGGGGACGTGAGTCCTCTAAGTCTGAGATAGTGCGCACTTAGGGTGGTCTTCCCTGCGGGTTAGTGCCCGGAATAACCATTGAGGTCTCAGCAGAATTCCGAGCGTAGATGTCAAAATCTTCCATTATTTGTTTTCGCATTCAATTCCAAGTTAACAATCGTGTTTATATTGTAACTTGTGGTTTTAGTTATTGGTGATTTTGATGTTGTTAAGTACATCAATACTAAATTGATATATTTAGTTGATTTCACACTTTTGGATTTCTAGTTGATAACCTAGAGAACCTATGTCTTGATGTGTGGTATTAGATATTCTAATTATGCTAAATTGTTATATTTAGTTGATGTTGCATTTTAGACTTCAAGTTGATTACCTTGAGAATCTATATGTTGTTGCTTTGTGTAAGCATGTTCCTATGTTGTTGCTTTGTGTAAGCATGACCCTATGTTGCTAAAATTGCATGAATGAGGTGATTGATGCTAGAAATGATCCTAGGTAGCTAGGATGCTCCTTGAGTCTCACCTTTGATATAGACGTTAGGTGGAATGAACCACAGTAATTAAATCATGCAAACTTGTAAAACATAGGTCGATGCATGCTCATTTCCTAGGAGTAGCTTTATGTTGCTCACCCCTATGATACTGGGGCATATTTCAGGTACAAGAATCAAGGTTGCGATTCTCGTTGTGCTTGGATGATTGGTGGACTTGAAGATTTCCATTTCTTGTCAAGGTTGGCTTGAAAAGCCACTTGTAGCCTTATATGTCAAAATATGTATATTTGAATTTAAACATGTAGTGTGTACACGAGTATACTCTTTACAATATATTTGACATGTATGAGATGAGGCCGGAGGCCAATGACATGTAATTGTATCCTATGTAGTTTTGACTTTATGATATATCATGAGAATATTGAAAAAAATGTTAAGTTTTGTCTCACTATGTTTGCATCGGGTGTGGGAGTTCCGTTTTGATTCTTCCGTAGGATCTCATTAATCATGCATGATGTGTGACCTAGGGCCAAATGGTAATTTCCAACCATTTGCTAATTTTGGTTTTCAAAATTTCCATTTCAAATTCATTTTCGCCTTTTTGGTCGTCATGGGGTTAGATTTTGCATCGGTCGTTTTCGAGAGACGCGGACCATTCCTACGCGCTTAAAATCACTTATTACGTTTGCGTGCATATTCGTTTCAGCCTAGAAGTGCATTTGGAGTCAAAAATATGTCTGGTGCAAACTTACATTTTTTGCCGTTTTGAGCCTAAACTGAGCATAAGGGCATTTTGGGGTTTTCACTTGAAAAATAAAGTTTTCTTTTGGCATGGTTGGCTAGAAAACATGACTTTGAGGGTAGTTTCTTCTTTGTGTTTTTCTCAAAAAGGCCCAGAAAGTCCTCAAAATTGCATTTCAAGTTAGCATTTCAAAAGTAGCCTACAGGAGTTCGAGCGCTCTAAATGGGGAGTTCGAGCGCTCAAACTTTGGGCAGATTTCTTAGGGCAATTTTCGAGCACTCAAAGTCCTTGTTTGAGTGCTAGAAGTACTGTTCATGGGTGTGTGTGTCTTGGTTCAGCACTGCACCTCCGACTTCAAATCATCATAACTTATTTGTTTTAACTCCGAATTGGTCCGTTCTTGGGTCTAAATTGATCGTGTCGAAATAAGCTTTCCAATGGTACTAATTAGAGCTTTAGATTCTTCTTGTGGCTCAAGTTATTCAATTTTGAGTACGGTAGTGTCTGTTTTTGGTTCGTATCGGGATAGGGTTTCCCTTCCTTCGACTTCAGAACTGGATGTCTTTGCCGTCCGGACTCCAAATCAAGTGATTCTTGGTCTATCCTTATTAATTTTTCGTTGTCTTTCGCACGGTGGCACCCATTTTAGTGTGGAATGACCAGTTTGCCCCTAGGTTCATTCTTATCCATTTTTGAAATGTTGCTTCCGTATTTTCTTCCTTTAGGTTTCGTGACCTCGTTGAGGGTCACATTGTTGTCTTAGAGGAGTGTTGTATCTCTAGAGACCATTGTTATATCTTTTGCTTCCGCATTTTAGATCCGTTTTGGGTCATCACAGGACACACTGGGTTAAAAATTCCAGGGTCGTCACAATGCCTATATGGTTCCTCTTCATCTAAGCCATAAAAGAGTAGACACATTTGAATGGTCTTGGGCTTGATTTCATATTGATTAGCCTCAAAATTAGGCAACATAATGCAAGTAGGTGTATAGTATGCTTGAAGATTATAATGATCACGAAGGACCATTGGAGGAATTGGAGCTTGAACTTCGGGGCCATATTGATTAAGAGGTGGGTTTTGCATGAAACGTGGGTCCAAGTAGCCCAGATTACCCTCTAGATTTTTCATGTGAATGCCTAGAATGAATGATATGACAAGGTCTATACAAGACTACAAGCGACACACAAATCATAACAAAACAAGCAAGCACTCCTCCTTTGCAACAAATCAACAATCAACAAACTTCCTCCACATACAATGATCCCATACTCCCATTTTTTGCTAACAATGCAAAGAATAATTAAAATACCTCCACGCGGGCTCATGATTTATATAAGAAATTAAAAACAAGCCTCCACGCGGGCCGACAGTTTAACTAAAGGATTGAGTAAAGAAAGTCTCACAAAGGTTCTTTAGCACTTCAACTCCAAATTTATAGCTTAGCTTAGCAATTTTTTTTAAATTTTTTGCATTTTTCCTTTCTTGCTTAGCTCCTTTGCTTGAATGCTCCTTTGTTTGCTTCCTAGCTCAATACTCCTTGTCAAAGATGAACAAACACAATAAGTAATCAAAAGAAAAATAAAAACAAAGTAAAGACACGATCAAAAGAGTACTAATTCCTAATGAATTCCACAAATACGACATTGCCTAATCCCCGGAAATGGCACCAAAAACTTGGTGGTGATGGATTCGTCGTCCCTACACCACAAGCTTAGAGAGTGTGCATTAAGGCGAGGGCCAAGTTTTACATTTATAAAAGCCACTACTACCTTCACTAAAAATATAGTTTGGGTGAGTAGGGATTGTCCCAAGGGATTGGAGTCGAATTTGGTTGTGGAATCACTATTAGGGTTAGTAAGTCGAGCGAACAAAAAAATAGTTGCTTGGTTGACTAGAGAGCAAATTAAACTAAATAATTGAATAAAATAAAGAGTACGTAAGAGAGAGAGATCTTCGGGTTTAGAGGTCACCACCAAACAATACTTTTCTACACCCTTAATAAGTGACTAATGGGGGAAATGTGTGTTGCAATATTGATGTGTGTGTGTGTTTGGTTGATTCAACTAGCAAGGATAACCAATTAAGTATATATTGTCTAAGCAACATGTGAAAAGCACAATATATCTAACAATTAAGTATATATTGTCTAAATAGCATGTGAAAAGCACAATATATCTAGCAAGTTATTAATCCTTTCATTAAGCTCATAAGCCAAATACACCACAAGGTTAGAGACATATGCTACTTGCATTCAAAAGTATGGAACATTAAACAACAAGCATGAATTGTCCTCCCATCTAACAACTATGCTACCACTACACTACAATTAAGCTAATGAAATGAAATTAAACTAATTAAGCTAAGGGAGAGGCACAATCCATCAAGAAATGAGCATGAACCATTAAGAAAATTACAAGAGCATTTCATTAAGCACAATGTTTTGACAATCTCTAGATCTATGGCATTAATACACATAGACATCCATCAATAATACAAGAGAGACAAACACATGAACATCTATTCTAGCATACACAGACATACGGATAGAATAAAATGATCAATTGGAAGAATTAAACCACATAAATCATTGAATAAACAAGATCTCTATATATAAAAGTGCCAAAACATGTATTACAACACTAACCCCTCAATAATACACAAAATCAAGATGTAGAAAGCATGGTTGGGGCTAACTCTAGCCCCAAGAGGATGTTTAGCCATTCATGGTAGTGCTTCTCTAACCCTCAAGGGCAAACTCCATGGAAGTAATCTACTCCTTGGTTGATGAAGAGCTCCCAAGCTTGTGTCTTTAGCTTTCTCCTCATTTCTTCCTCCCTAAGAATAGCCTCTATTGTGGTAAATCAATCCAAGTGTCTCCTAACATCTCTCCCTCAAAAAGTGTATAATATTCTATATATAGGTAGGTTAAGTGACACACAAAATGAGCTGGGGTCATGCACAAAATATTCCCCAATGATTGGATTAGGACAGCTTTCAATGAGCTGGAAATTTAACTTTTTAGCACTGGAGGAAGTTTGATCGATCGAACCTTGGACTTGGATCGATCAAACATGGCTGAGATCTATTGAACTGAAGTTGGATCGATCCTTAATGGCAACGCTTTTTGGATAAAAACAAATCTGAGATATTTTGAAGATATTTTTGGGAAAAAGACAAAAGTGGTTGGTAGGGTAATACAACTAGATAAGATCAATCATTTGGATAAGGACAAGGTAGTTCGATCGATCGAAGAATGATGTTGGATCGATCAAACTTTTGAGATCTCTGAAAATGTCATCATGCCTCTAATCCATCTTGAAGTGCTGAGATCAATCATATTAGATCGATCGAACCTTGATCTGAGATTGATCGAAGATGTTGAATTCCACCTTTTTCTTCCTTTTGCTTCCACTTGGCTCATTTCTTTGATTCATCCCAAAATTGCTTTATTTCTGCTCTTATTTGGCTGAGTTATCTTATTTTCGGGATAAGTGCTTGAAAATGGAAATAACACGAAATCAATCTAAGACGGTAAAGTAAGATAGATAAGGGTTCTAGAATGCCTAAGCTTAAGGGGTTAAATACACATTTTTTAGCGCTCCTCAATCACCTGAAGACTTTCCAGGCACTTATACATTTCCAAGCTGTACTAGACCAGATAATGTGTTAGGCCTTTCTTACTACTCTCAAAGGGTCGGCATGGTTCTAGTTTAATAAATTAAAACCAGGCTCGATCGAGACCTTTACAGAGTTGAGCAAGGGATTTATAAGTCATTTTGTTACAGGTCAAGGGCACAGGAGGCCGGCCACTCACCCGCTCACTGTGAAACAAGTAAAGGGAGAACCATTACTGGAGTATATCAATCGGCTCATCACCGAAATGCTGTAGGTGGATGAAGCTGATGACAAGGTAGTACTTACCGCATTCATGGGAGGACTGCATACATCTAGATTCCTTTTTTCCTTGTCAAAGGAACCTCCAACCAGTATGGTAGAATTACTGGTCAGAGCCAGGAAACATATGAATGCGGAGGATGCGATAAGTGCATGAAATGGGAAAGAAGGAGAAGATAAAAGGGCGGATAAAAAGAGACCACAGCCTGGTGCCAAGGACGAGAAGGAGACCAAATTTAAAAAGTCTTCAATCAATCAAAGTGAAAGGATATCTCGTTACAGGAGCTCAGATAAGTACTCCAACTATACTCGCTCACTATGTCTATAGATCCTTAATGCAGATTCAGGATGATCCCTCCCTGAAGTGGCCATCGAAGTTGAAATCTAATCCCTCAAGAAGGCCCTGAGACAAATATTGTAGGTTCCATAGAGATCATGGGCATGTCACGGAGGATTGTATCGACTTAAAAGATCAGATTGAGAATTTGATTCAAAGAGGTCACCTGTGAAGGTTCATGGTGGGAGATGATAGACGAGGAACTAATCCCGCACAAGGGAGGCGGGATAATCGTCCACCAGAACAACAACTAGTAGGTGAGATCAGAGTTATATCTGGAGGGTATGCAGGAGGAGGTGAAACAGCCACGGCCCAAAAAACTTACGCAAGAAGAGCAAGAGCAGAGGTGAATGAGGTGGGAATGTTCAACTCTCTATCAAAAACACTACCATTATATTTTCAGAGGCTGATACTAAAGGGATCCAATAACCCCATGATGATCCTCTGGTTGTCTCCATGGTCATAGCTAACTTCACCATAAGGCATATACTTATTGACAATGGGAGTTTAGCTGATATAATATTTTCCCATGTATTTGACCAAATGATGATAGGCCGGGAAAGGTTATGACCCATGAATTCTCCTCTCATGGGGTTTTCAGGAGATAAGGTGTATCCATTTGGAGCAGTTACCCTTTCAGTGACTGTAGGAACCAGCCGAAAACAGGTCACTTTTATGGTTGATTTTATAATGATGGATTACCCTTCAGCGTATAATGTTATTCTTGGGAGGACAGCCCTAAACTCTATTAGAGCCATTACTTCGACTAACCACCTCCTCATGCGTTTCTCGACAGAACATGGGGTGGGTGAGTTGAGGGGTGACCAAGCCACCGCTCATGAATGTTATCTCACTTCTCTTAGAGAAAAGATGTCTCAGGAAACTATGATAATTAAAGGGTTAGAGGTAAGAGACCAGGAGGAGGTAGAAAAGCAGAAAGTTTGATGAGTCGAACCGATGGAAGACCTACTGGAGGTGACCTTGGATGATGATGCAAAGAAGAAAGTGAGTATAGGATCCTTGCTTTAACCTGTATAAAGGGTGAACTCATTCAATTTCTCAAGCAAAACCAGGATGTGTTCGCTTGGACTCACGAGGAAATGCTCGGCATAAGTCCAGCCATAATACAACATCATTTGAATGTTCATCCCAGCTTTAAATCCATCAAACAGAAAAGAAGGACATTCGCCTTTGAACAAAAACCAGGCTATATCAGAAGAGGTGGAGAAACTCTTGAGAGCTCTCTTTATTCAAGAGATACATTATCCTGACTGGTTGTTAAATGTGGTCCTCGTAAAGAAAGCCAATGGGAAGTGGAAATTATGCGTAGACTTTACAGACTTGAACAAGGCCTGCCCAAAGGATAGCTTTCCTCTCCCATGTATTAATATGCTGGTGGAGGGAACTACGGGACATGAACTGCTGAGCTTCATGGATGTATACTCCGGATATAACCAGATTCCAATGTACTAACTGGACATAGAAAAAACCTCATTTATTACTGATCGGGGTTTGTATTGTTACAGGGTCATACCATTTGGGTTAAAAAATTGAGGAGCAACATACCAAAGGTTAGTCAGCATGATGTTCAAGTAGCAAATCGGACGGAATATGGAAGTCTATGTGGACGACATGCTAGTGAAAAGTTGGAAGACTGAAGATCACCTGGCAGACCTGTAGGAAACCTTCGAAGTGTTGAGGAAGCATAAGATGAAACTCAACCCCAGCAAGTGTGCTTTCGGAGTTGCCTCAGGGAAATTCCTTGGGTATATGGTGAGCAGAAGAGGAATAGAGGCTAATCCAGAAAAGATCCAAGCTGTTTTGGATATGAGGTCACCCAAATCCACGAAGGATCTCCCGCGACTCATGGGGAAGATTACTGCCCTAAGTAGGCTGATTTCTCGAACAACTGACAGATGTTTACCTTTCTTCCGTACTCTCAAAAAAGCATTTGAATGGACACCAGAATGTGAGCAAGCATTTCTACAATTAAAGAAATACCTTTCCTCACCACCACTTCTATCAAGAGCAATACTAGGAGATGACTTATATTTATATTTGGCTGTCTCCTCATCAGCAGTAAGTTCAGCTCTAATGCGAGAGGAGGATGGGGTTCAGAAGCCGGTGTATTACACAAGTCGGGCACTTAGGGGTGCCGAGGAAAGATATCCAAAAATAGAGAAATTAGCATTTGCCTTAGTCGTGTCAGCTAGAAAACTCAAGCCTTATTTCCAAGCTCACAAGATAGTGGTACTAACGGACCAACCTCTAAGGCAGGTTCTCCACAAGCCAGAGACTTCAGGTCGACTTATGAAGTGGTCAATAGAGCTCGGGGAGTTTAACATCCAGTATAGACCCCGGACTACAATTAAAGCTCAGGTGACACCAGATTTTGTTGTTGAGTTCACACCTTCCCAAGAAGACCAAATCAACATTTCCCTGGAACCAAACCCTCAGATTAAAGCGGACAAAAAAGCTACTTGGACTCTGTTTGTTCATGGGTCATCAAATGTGCATGCTAGGGGAGCAGGGTTGATCATCACCTCCCCAACCTATGCCCTTCGGTTTGGCTTCAAAGCAACAAACAATGAAGCAGAATATGAGGCCTCATAGCTGATCGGTTGGTCAATTAACATCAACCTTCGCAATAGCACGAATCATTGTAAAATAGGGCTATTGGTCGGTTAAGTCGAACCACTGGGACTGCGCTAGTCTATGGCAACCTAAGAGTCTAGATTACTTTTAGAATGATGAGAGGGTATATAGAGTTTTGTTGGTTTGTCACTTAGTCACTAGAATTGAAATGTGCTTAAAGAAATAAATGCAAGGAATTTAAGAGGAAGAAGTCTAGAAAAGGAGGTCTAGGGAAGTGAATTCACCACCAATCCTATAAACATACTAAATTTCTATTAACTTGGGAAACAATTTCACTACATGGCAATGATATGTAGAAATACTAGATTGCTACATTATCCTCAAGAAAATCATAGGATCAAGATTTAAGTATAATCCCTCAAAGAGCCACATGCTAGAACTACCTAGATTAGGGTGTAGCCATAACATGCTCACTAAGCTAGGGACCATCAAACCCCTCAATCACTATGGTAATAGCACATGAAGTCAAGATACAAGATTAATCCATCAAAAGGAAGTCTTAAGCTATGGATTAACAAATTTCTCATACAACATGCCTTTAAACCCATTTCACAATTTCATTTCCATTCTCACTATGAAGATGCAAGTTATATAATCATGAGAGGATAAAATCTAAGACAAGATAATGAACTCAACATGATCATTTATAGGCATTGAAATCCATTACAACAAGTGTAAGTGCTCTAAATCATGAAACTACCATATACATGAATCATTCCCCAAATTAGATGAAATTAAAGCATGCTTACAAGAGAGAGCTTCATCACCTCCCTAGATGGAGGTTTAGTTATCCATGGATACAAAAATGGAAGAAGAAGAAGAATGATCCATCTCCATTTTTGAGCTCCTACTGTAGCACTCAAGAACACCCTCTTCCTTGCTCTCTTCCTTCTCCTCTAATCTTCTAGAATGAAGGATAATGAAAATGTGTGGCTCTCCCCTCTTTATCTAGATAAGAAATCCACCCAAAAAGCCCTCTCTCCCCTCCAAGAAACATCCCCAACCAACTCATAAAGGAGAGCTTCCAAAGTAGGTAAAATCTGAGCACAAGTGGGCTGAGTCGTGTAGAATTCTGCCCTAATTTCAAGTGCTCGAAATAGGGCCTCGAGCACTCGAAAATTGGGCAGAATGCCCTATGCTTGGTTTGCTCCGCCCGGACCTACTTTGGTAAAATGGCCATAACTTTGTGCTCCGAACTCCGAATGACGAACTCTTTAAAGATTTAGAAAGCTGATTCAGAGTTCTAAAAAATTTATGTTTTGGTGGAGATCCAATTCTCAAGTCTGGTTGGTCTAAATTGAAGATCAAGGCAGAATTTCATTGCTGCCAGGCAGTTCTGCGCACCTCTGGTAACAAGGCCATAACTCTCTGCTCCGAGCTCCGAATGACAAACTGTTTGAAGATTTAGAAAGATAATTCAGAGCTCTAAATCTTTTATGTTATGATGGAAGTCCAGTTCTTGAGTTTGCTAGGTTGAAAATGGCAACAAAAGTCAGGTTCCACTGCTGCCAAGCTTCAGCATTGTGCCTTTGCATTCAAAATTTCAACAAAACATCATTCTTGCTTCTTTTAAGCCAATGAACCTAAAAATAAACAAAAATGCACAAATGAAGATAATCTACATAATAAAATCAAATAATGGACTTAACTAATGCAATTTAGGGCGCTTGAATATGCAATATTCGGCGCTTATCAATAGCTGGGTTAAAACTGGCAGAAGTCCTCGGGGTGGAGCAGCTCATAGCATACACAGATTCTCAGTTGATAACAGGACAAGTCCGAGCAGAATACGAAGCCAAAGATGAGAAAATGAAGGCCTACCTAAAAAAGGTAGAAGAATTAAAAAAATCATTTTATGAGATTTTTAGTCCATCAGATCCCATGTGAAAAAAATGCGAATGCAGATGCTCTAGCTAGATTGGCTACCGTGTTAGATCTAGAAGTGAACAGGGCAATACCATTAGAGTACTTGGATAAGTCGAGTACACTTCAAGAAGTTCAAAAGGAGGTACAACAGTTGGTGCTCAACATGGGATGGGTAGAGCCTATCATAAAATACATTAAAGAGGGAGAACTTCCTGAAGACAGAAATGAGGCCCGAAAAGTCAAAATTCGAGCAACAAGGTACATCCTCATCAAAGGGGTGCTGTACAAGAGGGGTTTTTCTTTACCCTACCTGCGCTGCGTCTCAACTGATGAGGCAAGGTACATTCTTAAGGAGATACACGAAGGAGATTATGGTAATCACACTGGGGGCAGGTCTTTAGCATACAAAGCTATCCGACTAGGGTATTATTGGCCTACTATGCAAAAGGATGCTACGGACTATGTGAAAAAATGTGATAAATGTCAACAGTTTGCCAATGTTCCAAAATAACCACCTGAAGAGCTGACTCCCATGATGGATCCATGGCCTTTCACACAATGAGGAATGGACCTTATATGTCCATTGCCTATAGGAAAGGGCCAGGTCCAGTATGCCATTGTGGCTATAGACTACTTCACCAAGTGGATAGAAGCTGAGCCACTAGCAAGTATTATATAGACAAACATAAGAAATTTTGCTTGGAGGTCAATCATTTACAGGTTTGGAATCCCAAGAGTGTTTGTCATAGATAATGGAAAGCAATTTAATTGCACAAAGTTTAAGGATTTCTGTACTCAACTAGGGATAAAGAACCATTACTCATCACCTGGACATCCTCAAGCAAATGGACAAGCTGAGGTGGTGAACAGATCGATACTTTAGATGATAAAGAAGAAGCTTAAGGATAAAAAGGGAACATGGCCTGAAGAATTGCCCAGCGTGTTGTGGGCTTACCATACAACTGCAAGAACCCCCACAGGGGAAACACCATTCCTACTGGCCTTTGGAAGTGAAACAGTTGTTCTTGCTGAAGTCGGTGTAACCAGTTTCAGGACTGAGCATTACGAGCTATAAGCAAATGAGAGAGAATTACTATTGAGCTTAGACCTGACTGAGGAAAGAATGGAGCAAGCTCAGATTCGAACGGCAACTTATCAACAAATGGTGTCTAGATACTATAATGCTAAGGTCAAGCCAAGAAGATTTCAACTTGGAGACTTGGTACTTCACAAAGTCACCCCATCAACCAAACCCCGAGGAGAAGGGAAGTTGTCTGCTAATTGGGAAGGACCTTACAAGGTTATTAGCACCAATAGACCGGGTGCATACTGGCTTGAAACTTTGGGAGGGCATCAGATGGAGCACCCTTGGAATGCTGAACATTTAAGGAGGTACTACTAGTAAAAGATTTGTGTGGCTGATTTTATTTATTTATTAATAATAAGAAGAGCTAGCTTGATAGCATAGCTTTATCTTCTAGTAATGTTATGTTCTCTCTGAATAATTTCACTTTCCAATAAAAAGGGATAGCATGTCTTCTTCCAATGGTGTTCTTTAATATAATGGTTTTTATTATGATCTCATACATTTTTTGGACTCTTTTCTATTGATAATACATTAATAAAATGAGCACAAAATATTTGATAAAAGGTGAAGTTAGGCTACTCTACTCCCTTATTAAAGGGCGAGCTGAGTGAAACTCGTAAAACTCATTCCCTTATTAAAGGGCGAGCTGAGTGAAGCTTGTAAAACTCATTCTCTTATTAAAGGGTGAGCTGGGTAAAGCTCGTAAAACACATTCTGTATATATATATATGTGTGTGTAAATATATGATGTCTACTTCAATATTAAAAGTTAAGGGGCAAAACACAGAAGTTCAAACAACACCATTTTATGATAAAAGAAGTGCATTTCTACTATTAGAAGCACGACGAAATCTAACTAAACAATACTCAGTATAATGAGAAGTCTTAAACTAAAAGGAAAAGAGATAGGAGATTGAGCTAGTCATCAACCTCGCTATCACTCTCTAACTGAACTGAAGAGATTGAGCTAGTCATCAACCTCGCTATCACTTTCTAATTGAATTGAAGAAAATTTTAGTCTTGGAAAATCAGAAATGGCCTGAGCTCAAAAAGCTTCAAAACCGTCGATATACATCCTAGCTTGGGCCACTTTGAAGCTGTGGGAAACCTTGTACTCATCAACAGCTGATGAGCTAGCCAGTGCTATCTCTCTAGTAAGTCTTTCCACTTGAGATTTGAGTCCTTCAGCTGAAACTCGTTCTTCTTGAAGGGCAACTTCAGCTTTGACCAGCGCATCTTTCTCTACATTAAGCTCCATAGTAACCAAATCAAGTTGATTTTGGTGCTTGGTATGGAGAGAAGCCATCTCCTCACAAAATGATTTTTCCACTTCCACAGCTCGAGATGATAAGCAGACAGTACGCGTGATGCACTACAAAAATGCAAGTTACAAGTTAAAAAAAAAAAAAAGAAAAAAAAAAGAAAAAGAAAAAGAAAAAGTGGTCAAAGTGGTTAGGAGCTAACCTTACCAAGATCATGCAGTATCGTTTTTGCCACCTCAGATGAAGGATGAGAGCTCAATCGAGTCAAATCTTCCTTCACTAAAAAATTCTTTATTCGTTCAAATGAAAAACCTGGGCTATCCAAAACTGATGTGCCAAAAGTGGAAGGCTCCCCAACAGGATGAGACACACCAACTTGAATAGCAGCATTGACTGAACCAATATACTGAGGTGAAGGTCGAGAAGGCGGATAAGAGACGTCAAATACTGGTATGTCCCCACTAGTTGTAGTTTTAGACTCACGCTTCCTTTTAGGAGGAGTGGTAAGAGGGAGATCATTTGATTCCCGAGCTTGATCAAGAGTTTTCTTGCTGAATTTCTTTAACACACCTAAAAAAAAAATAAAAAAAATGGAGGGGTTCAAAGGCACTGTTTATTAAAACGTTAGCTAAGTTAAGGTCCAATCCCTATTACACATTGCATTGTTTCTTACAATTCGCCATAAAGGTCACTGTTAGTTCTAGTTAATAATAATGTATTAACAAGAATAACTCTTACATATGTGTTAAAGTTAATTCCTAATCAAATATGCGTCAGGTCATATTTAGGAATTAGCTATTTATGTGTTTGGCAAGTTATATAATCAAATATGATACTTTCTATACATACTTAATCCATATTATGACCTGACAGTAGAGCAATCACGCACACACATAGCTAATTCCTAAACATGTGTTTGGAAAGTTAATTTCTAAATATGTGTTGGAAAAATTAATTTTGTTTTGAACTTTCCTCTCTCAGACAACATAAAAATAATAATGATAAAAGGCAAAATAAAATTCTAGGCGTTTGCCATCTTTCTGGAATTAATAAAATTAAAATTTCCAAAAATAAATAATACATATATATATATATGTAGCATATACTGTCTTTTGTACAGGATGATTCAAAGGCAGGTTTGGGACCCAAACCGTGAACAAACAAGGCCTGGGCAGTTACCAACATGGAAAAATCTGACACTTCATGGTCAATAGCGTTCAACACTTTTTCGAGGTCGTGAGACGAAGCATCGGGCACAAATTTGAAGTCTGAAAAATTAATAGATAAAGATCGAAAGCAATTAAAAATCGTCAACAAAAATAAAGTACCAAACTTACCAGAGGAGTTTAGATCGCCCCATACACGAGGAATAGATTTTCCTCTTCCGAAAAAAAGATTCTCATGGGGAGAAAATTCCCAATCGTCACCAGAAACATAAAAGAAACGGTTTTTCCATTTTTTATTGTTAGATGGTTTTTCTAGTAATGAGTTCATTCTTCTTATCTCGGGTTGAAAAATACCACCAATCGCCCATCCTTTTAGGCAAGTAACAATGGAGAAATTGGGCAACTGTTAACGAGCCGTTGCCACAAGTTCGCCAAAGAACCATGTTGCCCAACATTGCTCTCCAGGCATTTGGTGTAAGTTAAGTGGGGGCAAGGTTAAGGTGGTTAAGAATCTCTCTGATAATAGTAGGAATTGGGAACCGTAGACCAGAAAAAGAGCGAACTCATAAAAGCATATTTCGCCTAGAATAGGAGTACAAGCTCTCTCATTAGGAGTCGGAAGCCGCAGACGAATAGTCTTGGGAATAGAATATTTCAACCTGAAGCGCTCTAAGTTTACCAAAGTAAGTGAACACTGCATGTCTTGTACTTTCTCTACGAGTCTTTTGCGTGGTGGAGATGAGCCGTACTCGGATCCTTCGTCCTCATTGTTTTCTTCATGTAAACTGACCACCTCATGTGAAGACATGGTAGGATTTACAACAAGCCAAAGTATGTCAAAAATTTCGCTCACTGACTGATACAAGCATTTAGCCGCGCTAGAGCTCGTAAATTGTTGAAACTAATGATTCAACGAACTGAAGCGACTAAAATATAGGAAATGAGCAAAAAGAAAAAAAGATTGGTGATCCAAAGAATCTAGTATATATATATAAATTATATATATATATATATAGAGAGAGAGAGAGAGAGAAGTTCTGCTACGAAAAGAAAAGAAAAAAGAAGGAAGTTTGCAAGTCTGCTAAAATTTCTTCACCAAACAGGAACGACAGAGTTATTTTGAGACCTTACTCAGGTACGCCTTTATAAAGAATTGAAAAGTAGGATTGAAATTCAGTCTTTTGCTACACAAGAATTCTAGTAGTTTTAGAATTCAAAAAAGGAAATATATATATATATATATATATATTGCACTGGAGTTCTAATTGTTTTAGCATTGGATTAAGCACCACTTAGCAGAAATTGTTTTCTGTTTATCATCAAATTTATCTATTAGAGTATTTTACATAATCACGTTCTTGCTTCTAAGAGTTTTTTCTGTGGGAATCGAACCCACGAACATATGAATGAGCAAGCAGGGGTCGCCCTCTTTGGTGAGTGGGCGTATTCCAGCTTCAACCTCTTTCCATATATACATACATATATATATATATGGAGTATAATCTTAGATATTAGCGACGAAATTGGAACTAAAAAAAACTCCTTCATTCACACTTATCTAATTTGCAGAGTTACATATTTTTATTTTCAGCATAACCAATTCACTTGCAATTGGAGTGAAACTAACCTTCCTCTTTCATTCGGGCGCCATCGATACTGAACTGATATAGTGAAGGCTAGGCCCAATCATTGATCTTGATTTACTCTGCCCCTTCATCACTCATCACTCATCACTCACCCAAGTATCAGTAGTCATAAAGAGTGTAACTCCTTTGAGTAAAAAGGGATCTACTGCAAATGGGTTCACACCATGAGGGACAGCTGTTTGGCCACGTATATGATGGCTGAGTCTTTATTTTAAGAGTTTAGTTGTAATGAATTCAACTGCTCAGTTAGTTTGGTGTTGATTGTTTGGGATAAATTTCATCATTTGTTTATTGTTATTTATTAAGGAGTTATTTAGAAAAGTAAAACAACCTAGTCATAAAACTAACATAAAGAAATAATTCTTCTTTTTTTTGCTCATGACATTTACATATTAGAAATTGCTGAGAATTTATAACATGATCCCGACTATCGGCGAGCCAGAATTTGGGATCAGGGGGCAGCTGATGAGGAAAAACTCTAAATGAAGTTAAACGGGTGGAAAAGGTGATAAGGTGATAAATGCCGTTAACAACATAAATTCAAAAGGTAGTTCTGATCTGATAAGTATGAAATTCAAATTATCGACTAAGGCTCTCCTTGAAGATTGCAACAAACTATCAGCTCGGTTAGCTATTAAAGCAAACTCTTATCAACCAATGAGGTACGGCCAATATTGAACTCCAATTCATGAATTGCTTATTTTTATTCTGTAAACTGACTTAGCCATCGGAGCTGTTTTGGCAGGCACCACATCGGTGTCCAGAGAAAAACGCGAGATCGCTGCAGGCTAATCTTCATCAGAAATATAAATGATGGATAATTTTGTAATCTATGACTAGAAAGGTGGGGTCTACTATTAGACAAATGGAGGTGTGGCAGCCACACAAGAGGAGTTGTCTTCCAAATAACTCCCTCTCTCCCTCGTGATCCGGCCAGGCACTCGTCTTTCCAAACTTGCTCTTTCTTACTCTATCTATATACACACGTTTTAATCTATGTTTTGAGACCTTTAGAATTAGAATTGAGAGTTGATCAGGAGAACTTGGAGTACTTTTCAAGGGCTATTATTTGACACTAATTTTGAAGCCATTTGGAGGATCCTTGGATTTGGGGGAGGTTAATGACTTGTTTAGTTATATCTTCCTTGATTTCTTAGTCTAGCACCCTTTTATTTTTGTGAGTATATAGCTGTAATAACATACTATTATACATATAACGCTGTCATGTGTCTGATTAGTATGTTGTATAAGCTTCAAGAATGATTTTCATGTTATGATTGGTTAAGAAGGTGTGAAATAATGTGTCTTCATGATTAATGTGAGGACATGATATGATCTAAAGTTATTGGAATTCCATGATTATGATACTTGACATGTGTAAATTACTATTTACTTCATCCCATAATTATATGGAAGGTGTGTATTGTATTATTGACACGAGTGTAAGAATTTAAGTCGTTAAATTGTAAGCATGACCATGGATTGTTGCAAGCGTCCATGTATGTGTTGAAATGAGACACTGGCATATGGCATGCACATTTTGGCATTGAGTGATTACACAGGCCGAGAAGGAAATCAGAAACTTGATTTTTAAAAGGTTTTTAAAGAAAGTTTGCGAAAAATTGGATGACAAGGAGTTGCTTTGTATCTGTGAGTTAAGGCAATCTAAAGAAAACATGGAGTGAGTACTCTATGCGTGGTTGAGTTGCTTAAGCCCTAAATGATGCTAAGGAGTCGCCGTAAGTCTAGGATAGTCGACTAATCTTTCTCTCATGATAGCTGAGAGTCGCCTTGTACCGAATAGTATTAATGAGTTCGGTGTGTGTGATTTGTGTTAAGGATACAAGAGGTTTGGGATGGGCATTTGTAATGGATTGTATTGGATTACATATGTCGTATGTTGAACATTACTATGATGATGAAGTTTTGTATTATTTTCTTATATTTCCCCAAACTCGCATGATCTCATTTTCTTCTACTCTTCTTTGGGTATAACTCATGGGATTGTAAAGAGTGCATCTTAGGCTTCACCTACCGAGCCGTTGTGCTCACCTTATTATTATTATTTTCAGGGCATATGAAGATGCAATAAATTTCTCTCTTAATTTTACTAGAATTTCATTACACTTTAAGAATTTTCAATCCCCTTTTCCCTCTATTTTTAGCCTATTTATAAACTGTTACCTGCCTTCTAGAAGCTTCCTACCTAACTCACTGTGTTAGGCCCCATCGTGGGCTTATCTAGTTATGGGCTTAATTACACAGTGGATCCTTGGTTGGTCCTTTAGTTTGGGTCCTGTCTTGTGAGAGAAAGGTTCGAACCATGGCCAATTATCCAGCCCGTTTCTCATTATGTGGACCGTACCCGACCCGTGCCCTTTTTGGCATCCTCATCTGCCCCCAATAATCCCCCCTAATTTATTAGGGTGGGATTATTAATGGAGTTAAAGATGATTTGGCGGCTCAAGGCGATTGCGTGGGGTATCAAGCAGTTGGTCTTAGAATTAATGTTTTTGAAATTTAAATCTCTTTGGTTTCCTGACGTCTCGGTTTACGGGTCCACTTTCCATTTATAACCCTTATCTCATACTCACAACTTCCCTTGTCGTATCTATCACATCTCACTGTCAATCAACTCACTGTCCATTTCTTCTAAGCAAATCAAATCTTCTCCGGCGAACTCCAGTGTAAGATCCTCCTTTTTTCAGCAATCCTGTAGCGTCTTTTGCCATCTCCAATCTTCTTGAGGTTAGTTTTGCTTCCTTTTTACCTTTCAAAGACTTTACACACTCCCTAAGGGATCTTGCTTGTCTTCACCATGCCTATTGATTTAGATATTCTCCGCATGAAGTTCATCTTCCCAGTGACGTTCTTATTAGGGAGTGCCCTGAGAATGTGAATATTAGGATTGGCATTGGCCTTCTTCCAAGCGAAATCTTGTTTTCTATCTTGCATCTAAACATTATTAGATTCCCTCTGCATCCTTTTTTTAGTTATGTATTTAATAGGTTGGGACTCTCCCCTCTTCAAGTAAATCCCAATTTTCTTAGGGTTTTGTCTGTTCTGCTACTCCTGAACCGTGATAGGGGTTTAGATCTTGATATTATAGATCTTCTCCTCTGTTACAAAGTCAGCAAGATCAGGTTGAATGACATGTATTATCATTTTTATCCTATTGAAAAAAGATCCATCTGTACGGACAAACTCGACTCTGAAAAAGGATGGAAGAATAGCATAATTGGGGTCCGGGGAGCTTAGTTTGCTCCGGCTGTGAGGGATTATCTTATCCCGAGCGCCTTTGGTGAATGCTCAGTTTCTTCATACATGAAGTACAAAAATCATAAGTGTGATTGCCCTTGTGAAGTTTGCGTTCCTCACTTCTGTACTTTTCTTTGCGATTCTTTGGGTATTCCTCATATGAACTCGGTTTGTAGGGATTGGATCAATCACCTGAAGGAATACGTTCTGAACAATGTAGCCTCTTGTTCGGAACTTTTGCTGTCTGAGAACCTCAGCCATATTTCACTCCTCGGCAGCACTATGAGCCAACTCCGGATCCCTTCTTTCAACAGGAGGAATGACCCTTCTAGGAACATTACTGCTCCTGCCCTAGCTTATTCTCCAGCCTCGGCATCCTTATCTGCCACTACATCTAGCACTACTTCGAACATTAGGCATGCCAACAATCCGATCATTAATGGCCCACTTGTCATTCCGAACGCTACTCTCCGAGCCAACAATCCTCCAGGCGCCATTGTGTCCGTGCTAGACAAGGAGCGAGGGAAAAGACCCTAGCTTGACAGTGAACCCAATCTTGATGACATTCCTCTATCTAGGAGAGTTCGAACTTCCAGGCCGAGCGGGCTATCTGCTTCTCAAAATAAGACAGTTGCTCCCTCTGGGACTAGCGGAACTACCATTTCTCCCTCTAGGGCAACTCTATGAACCCTTCGTTTCATCCGATCGGACGGATCAGTTGTTAATTCAAATGAAAAAATGTTCAAGGAAGGTCAAATGATCGATATGACAATTATACATCAACCTTTGCAATGGCACAAATCATTGTAAAATAGGGCTATTGGTCGAGTAAGTCGAACCACTGGGACTGCTAGTTTATGGCAACTAAGATATCTAGAATCACTTTTAGAATGATGAAAGGGTTTATAGAGTTTTGTTGGTTTGTCACTAAAATTAAGAATTAAAATGCATAAAACACTAAAGTAAAGAGGTAAAGATAAATAAGAAGGGACTAGGGAAGTGAATCCACCTTCAACCCTTCACACATGCTAGACAAAGACTAAATTGGGGATAGACAATATATAATGGTCAAGAATTATATAGCAACACATGATTGCCATATAATCATCAAGAAGTTCATTAAATCAAAAATAAGAATGATCCATCAAAAGTTTATACATTTGAACTACCTAAACTAGGGTGTAGCATCAAGCATACTCTCTTAAGCAAAAGATCATCGAGTCTTTAATCAAATGATAAAGCACATGAAACTAGGAATCAAGCATAAACCATCAAAGGAAATACCTAAGCAATGGACTATCAAGTTTCTCTATTAACATGCCATGAAAACCATTCACAATCTTATTTCCATTGTCACCATGAAAATGCAAGCATTATGATTGAGATAAGAAACCATCTAAGACAAGATAATTAACTTAAAACAATCATTTATGTGCATTAAAATTCATTACATCAAGTAATATGCTCTAGATTATGAAAAGACCAAACTATACATTATTATCCCCAAAATAGAAGCTAATCTAAAACATGCTTACAAGTGAGGGCTTCATCACCTCCCTAGAGAAGGATTTAGTTACCCATAGGAATAAGGAATGAAGGAGAAGAAGCAAATCCACCCTCAATTTTCGTGCTCAAGCAAGCTAGCACCCAAAACCCTTAAGATCACTCATTTCTCTCTCTAGACCTTAGCTAAAATGTGTGTTATGAGATTTTACAAGCCTCCCTCCTTATCAAGCCTAAATTCCTCTCCTTTTCCCCCCCTTTTCGAGCTCCAACTCCCCAAGATGAAGCTGGACCACACAAAAATGATAAGGGGACCAAATGTAGCACAAAATTAGGAGCAGTTAAACTGCTCTCTGCAGATCGGTGGGCGCCCGCAGGTGCTTGCATCTTTGAAGATGGCTACTGGCATGTTTGGCGGGCGCCGGCGAAAGCTCAGCGAGGGCCCGCGGATTTGCAGCGAGGCCCCATGGGGCCTTGTGGCTGCAACACATCAACAAAACTTCTCGTGAACCCCTCCGCGCCGATCCGTTGATGCGGCTTCCATTATAAGCATTATGCCTCGAACTTCAACCATACAATGACTCAAGAGGTTTGGTCCAAAAGATGGCTCCTCGGCAACAGCGCACCGATTTCAAAAAGAGATTGCCAAAACCATTTCTTTAATCATATTTGGGGAAACCGACCTGAAACAAGACAAAAATACACAAATGAAGTTAAACTGTACATTATACTCCATTAATGGACTTAACTAATGTAAGTAAGAGTACTTGAATATGTAATATTCAGTGCTTATCACACTCCCAAACTTACATTTTGCTAGTCGCATAGCAAAACCAAAACATAGAACCTAACCAAAAATGACAACAAATGGAATGCTGACCACATGCATCAATCATGGAGCAAGAAATTACCTACGAAGCTCAAATGTAACTTGGAATAACAAAAATTTGGAAATAGACTCATTAAGCAAACTACCTTACATTTATAAAGCCTTGATACTCAAAATGGCAAAATAAGTTTCAACTTTTACGCACTGCTCATTAAAACCTATATAAAGACTTTAATTGTCATTTCTAAAATGGAATTTAACTCTAACTTCAGTGAAAGTGAACTGGATTCCCAATATGCGGCTTTTACCCTCTTTTTCCAATCCCAAAAACAGTAGCAATCCTTAAATCTCCTTCTAAATGAGGTCCCTAAGGCTTAACTTTATTCCCAAAACAACTTTTGTTGCTTAATGACGATTCTATTAATCAACTCAAAAGATCATTTACTATGGTCGTGCAATGTCAAAATCTTTTAAGCTTTCTAACCAACCCATGTAGCAAGTATTAGGCCAACAACTCCCAAACCAGATGGCTTTAGGGTGTTAAGTGTAGAGACACTCCTAAGGCTTAATAACTCAAATTAGAAAGGTTACGAACTTCGACGAACCATATTTATTTATTTTTAAATGACCGTGCAATGTCCAAGTCCTTTAAGCTTTCTAACCAACCCATGTAGCAAGTGTTAGGCCAACAACTCCCAAACCAGATGGCTTTATGGTGCTAAGTGTAGAAACACTCCTAGGGCTTAATAACTCGAGTTGGAAATGTTATGAACTCAAACTGGTCATATTTTTATTATTTTTTTTATGCCAAGGGTATCCATTTATTAGGGTCATCAATTCAGATCAACTGAGTCCTAGTCAAGGTCAATTGGGTTACATACCTCATAATTAGGTTTCCTGTGTGCATATGTGCAATGTGAAGCGTAAAAGAGTATGAAGTCCAGCGAAAATCTAATTGAAGTACTTATATAGACCGATATGAATCAACATGCTTATTTCAAAATTTTTCTTTATTTTCAAAAATCTCTTGGCTTCTATATGCAAAGTATTAAACACATGTTTCGATTCCAAAAGTTCCAAATTACACTATCATTGCGCCCAACAACATGATTTTATTAATTAACATGCATAAAAAATGAACAAAAATCATAAGAATGTAAGCACATGCACCCCCAAACTTGAATGTCACATTGTCTTCAATGTGAGAAGACAAAAGATAAGAAAAATAAAAATAAAAATGGAGAGTGCCAAGAACAATAGTACCAAGTTGAGAAGGAATGGAGTGGCGGTGCAAAAATAGGCCACTTCATGAATTCCATTAGCATACCCCCAAACTTGAATTTAAAAACCTGTCAAAAGCATCTATACAGAGCAAGAATCATATAAATCCAAAAATCACTAACGATAACTGCAATTTATTTCAAAGCTAATATCAATGCAAAGAAGCAACATGGAATGCAGTTATAAGTTCAAAAGAAACTGGAAAATAAATGCCAAACGCGGCCCAAAAGAAGTATAAAATAGTACTACGGGAAAAGGGAAATAAAACTGAAAGCATAAAATCACTCCACCATCGGAGTGGAGGAGGAAGCGCCAGGTGCGCCGGGTGTTCGGTCGATCAAAGTCTAGAGCATAGCCTGCAAAACCTCCTGGCTTTCCTGAGTTTTCTGAATGGCGCCCTCTATGTTGCCAAAATGTATGTCGAATGCATCAAGACGAGTAGTGAGGGCAAGATAATCAGCTCAGGTCATGACATCTAACGGCGGAGGCACAGGGGCATCATGAACAGGCAGAGCAAGAGCTATAGGAGGTACTGGAGCACCCCAATTCAACTCGCCCCAATGCGGGCCTGATGGGACATCTTGAGCTGCATAATGCTAGACTTCTAAACCTCAAGGTTGAAGTCAGACACAATCTTCTCTTTCGCCTCACCACAAGGTGCTTTAAATTCGGCATTTTTAAGCAACCTGGTGATCAGGTAAGGAAATGGAAATGCCTAGGTGGTGGCACTGCTGGACCTCACCAAGATCAACTCATTATAAATCTTGAGAATTTGGTCCCAGACAAGCTGTGGGACGCAAAACCAGTACTCCTTTTCAACGGCGTAGAGGGCTTTCAGAAAATTCCCCTTACGCTCGGAGTGGCCTGGCATGGGAAGGACATTCTTGGCCAGGACCGAATCAAGAAACCACAGCCGGCATGGTAAGAAGGATTTATTAGTGCTTGTGGTCCGATTCTCAGTGAATTGGCCGTGGCAAATCTCCCCCACAATGTCGGACAAGGTCATGTCGAGAGGAGCAACATAGAGAGGCAAGCCCGCCTCATCCACGGGAGATTCCAATGGGCAGTCCATAGCCATAGCATGGTCATCAAGGGTGAATTCAAAAACCTCGTTATCAATGGTGGTTTTGATGACCTCTGGTTCCGAACAGGAATGAAACAGGTTGGCGTAGAACAGACGGACCATACGCGGGTAGTAAGTATGAGCCCGTGGCTTGAAAAGTGAGGCAAGGCCACGTGCCTTTAACTCGCGGACTGACCATGAAGTTTCGTGATTGTGCTCAAAATTAGTGCCAATGTGGAATTTTGCTTCGGGGACAATTGGCCATTCAGTCTAATCTGGAGTTGGAGGCACATTAGAAGGGCCCTCGGACGATCTAGCACTTTTGGGGGCCACTCTAGAAGCCATTGGATGGAAGAGAATTGGTTCAGAACTTTTTACGAACACCTGGTGTGCAGTAAGAAAGGGAAGATATGCAAAATGGTGAGAGAACTTGAAAGATCCCAAAATTTGAATCCCTTACTCAACAAAACACAAGACTCAACAATAACACATCCTTAACACAAGCAACCCCGTCCGCCATGAAGCAAAACTTGAAAGAAGAAGAAGAAAAGGAACCTACCAAACTATGAAGAACACAAGACCTTTCTTGCTTGATTGATGGGAGATGGGAATGAGAGTTTGTTGACGGGAGATGAGATGTGAGATGGATGGTATGAGATGGAGATGGCTAAGATTTGGAAGAGAGTGGGAGGTTTTGAGAGGGTTGGGGCGATAGTGGAGAGGGAGAAGGACAATTATAACAACATAAATGGGCTTGAAAGCCCATTAAGAATCTAGCGGAGGGGAAGCGCGGGCACCCGCGGACGCACGGCGGGCGCCCGCGGGGTGACGAGGGATACTGGGGAGTTTGGCAGGGCCCTGCGATGAATGGCGGGGGCCCACGGTAGCTGCAACGGGGGCCCGCGAACAACGACGGGGCCCCGCGGAGTTACTTAGCATACTGGCATGTTTCGCGGGTGCCCGCAGTGGCGCGGCAGGTGCCAGCGGAAGCTCTTGTGAAGCTACTTGGTGCAGTAAGGCTCAGCCTGCAAAGCCCGAACTTGATCACATGGACTTCCGACAAGGGCGAAAATGCGTTGGAGATCCTGGGAACCATATAGGATTAAATAGATGAGATAACTTCACAAGCAACGGCCATGAGATTCAAATGCTAAAAGAACCTTGGACAAGAAGGGAGACATGCCCATATGACCATGAATATTTCCAGAAGTTGAACAAAGACCTGAAGATGATGAAGAAAACCAAATGTAACTGCCGGGATGCCCGATGAACAATTCTAGAAGCATGTACATTTTGGTCAAACTTTGTGACCTCCCAGAAATTTCGTGGAACTAGGCACTTGGGAGAAGGAAGCTTGGAGGATGGAAGAATTACTTTCGATGAGGGCTAAATTTAACATCGATAGCTAAACGAAGTAAGATTGCACATTAGTCCTCGTAGACTGGGTCCGTTAAGAGGACTTTCTCTACTTTACGAATAGGGAATATGCTGTCAATGTAAGGCTTAAGCTGTTGGCCATTAACCTTAAACAGAGATCCATCAGCCGGATCTTGAAGCTCGATTGCTCCATGAGGAAAGATGGTGGTGATGACATATGGACCATCCACCGTGAATGGAGTTTACCGGGAAAGAGTCTCAATCTAGAATTAAAAAGACAAACTTTTTGTCCAGGGGCAAAAGACTTTTTAACAATGTTCTTGTCATGAAAAGCTTTAGTCTTTGCCTTATAGATTTTGGCATTTTCATACGCATCATTGCGAAGTTCCTTAAGCTCATTAAGCTGCAATTTGTGAGTAGAGCCGACTTGTTTGAGATCAAAGTTGAGCCTTTTTATGGCCCAATAAGTACGGTGCTCTAGTTTAACTGGAAGATGACAGCTTTGCCAAAGACAAGTCGATATGGTGACATGCCAATTGGTGTCTTATAAGCTATCCGGTAAGCCCAAAGCGCATCGTTTAGTCTCGATGACCAATCTTTGCGGTCCGGTCGAACCATTTTTTCTAGGATATGCTTAATCTCCTGATTAGATACTTCCACTTGACCACTCGTTTGAGGATGGTAAGGTATGGCAACCTTATGAATGACAGAGTACTTGGAGAGGACGGATTTAAGGTAACGATTTCAGAAATGAGATCCACCGTCACTGATGATTGCTCGGGGCGTACCAAAATGACTAAAAATGTTGGATTGAATGAACTGGATCACGATTTGATGATCATTAGTTTTGGTAGCCTCGGTTTAAACCCATTTGGAAACATAATCCACCGCTACAAGGATATACTCATAGCCATAAGAAGATGGAAATGGTCCCATGAAGTCGATCCCCCACACATCAAAAATTTCAATAATGAGGATGGGAGTGACGGGCATCATGTCTCTCCTAGACATGGATTCAAGCTTTTGGCAACGCTCACAAGATTTATAGAAATTTTAAGCATTCCGAAACAAGGATGGCCAATAAAATCCGCTTTGAAGGACTTTGTTAGCGGTCTTTCTGGCACTAAGGTGTCCCCTACAAGCAAGAGTGTGGCAGAAATTTAGGACACTTGTGGTTTCATTATCGGGAATGCATCTCCGAATGATTTGATCCAAGCAGTACTTGAATAATTTCGGATCTTCCCAAAAGAAATGCTTAACTTGGGAGAAAAAATGGTTTCTTTCTTATTTTGACTAATTGGATGGAATTTTGCCTACCGTAAGGTAGTTGACAATTTCAGCAAACTAAGGGGGATTTGAATAGGAAATCTGAAATAGTTACTCATCCGGAAAAGAATCCCGGAGTGCAGCAAATTCAGAAGATTTTTTAATAAGTAGATGAGAGAAATGGTCTGTGACAACATTGTCTGTCCCCTTCTTGTCTAAGAAGATAGGAACGGAATTTACCTAAGGCATACACCACGGCTAATAATTCTTTTTCAGTGGTGGTGTAATTTAACTGAGCATCAGAGATAGTCTTCCTCGCATAATAGATAGCATGTGGAAGCTTGTACACACGCTGGCCCAAAACTGCACCTAATTCATAATCGGATGCATTACACATGATCTCAAATGGAAGAGACCAATTAGGCGGTTTCATGATTGGGGCAGATGAGAGAAGAGTGCAAAGTTTCACAAAAGCTTCCATATAAGCTTCATCAAAATTGAATGGAACATCCTTGGCAAGAAGATCACACAAGGGGCGAGAAATTTTGCTAAAGTCTTTGATGAAATGATGATAGAAGCCGGCATGGCCAAGAAATGAACGGATTTGACAGACAGAATTTGGAGGAGGGAGGTTGGAGATGAACTCCACTTTAGCTTTGTCAACCTCAATCCCCCTTTTTGAAATGACATGTCCTAAAACAATGCCTTTTTGGACCATAAAGTGACTTTTCTCCTAACTTAGAATGAGATTGGTTTCCTTGCACCTTTGAAGTACAAGAGATAGATTATGGAGACACAAGTTAAAGGAGGATCCAAAGACGAAAAAATTGTCCATGAATACCTCTAGGAATTTTTCAACCATATCTGAAAAAATGGACATCATGCATCTTTGGAACATGGCCGGAGCATTTCATAGCCCAAAAGGCATGCGTCTATATGCAAAGGTTCTGAAGGGGCATGTGAATGTGGTCTTCTCTTGATCTTGCGGATCAATTGCCACTTGGTTATAATCGGAATAACCATCAAGGAAACAATTGAAGCTTTGGCCGGCTAACCTCTCTAGGATTTGATCAATGAATGGGAGTGGAAAATGATCCTTCCTAGTGGTAGAGTTAAGTTTCCGGTAGTTAATGCACACACGCCACCCGGTGGTGGTGCGTTGTGGCACGAGCTCTCTCGTGGAATTTTCGATGACGGTGAGGCCAGATTTCTTGGGGACCACTTGAGTGGGGCTCACCCACTTGCTATCAGAGATGGGGTAGATGATTCCCATATCTAGCAATTTGATCACTTCTTTCATGACTATGTCCTTCATGTTGGGATTCAACTGGCGCTGCACCTCTCTAGAAGGTTTAGCGTCCTCCTCCATATGGATGCGATGCATACAAATAGAAGGGTCGATTCCTTTCAAATCAGCCACTGCCCAGCCAATAACTTCTTTGTGCTCTTGTAGCACCGCTAAAAGGCTATTTTCTTGGTCTTGTAAAAGGTTCGATGCAATGATGACCGGAAGAGTTTGATTGACACCAAGAAACACATACTTGAGGTGGGCTGGGAGTGGCTTTAACTCAATGTGGTGGAGATTTCAAGGAAGGGACCGGAGGAGTAGTAGAGAGTTGAGGAAGTGGTTCTTTTGGCATCTTCCAAGGAGGAAAATCCATGATAGCACCTATGTCAAGAAACGAATTTACTTCTTGGATAGCTTGATCAATATCAAAGTTCGAGAGGTCAAAATGAGACATGCAAGTTTCCAAAGGGTTTTTGCTTAGAATGAATGGGAGAGATTCTTCAACCACCTCATCGACCACATTAATAAAGAAACAATCATCCTCTTCGGAAGGATGTTGAGTGGCATAGAAAATGTGAAGTTTGACTTGCATATTTCCAAAGGCGATGTCCATGACCCCAGTTCGGCAATTAATTAAGGCGTTAGCCATAGCTAAAAATAGCCTACCGAGGATCACAGGAATATGCTTCTTTGGGTCATGGACTGGTTCTGTGTCAAGAACCATAAAGTCTACCGGGAAGTAAAATTTGTCCACTTTGATAACGACATCCTCAAGAATGCCTCGTGGGTGCTTGACCGATCTATTAGCAAGCTGCAAGACCACGGAGATTGGCTTTAGGTCTCCCAACCAAAGTTGTAAGTAAACTAAATATGGAATCAAATTTACACTAGCTCCTAAGTCAAGGAGGACCCTTTCTATCTTGTTATTGCCAATGACACACAAGATAGTTGGGGCACCCGGATCCTTATACTTTGGAGGAGCACTATGTTGAATGATTGCACTCACATTTTCAGTTAATCTCACCTTCTTTGGCAAATGATTTTTGGAAGCGCTTTTGAGTACACAAATCCTTGAGAAATTTTGTATAGGGAGGGATTTGCTTTATAGCATCTAAGAGAGGTAAGTTAATCTTTACTTGTTTGAAAACTTCCCACATGTCTTGAATTTTGCAATTCTTATTCCTAAAATGTGTCGAATCTTGAAGACGTTAAGGAAACGAAGCCTTAGGCTAGTAAGACGTCTCCACATTTGGGTTGAAAAACTCGGAATTTTCAGCATTAGACTTTGGATTTTCTGGAGTGAACTTTAGATTAGAAGAGAGAAGAGTTGGATTTTTGGGAGGAAGAACTTTGTCTTTGTTACTTCCATTAACCTTGTTGTCCACAACTCGACCACTCCGAAGGGTAGTGATTGCTTGGACTTGTTCATGAGTTAGCCTACTCGGAGGAGGGGTTTCATCAATCACATGAATCCCTCTAGGATTCTTAAATGGTTGAGAGGGAAGCTTCCCTTTATCTCTTTGAAGGAGTTGGTTCATTGAAGTGGCTATTTACCCCACTTGATTCTCAAGTTTAGTAATAGACTGAGTGTGAGAATGGACCATTTGGAGAGTGGGCTGCAATGATGTCAATAGTTGCTTATTGGATTCCATCATTTGCTTGCTTAGAGATTCCATCATTTGCTTGTTTACAGCCAAAATCTCATCAGTTGGGAACACATAAGGTTGATTAGAGACATTTGGATTATACGGAGGACGGTAGCTTGACGAGGACTGAAATGGCCTATTTTGAAATTGAGAAGAGTGCTGATTTTGATGCCCTTGATTTTAAAATTGCGAATTTTGTGGGGCTTGTTGCCTCTACGAGAAATTCGGATGATCTCTCCATCCCGTATTGTAAGTATTAGAATATGGATTATTTTCGGGCCTTGAGAACATCGCATTTGCATGCTTTTGATTGGGATTAGGAAATTGTTCCGGTGTGGGACAATCTTCCGAGAGATGGAAAGGACTAGTGTATGATGCACACACCGTACTAGCTGAATTTTGGGACAAGGAAGGAGATAGATGTGATGCCATCAATTGATAGAATTTATGAGCTATGGCATCCACTTGAGATGATTCTTTCCTAATTGTCTTCGGTTGACAAGGGTTGGTGTTCTTGGCATTGGTTGAGGCTGGAGCCCTACGAGAATTGTGTTGCAATGAATTCTCACTCAGATTCTCAAGTAAGGTCCATGCCTCATCCGCACTTTTAGACATGAACATCCCTCCACATGATGAGTCAACCATGAATCTATTGGTGTCGGTCAAACTAGCATAGAAAGCTTGTACCAATTGCCATTTTGGAATTAGGTGGTGCGGACATTTCCTAAGGAGGTCTTGTAGTCTTTCCCAAGTCTCATGGAGTTGTTCCCCATTGCTTTGTGAAAAGCTAAGAATAAAATGCCTCATTAGATTGGTCTTACTCACTGGATAATATTTTTTTAAGAATTCTTGTTACAATTGAGCCCATGTAGTGATGGAATTTGCAGCAAGGGAGTTCAACCAATATTTTGCCCTATCTTTTAAGGAGAATAGAAAGAGATGCAAATGGAGAGCATTGTCAAGGAAGCCCCTCAGCTTGATGGTAGAGCATATTTCAAGGAATTCATTAAGGTGCTTATAAGGGTCCTCATTTTCAAAGCCATGAAAAGATGGAAGCATTTGGATGGTGCTAGATTTGATTTCATATTGAGCGGCCTTAATATTTGGCATCACTATGCAAGAGGGAGAAGCATAAGTGGTAGGGATAAAATGGTCCCGAAGAGTCATAGGAACCACATTTGGAATTTCAGCTCTATTATTATGGATTCCCTCATTTCTGATATCTCCAACATTTTCAGCCATTGTGTTAAATTCAGTTTCAAGTTCTCTTGTGCTAGTAGATTCCCTAAGTTTTCTTCTAAGAGTTCTTTCAAGTGAATTTATGTCAACTGGCGAGTCAAGAGTTGGTAAGGAAAGTGACCTATGGCCAAACATCAACAACACATAGCATAATCAAGACAACAATTCATCACCATCAACTCCACATATGATGTTCCCTTTCTCCTCAATTATCAAGACATAAATGTAAATGGCCACGACAAGGACCGATGCTTGCAATTGAAAAGAAAAATAAGTAGTCTCAACAAGGGCTTCACAACTTAACTAAATCTAATCTAACACATGCAAGATATTCACAACTTTGAAACTAGAGCTTCAAAAACTTACCTGAAGTCATCTAGACTTACAAATTTGTTAGCTTCCCTCAGCAAGCCTTGAATACCTAGAATCTCACAAACACTTAAAATGTCAGAATGATCAAAACAACACAAGAAAATATTCAAAAAACACAATATTGACAATCAAACCAAAGGTAATCCTAAAACCTTGGTTGGAAAACCGTTTGCAGTCCCCGGCAACGGCGCCAAAAATTGATCGGTATGACAATTATACATCAACCTTTGCAGTAGCACAAATCATTGTAAAATAGGGCTATTGGTTGGGTAAGTTGAACCACTAGGACTGCTAGTTTATGGCAACTAAGATATCTAGAATCACTTTTAGAATGATGAAAGGGTTTATAGAGTTTTGTTGGTTTGTCACTAAAATTAAGAATTAAAATGCATAAAACACTAAAGTAAAGAGGTAAAGATAAAATAGAAGGGACTAGGGAAGTGAATCCACCTTCAACCCTATACACATGCTAGATAAAGACTAAATTGGGGATAGACAATATATAATGGTCAAGAATTATATAACAACACATGATTGCCGTATAATCATCAAGAAGTTCATTAAATCAAAAACAAGAATGATCCATCAAAAGTTTATACATTTGCACTACCTAAACTAGGGTGTAGCATCAAACATACTCTCTTAAGCAAAATATCATCAAGCCTTTAATCAAATGATAAAACACATGAAACTAGGAATTAAGCATGAACCATCAAAGGAAATACCTAAACAATGGACTATCAAGTTTCTCTATTAACATGCCATGAAAACCATTCACAATCTTATTTCTATTGTCACCATGAAAATGCAAGCATTATGATTGAGATAAGAAACCATCTAAGACAAGATAATTAACTTAAAACAATCATTTATGTGCATTAAAATTCATTACATCAAGTAATATGCTCTAGATTATGAAAAGACCAAACTATACATCATTATCCCCAAAATAGAAGCGAATCTAAAACATGCTTACAAGGGAGGGCTTCATCACCTCCCTAGAGAAGGATTTAGTTACCCATAGGAACAAGGAATGAAGAAGAAGAAGCAAATCCACCCTCCATTTTCGTGCTCAAGCAAGTTAGCACCAAAACCCTCAAGATCACTCATTTCTCTATCTAGAACTTAGCTAAAATGTGTGTTATGAGATTTTACAAGCCTCCCTCCTTATCAAGCCTAAATTCCTTTCTTTTTCCCCCCCTTTTCGAGCTCCAACTCCCCAGGATGAAGCTGGACCACACAAAAATGATAAAGGGACCAAATGCAGCACAAAATCAGGAGCAGTTAAACTGCTCTATACAGATTGGCGGGAGCCCGCGGGTGCTTGCATCTTTGAAGATGGCTACTGGCATGTTTGGTAGGCGGGCACGGTGACATGGTGGGCGCTCGTACAAGCTCGGCGGGGGCCCATGGATCTGCAGCGAGGCCCTGCGAAATAAGGCAATGAGATGTGGATTTTTGCGGGTGCCCGTGGTGGCGCGGCAGGCGCCCATGGGGCCTTGTGGCTGCAACACATGAACAAAACTTCTTGTGAACCCCTCCGTGCCGATCCGTTGACACGGCTTCCATTATAAGCATTATGCCTCGAACTTCAACCATACAATGACTCGAGAGGTTTGGTCTAAAAGATGGCTCCCCGGCAACAGCGCACCGATTTCAATAAGAGATTGCCAAAACCGCTTCTTTAATCATATTTAGGGAAACCGACCTGAAACAGGACAGAAATACACAAATGAAGTTAAACTGTACACTATACTCCATTAATGGATTTAACTAATGCAAGTAAGGGCACTTGAATATGTAATATTCGGCGCTTATCATCAAACCGCTATGGCCTACTACAAACATTTATGGTCCCCTAAGGACATCAAAGTGGGTAAGGCCCTGACTCAGAAGGAGGTGTTCAGCTGCTTTCCTCTGGCTGCAATGGAGGTAATTTTCTATCCCACTTGGTTAACTTAAAGACGCCTTCATACTTTAACTTCTTTAAGTATACGTTCAGCTTAATTAGTATTCATGCATCTATCTGCATACTCTGTTCGGCATGATGACAATGCAAAAACATATTGAGTCGGCTAACACTCGGGCACACAGGTTTGCCAGTGGGCTTGAGACAGCCAACAAAGAAAGCAAGATCATCAGTACCCAGAATGCTGAACTGATGGTGCAGCTGAATAATGTTGAAAAAGAGAGAGATGTTCTGAAAAAAGATGCGGACTCTCTTCAAGACGGGAAGAACGCTCTCCAGCTCGAAAAAAGCATCCTGTAGACTGAACAGGAAGCTTTGAGAGCTGAAAAAGAAAATCTCCAACATTTGCTGGCTGATGACAGACTGAACGGCTAGCTTTTGAAATGCCCTGTTCGGCGTCATTAGCAGGGTTGATGGTGGGATGAGGGCTCTTCATACTCGCTTCTCTTGGACCGGAGCCCTTAGATTTGCACAAGGGTATAGAGACGGCTATACGGACCGTTCTTCTCCTAAAGGTCAGACCAGCTCTTATGTAGGTCGTGATGATGTTGACAAGGAATTGAATATTAACCCTCCTAGAGTCTGCACTGATCCAGAACTTACTCCTGCCGAGCACATCTTTGATGAGTGCCAAGAGATTGTTACTTCTGGGGTCGTTCCTATCCCCTCGGCTATCCAACCTCTGGACGTTCCTCCTTGGACCACCATGATTCCCCCTGTACTTGCTGCTGAGGGCAAAACCCAACAAGATGGAATGATCATCCAACTTGACTCTCCCCCCATGGGGAAAGTACAGTTAATGAAGTTAAGGGGAACTCTAATCGCGGCCAAGAGACCGAGGGAATAGGCAGGATTGACTAACATCCTACAAATATATCATTTTTCTTTTGCATTGTATTCATTTCATCAAAACAGTCCTTGTAAATGTAAACTGGTTATGAATTCAATGAAATGAATGTTTTTTGACCAATTTTTGTCTTATAGTGCTTTTAACATCTCATTGTTGCCTCTTAATATCTTTTTTAGCAAGTGTTTGGGATTCGACTCATAGTGTCAGTTCCCACTTACTTTGCCAAGTACCTAACGCTTGGCTAGAATGCCACTTGCCACTTGGCTTTTTTTATTTCTCAGCAAGTGTTTGGCGTTCTGCTCATAGTGCGAATGGCCACTCACTTTGCGAAGTGCCTGGCGCTCGGCTAGAATGCCACTTGCTACTTGGCTTTTTTATTTCTCAACAATTTTTTGGCGTTCGACTCTAGTGCCAGTTACCACTTACTTTGCGCTCGGCTAGAATGCCACTTGCCACTTAGCTTTTTTATTTCTTAGCAAGTGTTTGGCATTCGACTCATAGTGCCAGTTGTCACTTACTTTGTGAAGTGCCTGGTGCTCGGCTAGAATGCCACTTGCCACTTGGCTTTTTTATTTCTCAGCAAGTGTTTGGCGTTCGGCTCATAGTGCCAGTTGCCACTTACTTTAGGAAATGCCTGATGCTCAGCTAGAATGCCACTTGCCACTTGGCTTTTTTATTTCTTAGCAAGTGTCTAGCATTCGGCTCATAGTACCAGTTGCCACTTACTTTGCGGAGTGCCTAGTGTTCGGCTAGAATGCCACTTGCCACTTTGATTTTTTATTTATCAGCAAGTGTTTGGCGTTCGGCTCATAGTGCCAGTTACCAATCACTTTGCGAAGTGCCTGGTACTCGGCTAGAATGCCACTTGTCACTTAGCTTTTTTATTTCTCAGCAAGTGTTTGGCGTTCGGCTCATAGTGCCAGTTGCCACTTACTTTACAAAGTGCCTGGCACTTGACTAGAATGCCACTTGCCACTTGGCTAAGCAGGAAGGTACTAATCAATTTTTTAAGCAAAATAAACTTTCTTCATAGATCTTGAGAATTTTTTGTACATTTGCCAGCATGTAAATCAAAATGAACATTGTTCGGAATAGAATTCAACTTTTACTGGTAGTACCTTTTCAGAGATATGGCATTCCATGGTTTATTGACCAACCTTCTAGCCATGGTCTCTAAGACATATGCCCCATTTCTTATGACTTTCGCAACTCTGTACGGACCTTCCTATGGTGATATCATTTTTTTGACAATTCTCACCCTCTTCTTCAGGACTAGATCACCGGGTGCAAAGCCCCTATGTTTCACATTTCTATTGTGACTGTTCATAAACGTTTGTTGATATGATGTGAGCCTTATCGCTGTTGCATCTCTTTTCTCTTCTAGCAGGTCAAGGCTGAATCTCAACATGCCATCATTCTACTCTTGATTCCACGCTAAGCTTCGAACAGTTGGAACTAAGTGCTCGATCGATATTACTGCCTCAGTGCCGTAAGTTATAGCAAATGGGTTTTCTCCGGTTGGCCATCTCGAGGTTGTTCTGTATGCCCACAGGATGTTCGGGAGCTTATCCAACCATTTCCCTTTTTCTTCTTCAAGCTTCTTCTTTGTACAAGCAAAGATCATTCTGTTCGTGATCTCAGCTTGCCTATTTGCCTGTGGATGACTGACCGCTGCTAACTTTTGGTTGATTCCATATTCTTCCAACAATTCTCTCACTTGCTTGCTATCAAGATTAGTCCCATTATCCATAACAATCGACCTCGGCACACCAAATTGACAAATGATATTACTCCAAATGAAACGCCTCACTTGAGTCTGAGTTATGCTCGGATATGGTTCTGCCTCCACTTATTTGGCAAAGTAGTCTATTGCAAGCAGAATGTACTTATTTTGTGATCTGACGGTCGGTAGCGGGCCAACCACATCCATCCCCTATTGCGCGAAAGGCCATGGTTTGGCCCTTACGTGCAAATCTTCAAGTGGTTGGTGGATCAATGGTCCGAACCTTTGGCATTTATCACATCTTCTCGAGAATTCCTCCGTGTCTCGCTATATGTTTGGCCAAAAATACCCATGCGTCATCGCTTTGTGCGCTAGAGACCTCCCCCTTGAATGATTACCATATACACCTTCATGAATAGTTCGCAGTATCTACCGAGCTTCTGTGGGGGTAACATATTTCAAGTAAGGCCCTAAGTAAGACCTCCTATACAACTGGTTGTGCACTATGGCATACTTTGCAGCATTCAATCTAACCTTCCTTGCTTCATCCTTCTGCTCGGGCAAAACACCATCTTGTATATAAGTCATAACTGGATCTATTTAGCTCGGCTCATATGGTAAGACATTCACTTGCCAAGGATTCGAGCTTGATGTTCTTTAAGGATAGATAGCTAGCACAACACACCAACCAGAATCACCCTGGCCAGTGTTTCCCCAGAACTCGACGCACTACATGCCAATCGATCAGCGTCCTCATTACGCTCCCTCGGCAATTGGATGAACTTGATCTGATCAAAATTTTCTACCTCACGCATAACGGCTGAACGGTATGCCTCCATTGTTTCATCCTTAATTCTGTACTCCCAAGTCACTTGTCGAACGATCTGCTACGAATCGCTAAAAGCAACTAAGTTTTGACCTTTAGCTCCTTGGCTAACTTCAACCCAACCAGTAGTGCTTCATATTCTGCTTCATTAGTAGTCACTCTAAACTAGGGTCTGATCCCTTGGCTCAGCGTGGTGCCTTCTGGTGTTTATAACTTGACCCCAATTCCTGCCCCCATATGTGATACCCCTCGATTCTAGAGCCGCGGGTGATCAAGTCCGAGCACAGATCTGAGGGATACCAAACAATTAATATTTAAAACGAACGCGGAATACAAAATGAATAAGAAATAAACAAAAGCTGGAAGAATTCTAAAAATAAAAACCTTTAAAATTAAATACTTAAATCCAAAACCTCCAATAGCTAAACAACTCAGGAATCCATCCATTGGACCCCTAATACAAAAATCCAAACTGAAATAAAACTACAAGACATCCAAAATTAATCTATGGAGAGAGGTCCTACGTCATCGGAAGAGTAAGTAGTAATCTCTGCTCAGCACGATCAGGTTTAAGTCTGGAACTGACGAGTACCAGAAAAATAGAAGTGGGTCAGGCCCATGAACAAGTTCTAACCTACTACAATCCAAGTAGAGACTCGATACGCATATACACTCTAACTAACTCAACAATAACTATATAAGTCGTGTATATATATATCCACACTATGGACTCTCGCTGGACTATGATACGGGTCTCAACCTGAGTAGAAGGCAACATGCAAAACGCACCTGAGTGGGCATGACTACCTAAGCCTAACAGGATACACCACAACCAGCATAGCCAGCTACGCGTCCTACTGCATATACGCTCCCTAACTGTCAACTCTGAGACTCAAGCTCATGTCACAGTACCATAATATATTTAAAATCCGTTTATAACCATCCATAATATATCTAGTAAGTTGTTAAACTTATTCAACAGCATAGACTTAACATAGATAACAAGTAATCCAGCTAATCATTCAGCTTGTGCAGCTTCTTTGACTTAGCATAAATATAAGTAAGATTTAATTAAAATCCATTCCCTTATTTCAATTCAGGTTGGATTTAGTATTTTGTAACTAAACCATTCCTGGTGTGTCACCGTCCCATACCGGTGCATACAATCCATCCATCCAGAAGTTGATAATATAGATCACGAATGTAAATACCAACAAATTTCACAATAAGTAGAGTCAAAATATTAAATTGAACATGTTTACTTTACCCCATTACGCAGTTATCTAAGAATTTCTAATACAGTCAACATATATATAAGTAATTCATCCATTATAAGCATATAATCATTCTGTAATCTAACATGCTTACTCCAGTAACTGATAGCTCTTATCATGAGATATATCAATCAATTCCATATTGAACAAATAATAAATAGATAAGCTATCATGCTTATATTGAATTACCAATGCAGAATTCTCCAACACCTGAGATTACACAAAATCCGTTTCCCCATTCCTTATTCCATGACAAGTATAATATTAATTATATTAATTATCATGCTTGTCTACTATTTATCGATACAGAATTAAACAAATTCCCATTCACAGAGAATAATTAACTCGAGGTTTAGAAACATTAAAATCCTCCACAATCGAAATAACAACAGTTTTATCCATTATTAACTACTTTGCATGCTATGAACATCTATGGTTCATTATGCACTAAACCCACTCTTTGAAGTTCAACAAGGCTTAGAACATCTCTAAACACTCCATTACAGCTTCCAACAGAATCTGAAAATGTGAAAATCTAAGCCCTGTAGCCAAAATCGTCGCAGAAAAACGAAAAACTGAAAAAAGCTTGAAGGAGCCGGCTCCAACCAAGTTGGAGCCGCCTCCAAACAAGATGGAGCCGGCTCCATCCTGTTTAGATCCACATTCAAATCCTTTTAGAGCCAGATCCATGGCTCCATCCTATTTAGATCCACATTCAAATCCTTTTAGAGCCAGCTCCATGTTTCCATGGAGCCGCATCTTCCCCCTCTTTTCCTCTCTGCTTGATTTCTTCCCCTGTGTCCACTCCGGCGATGTTCAGTTTGTCTGTCCTCAATGCCTAAGACTTCTAGGTCTTTAAACTAAGTTCCAATATGTTCAATAGATAATTTAAATCTTTATACAAACCCAGTTATTCTTCAGAACACAACTTACACAACAAAACTTAAAACGAAGTAATTGTTTATTCCAGAACACTCACTGATTAAAGCATTCAACCCTATGATGCAGTTTAATTCCATTGTATTCCCATGTGTTCCAGATTAATTAAAACCCTATATACATCAATTTACATGCATTCAATTAAAGGTTAAACAAGAAAACCTCAAAACAAGCAGTACTTAATCATACAACTACGATCAGTTTTAAAACATCAGAAACATGAAGACGCAGATTAATTTTAATCATTATTATCTTCCTGGGGTTGTATTTGACATGCAAAGAACATGAGCCAAAGGAAAAGAGCTAGGATTAGAACTTGCCTTTGAGACTTTTGTTCAAAATCTTTACGTCGTCTTCTAAGTTTTCCGGCGAATCCCACTGTAATCCTCCTCTGTTCCTGCCTCCACTGTCATGAATAGGGTTCTAAAACCCTAGGCTGAACTTCATGATGTATATTTATAGGTTTACACCAAACCCTAAAACCCTACACTAAATCCTTAGTTGTCCCATAGAAAACCTAATTAATGAATTATGTCGGCTACATACGTGAGTTCTTAAAAGACCCCTAATCTAAATCCTTAAATGAAAATAAATAATTAAATTAAAATAGTGATTCAAAGAAATAAAAATTATGTCATTTAAACAACTTACCAATTTAAAATTAAGTCAAATAACTCAACTAATTTACATAAACAAATAATTCAAGTAATTAAAGTAATTCAAATAATTCAAATAAATAATTAAATAATTAAAAATTCAATTAAAAAAATAAATTAAATACCACGACTATCCTTTTGAAATTAGGGGTATTACATTCTTCCCCCCTAAGAAAAAGGAATTCTGTCCTCGGAATTCGCTCTTACCTTCTTCCCATAATTCAAGAAATTGCGAGCGAATAACATCCTCCCATTCCCAAGTGGACTCAGCCTCATTGTGATGACTCCACTGAACACGAACTAAAGGGATAACCTTATTACGAAGGATTTGATCCCGACGGTCGACAATACGACATGGTGGCTCTAAATAAGTCGCATCCGGCTACAACTCAATCTCCCTAATATCAATATGCTGATACCGATCCTCATCTGGCAGAAATTTTCGCAATATGAAAACATGGAACACATTGTGAGCGCGATCCAAAGTATCCGGAAGTGCTAATCTATAAGCAACAGCTCCAACGCGATCTGTGATTATGAATGGACCGATAAACCACGGTGACAACTTCCCTTTCTTCCCAAAGCGCATAACACCTTTCATTGGCAACGCTTTGAGTAAAACCTGATCTCCAACCCTAAACTCCAAAGCACGAGTATGCCGATCAGCATAACCCTTTTACCTACTCTGAGCAATACTCATGCGATCCCGAATAAGAGCAATCTTCTCAGAAGTATCCTTAATAAACTCAGGACCCAAGAATCTACTCCCTCCAACCTCCATCCAACAAATAGGCGATTGACACGGTCGACCGTATAATGCCTTCAATGGTGCCATACCAATAGTCTTCTGAAAACTATTGTTGTAAGCAAACTCCACAAGTGGCAAATAATCCTCCCAGTGGCCCTTGAAATAAAAAACACACGACCGAAGCATATCCTCCATAATCTGATTCACCTTCTTAGTCCGTCCATCAGTCTGAGGATTATAAGCAGTACTAAGGTGTAACTCCGTACCCCAAAGCCTGCTGGAAACTCTTCCAGGATCCAGACACAAAGCTCGAATCCCTGTCCGACAGAATAGACAAGGGAATGCCATGTAACTTCACAATCTCAGTAATGTAAAGTCGCGCCAACTGTTCCGAAGTGTAGTCAGTGCGAATAGGCAACAAATGAGCTAATTTCATCAGTTTGTCCATGATAACCCAAATGGAATTGTGATCTTAGAAGGAATTTGGCAATCCTTCCACAAAATCTATAAAAATGCTTTCCCATTTCCACTCCGGTATCGGCAATGGCTGTAAAGCTCTTAGCGGTCTCTGATGATCAATCTTGACCATCTAGCAAGTACTACATCGTGAGACAAATAGAGCAATGTCCCACTTCCTACCTGCCCACCAAAACTGCCGCTTCATATCCTGATACATTTTGTCGCCTCCTGGATGAACCGAAAACTCAGGGTGGTGAGTCTCAGTCATCATATCCTTCCTTAACTCATCAGCAGAAGGTACCACTAACCGTCCCTTGTACCGCAAACCTCCATCAGCCCCAACCTAGTAGAATGGAACTTCTCCGGAAGCTATCTCTGCAACTTTGTCAATGCACCGTTGATTCGTCTCATATTCAACTCCCACTGAGTGAACAAATACTGCAAACTCTTGTGATTGCTAAATAACCTGAAGGACTCACCCAACAGATAATGCCTCCAAATGTGTAAGGCAAAGACCACAGCTGCTAACTCCAAATCACGCATTGGATAATTAAGCTCATGAGGCTTAAGCTTCTGAGATCTATACAAAATCGGTCACTCCTCCTGCATCAGAACACATCCAAGACCCTGCAACGAAGCATCCGTGTAAACCAGATACTCTATTCTACTTTGTGGGGTAGACAAGACCGGTGCAGAAGTCAACTTAATCTTCAGCTCATCAAAAGCTTTCTAACAATGTTCATCCCATACAAATCGTACACCCTTTTTAGTCAGGTGCGTGAGTGTTCCAGCTATCTTAGAGAACCCCTGGATGAACCTCCAATAATATCCCACTAAACCAAGAAAACTCCGAATCTCAATAGGTGAAGTAGGCTGTCCCCACTCATCCACCGCTATTCCCCTTTCTGACACCACGTGACCCAGAAACTTCACCTCCCGTTGCCAAAATTCACACTTCTCAAACTTAACATATTGGTGTTCACGAAGCGTCTGTAAAACTATCCGTAGATGTCTAACATGATCGTCCTCAAACCTAGAATAGATCAAGATATCATCAATGAAAACAATGACAAACTGATCCAAATAGGCTTTGAAGACCCTGTTCATCAAATCTATGAAAACCATTGGTGCATTAGTCAACCCAAACGGCATCAACCGAAACTCATAAGATCCATATCTAGTGAGAAATGTTATCCTCGGAACATTCTGCTCCCAAACCCGAAGTTGATGATATCCAGACCGCAGATCAATCTTAGAGAAATAAGTAACTCCCTTCAACTGATCACAAGTCATCAATCCTGGTAAAAGATACTTGTTATGAATCGTAACCTTGTTCAACTCCCGGTAATCTATACACAGACGAAGCGAACCATCCTTCTTCTTCACAAACAAGACCTGTGCTCCCCCAGGGTGAAGTACTTCGGCACATAAAACCCAGGATGAGTAGCTACTGAATCTGATCCCTTAGCTCACGCATCTCTACTGGTGTTATCCTATACGGTACCTTAGCAATAGACGTAATGCCTGGAGCTAAGTCTATCACAAAGTCGATCTTACGACTAGGTGGCAATCCCTAGAATCTCCTGAAATATATCCAGGAAGTCCTGTACAATTGGTATGCTATCCAATGATACATTAATCCCCTCCTCCGTTTCCTACTCTATCCGAAACAAATATGTGCTAATATCCCCATTAAAATATGGCATAGCAACGACGTAAACATCCGGACTAGGTATGGTAACCACAATAGACCCATCCAAAAACAAATAACTTGAGCATGGTAGTGATAACCAATCCATCCCAAGTATCCCGTCATAAGTGTGCATGTCCAGGACAAAAGATTGGCTAGAAATCCGAGTCTACCAATATCTAGTATCACAGGCACATCATTCTCATGAAAAATGGCAATATTGCTCAACAATATAGAAATATCCCGAGGTCTAAATATCTCTAGTTTCTAAATATCTCTAGTTTCTAAATACTCCGTAGAGCAAAACACATAAGGCAAAACAAAAAGCTCTACAATCATCCCATTTTTAGATTATTGTTATATCCTGGGAATGCCTCCTTCTAAACTAAACCTACCATATTGATTTACACAAGTTCTCTTATAAACTTCTTGGTAATCAACCTGTCTCCACACCATGTATTTACAAGCAACTATTTGCTTGCCTATTCCACAAACCCCAATCACTCCTCTAGGATAATCATCTATTAATACAACATAATCATCCCAATATAGTTTAATAAAAACCATATATACCACAAAAATACTATCACACAACACAATTCAAAAATAGCTAAAACCGCTAGTTCACTTTATTAAGAACTTTTCCAAACCATAAATTGTCAAACGAATAATCGTAAATATTCTTTAACATAATCCTAGCGTACATGATTAAATCCGTACTACACTTACTAATACCTCCTCCATTATTAGTCATTAAAAGTACTCTTAAAAGAACAGTCACCCTTTAACTCCGGTGCTCTCTATATTGGATGCTCCGGTATCTCCTCTATCATGATCTTCTTCGGGGTCTTCCTCTCTACTTGGCTCAGCTTCGAGCACCATCGAAGTTGTGTTAGGTCCACAGTTTGGTGGCCAATCCCGCACTCTAGAAACTTTCCTTGACTTGTACTCCGATGCAACACTTATTGGAATCAACTCCCTGATCTCCAATTCCGCCTTCTTGGTCGGCCTTTGTAGGGGAATCACCAGAGTAACCTTCCTCAGCCTTAGGCCCTTCTTTGCTTTCATCGCAGCCCTCATCCTTTTCCTAGTGCCAAACATTCTGAAATTTCAGAATAAACTTGATATTAGTACTTTCTAAATGAACCGTAAAGGAATACCATGAATCCTAACCTTAAGCTCTAATCCAAAGAAAACGCTACGAGGAAGTCTTAATACGAAACACCCTAGAGACACTTAAACCTGGAGTGCTCTGGTACCAACTGTGATACCCCTCGATTCTAGAGCCACGGGTGATCAAGTTCGAGTACAGATCCGAGGGATACCAAACAATTAATATTTAAAACGAACATGGAATAAAAAATGAAATAAGAAATAAACAAAAGCTGGAAGAATTCTAAAAATAAAAACCTTTAAAATTAAATACTTAAATCCAAAACCTCCAATAGCTAAACAACTTGGGAATCCATCCAATGTACCCCTAATACCAAAATCCAAACTAAATTAAAACTACGAAGAGATGTCCTACATCATCGGAAGAGTGAGTAGTAATCTCTGCTCAGCACGATCAGGTCTAAGTCTGGAACTGACGAGTACCTGAAAAATAGAAGTGGGTCAGGCCCACGAACAAGTTTTAACCTACTACAATCCAAGTAGAGACTCGATACGCATATACACTCTAACCAATTGAACAATAACTACATAAGTCATGTATATATATATATATCCACACTATGGACTCTCGCTGGACTACGATACGGGTCTTAACCTGAGTAGGAGGCAACATCCAAAACGCACCTGAGTGGGCATGACTATCTAAGCCTAACAGGGTACACCACAACCAGCTACGCGTCCTACTGCATATATGCTCCCTAACCGTTGACTCTAAGCCTCAAGCTTATGTCATGGTACCATAATAATATATTTAAAATCTGTTTATAACCATCCAGAATATATCTAGTAAGTCGTTCAGCTTATTCAACTGCACAGACTTAACATAGATAACAAGTAATCCAGCTAATCATTCAGCTTGTGCAGCTTCTTTGACTTAGCAAAAATATAAGTAGGATTTAATTAAAATCTATTCCCTTATTCCAATTCAGGTTAGATTTAGTATTTTGTAACTAAACTATTCCTGGTATGTCACCGTCCCATACTGGTGCATACAATCCATCCCTCTAGAAGTTGATACTACAGATCACGAATGTAAATACCAATAAATTTCAAAATAACCAGAGTCAAAATATGTAATTGAACATGCTTACTTTACCCCATTACGCAGTTATCCAAGAATTTCTAATATAGTCAACATATGTTTAAGCAATTCATCCATTATAAGCATATAATCATTCTGTGATCTAACATGCTTACTCCAGTAATTGATAGCTCTTATCATAAGATATATCAATCAATTCCATATTGAACAAATAACAAACAGATAATCTATCATGCTTATATTGAATTACCAATGTAGAATTCTTCAACACCTGAGATTACACAAAATCCGTTTCCCCGTTCCTTATTCCATGACAAATATAATATTAATTATATTACTTATCATGCTTGTCTACTATTTATCGGTACAGAATTAAAAAAATTCCCATTCACAGAGAATAATTAACTCGAGGTTTAGAAACATTAAAAACCTCCATAATCGAAATAAAAACAGTTTTATCCATTATTAGCTACTGTTCAAGCTATGGACATCTATGGTTCATTATGCACTAAACCCACTCTCTGAAGTTCAACAAGGCTTAGAACATCTCTAAACACTCCATTACAGCTTCCAACAGAATCTGAAAACGTGAAAATCCACGCCCCGTAGCCAAAACCATCGCAGAAAAATGAAAAAACTAAAGAAGGCTTGAAGGAGTCGGCACCAACCAAGTTGGAGCTGCCTCCAAACAAGAAGGAGCCGGCTTTAACATGTTTGGAGCCACCTCCAAATCCTTTTAGAGCAAGCTCCATATTTCCATAGAGCTGGCTCTAAAAGGATTTGGAAGTGGGTCCAAACAAGTTGGAGCCGCCTCCAAACAAGATGGAGCTGGCTCTAACCTGTTTGGAGCCACCTCCAAATCCTTTTAGATCCAGCTCCATGTTTCCATGGAGCCGCCTCTTCCCCCTCTCTTCCTCTCTACTTGATTTCTTCCCCTGCGTCCACTCCGGCGACGTTCAGTTTATCTGTCCTCAATTCCTAAGACTTCTAGGTCTTTAAACTGAGTTCCAGTATGTTCAATAGACAATTTAAATCTTTATACAAACCCAGTTATTCTTTGGAACACAACTTACACTACAAAACTTAAAAGGAAGTAATTCTTTATTCCTGAACACTCACTGATTAAAGCATTCAACCCTATGATCCAGTTTAGTTCCATTGTATTCCCATGTGTTCCAGATTAATTAAAACCCTATATACATCAATTTACATGCATTCAATTAAAGGTTAAACAAGAAAACCTCAAAACAAGCAGTACTTAATCATACAACTACGATCAGTTTTAAAACATCAGAAACATGAAGACACAGATTAATTTTAATCATTATTATCTTCCTGGGGTTGTATTAGACATGCAAAGAACACTAGCTAAAGGAAAAGAGCTAGGATTAGAACTTGCCTTTGAGACTTTTGTTCAAAATCTTTACGTTGTCTTCTAAGTTTTTCGACGAATCCCACTGTAATCCTCCTCTGTTCCTGCCTCCACTGTCGTGAATAGGGTTCTAAAACACTAGGCAGAACTTCATGACATATATTTATAGGTTTACACCAAACCCTAAAACCCTACACTAAATCCTTAGTTGGCCCATAGAAAACCTAATTAATGAATTATGTCGGCTATATACGTGACTTCTTAAAAAAACCTTAATCTAAATCCTTAAATGAAAACAAATAATTAAATTAAAATAGTGATTCAAAGAAATAAAAATTATGTCATTTAAACAACATACCAATTTCAAATTAAGTCAAATAACTCAACTAATTCACATAAATCAAATAATTCAAATAATTCAAGTAATTCAAATAAACAATTAAATAATTAAAAATTCAATTAAAAAAATAAATTAAATACCAGGACTATCCTTTTGAAATTATGGGTATTACACCATCTAATTCGAAGAACCATCAACGAAATGCTTCCACGAAGATTCTTCAGGATTTTCCTCTGGCTCTGCTACATCACATTCCAACAGGAAATCAGCCACCACTTGCTCTTTAATGGCCGTTCAGGGTTCATTCGTTATGTCAAAAGAGCTCAACTTTATGGCCCACTTCGTCATTCTTTCAGACAAATCTGGCTTATGCAAGATCACCCTTATGGGAAATGTGGTCAGAACAACTATAGGATGTGATTCGAAGTAATGCCAAAGTTTCCTTTTTGCATTCACCAAAGACAGGATTACTCGTTCGGCCTTTGAATACCTTCTCTCCGGTTCAGTCATTGTTTTGCTGACATAGAAAACTAGGTACTGCTTACCCTCTTCACATCGTATCAAAATGCCGTTTATTGTAATTTTGGAAACTCCAAGGTACAAGAAAAGCTTTTCACCTAGTTTTGGGGCAGTCAAGACTGGTGGGTTTCATATATACTCTTTCAACCTAGACAGTGCTTGTCACTATTCATCCCCCCAGAATTGCTTTCCATAACTTCTTATCATATCAAAGAATGGCTTGCACCGGTCTGACAGCTTAGAAATAAATTGACTTAGTGCCGCTATGCATCCGGTGAGTGCTTACACTTCCTTGACTGTACTTGGTTCTGTATTTTTTAGTATAGCTTCTGCTTGGGCTGGGCTAACTTCAATCCTTCTGATGTTGACCACGTGGCCAAGGAATTGCCCGGACCCTACGCCGAACGAGCACTTGGTCGGGTTCAACTTCATTCTGTAACTTCTTAATACTCCGAACACTTCTTGCAAATGTTGCAAATTATAGCCCTTCTGCTTGCTCTTTACCACCATGTCATTGATGTAAGCCTCTACGATCTTGCCTATTTGATCCTTGAAGATTTTGTTGACCAGCCTTTGGTACGTGGCTCCGGCATTTTTCAACCTGAACGGCATGACCTTATAGCAATAGATCCCTCGTTTAGTAATAAAAGAGGTCTTTTCCTCGTCGCTCGGATCCATAGGGATTTGATTGTAACCTGAATAGGCATCCAGAAAGGTTAGCCGCTCATATCCAGTTGTAACATCCACCATTTGATCAATCTTTGGCAGTGGAAAGCTATCCTTTGGGCAGGCTTTGTTCAGGTTGGTGAAGTCAATACAAATTTTCCACTTCCCATTCTTCTTTTGCACAACAACCATGTTCGACAGCCATGACGGATATTGAACTTCTCTAGTGAACCCAGCCTCCAACAACTTATCAATTTCCTTGGCGATGATCTGATTGCGCTCCGGGGCGAACCTTCTTTGCTTTTGCCTGACAGGCTTGACGTTCGGATCAACGTTAAGGGAATGGCAAGAGACAAAGGGTTCAATCCCCGGCATGTCCAAGTGACTCCAAGCGAACACATCTGAGTTCTGAGAGAGGAAATTAACTAATTGGCATTTTTCTCCTTCTACAAGCCTTGAGCCCACTCTTGTGGCTCGATCTGGCTTGAGTTATCAATTTGCACATCAACTAAAGGTTCTTCGATCAAGACCAAAGGCTCCCCCTCCCCTTTCATGCTGGGGGGAGGTTCCTTTAATTGCTATCTCGAGCCGGCAAAGTAGACGGGAGCTTTTCCCTTCCCTACAGCTTTCAGAGTTACCGAATAACATTCCATGGCAGCGACTTGATCCCCATGGATATCAATCACCTTACTTCCATCTGGGCCCAGACATCGCATTACCTGGTGCAAAGTCGATGGGACTCCCTGGACCTATGAATCCACCCTCTCCCACTAAGAGATTGTAGGATGATGGATCTCCACTACTACAAAGCTTTGGACTAGTTCCCTCTCAGCAACTCGGAAAAGCAATTCAACTGTGCCAATCGGTTCCACTCATTTCCCATCAAATCCCAACAATGGTTTTCCAGTAGGTTTAAGCACCTCCGGCTTAATCTCTAGCCGATTGAAGGTGACCCTTGGAATGACGTTCACACTGCTCCTTGGATCAATTAGCACCCTTCGCACTAAGCACTCTGCCACTGTTAAGCGAACGACTAAAGGATCTTTATGAGGAGTTTGAACTCGAAGCAAGTCTATTCTGTCAAACTTTATCAGCGTTGTTGCCTTCTGCTGGTGCAAAGCGTTCACGCTACCTATTTTCCTCCTCATTTGTGCTTGACAAAGATGCATTCGGAGTAACTCTTCCGACTCTATTGTCTATTCAGGTCGGCCATGAATTGCATTTATAATCCGAATGGGCTGAGCGCTATGTTGATTCAGCTTCTGAGTTCTTTTAGCTTGCTCAGCTGGTCGGCTCTGCTTCTATGCTGACCCTTGAACATATCCTGCAAATTCTTCCCTAGTGATCAGCATCGCTACTTGCCTTCTCAAGTTCCTGCATTCATTAGTTTGATAACCAAAATCACTATAGAAAGCACAATGTTTAGATTGATCCCTCTGCTCAAGAAGTTATCTGATTGGTAATAGAGGGCGAAACTTATCTTTGTTCTCTTGATACTGTCTTACCAGAGTGACTTTAAGTGGAGTAACCAACTCTTCCTCTCTGGGCCTTTTCTCTACCTTCCAGGAGGTCTGACGTTGTGGTGGAGCTTGCTTTTGCTGAATCTTCGCTTTAGATTTATCCTCTGTCGAGATGATCGACGTCTTTCTTGCGTTAGTTGCTTTCTCTTCTTCCAAACACACGAAACCATCGGCTCTTTTATTCAGTTCGTCGATGGTCTTCGACGTATTCAGCACTAGGTTTGTATGGAATGGTGTCCCTCGGTTCATGGTCAGCTTGAATGCTTGAACTGCTATGGATGGGTGACATTCCATTACCATGCTCTTAACGAGATTGAACTTGATGAGGAAAGTTTGAAGCCATTCATCTTCGTGCTGCTTCATAGTAAAAAGGCTTAAAACATCTTTAGCTAGGAGCTTATTACCATAGTACTGGCTGATGAATTTGTCACACAAGTCTTGGAAGCTAGCGATTGAACCTTGAGTCAGATTCTTGAACCAATTGAGGGCTGGTCCTGTTAAACTTGTAGGGAAGCATTTGCATATCAAAGGATCGTTGTTTATGTTTAGAGCCATTTTCAACTGAGTGTGGTAAATGTGATCGATCGGGTCAGTCGTTTCATCAAATAGAATGAATAGCAGTATGGAAAACCTCCTTGGATTCAGAGCATTCAGGATTTCGTCAGTGAATGGTGATGCAACCGTTCTTGCGGAGGAACGGAGTGCTTCATTCTCCCTTGAAAACCATGGTGGAATCCTCGGATCTGCAGACCTTCCTTGTGAACTCCTGTAATCATACGTCGCCATTGAAGGCCGGTAGTGTGGATCAAATGATCTGTCCTCCGTGAATCCCCTCTGCTACAGTGACGGAGCTCCATGATGGCCAAACTCCACTGTTTCATCATGCCGCAATCTTCCTTGACTTGGATCAAAAGCTGCGGATTCCTCTCGCATGATCCGATCGCGGTTCGGATCCAAGTGAATAGATCCCTCTCGATCCTCCATCTAACGAACATTTGAAGGTAGATCTGGCACAATCTCCTCGCGATGATGATTCATACAATTCTTTCCTGCCAGATCATCATGATGAGCAGCATTTGATGGCAAAATTCCATCTCCTACCGGAGGCGGCCTTGGATTAGTAGGAGCCTCACAACATTCCATTCCAGCTCGCAATTCTACATTCTCTCTTCTCAGTGCTTCAATCATGCTCATCAACTCATCAAGCTTCGACTCCTGGTCATTCTCCAATGGATTTGAAGTCTCACCTCCAATCATCATTCTGGATAGGAGCAAAGTCATTAACCGCAAACTTCTGACCAGACCTGAGCTTCGCTAACGCGAACGCACTAGATTTATGTAATACCCCTAATTTTAAAAGGATAGTCTCAGCATTTTAATTATTGTGTTATTACATTTTTGTGTGATTATTTGTTGATTTGTTAATTGTTTAGTTGTTTTAATTAGTTACTTGATTTAATTATTTAATTATGTGTTTAAATTGCATTAATTGTATTGTTTTATTTAATTGTCATTTGTATTTTCCTTAATTGGAGTAATTTAGTCATTATTAATTTGAATATGTAAATTAGTTTAATTACATGTTTTATTAGATTAATTTTTGAAATTAGATTAAATTAGTAACGGTTAATGTATTAAATTTAATAACAGGTAGAGTGGTAAACAGTAAGGTTTTCTAAGAAGTTATGTATATGTAGTCGACATATACTATAACTTAGGTTACTCTATGGGCTGACTAAGATCGACGTTAGGGCTCTGTCTCTAATCATATAGGGAATAAGGTTTTATTTAAGTCTCTATATAAATATAACAGTATGTCGACTTAGGGTTTTTAGAATACACAACCCCTATTCACGTACCAAGGTTACAGAGAGAAACAGAGAGAAGTTTTTGAGAAAACAGAGCACGTTCGGTGAAGGTTTCGACTACGGCTTAACGGTCGGACCTAGGAGAAGGGAAGAGCCAGAGTAGTAGGACGTTTGACAGTGTTCAGTATTGCTGAAAACTTAGAGACGACGCCGGGATTTTGTTACTGAAATTAAAGGCAAGTTCTTTTCTTCCTCTTTCCCGTTGGCCTGTATTCTGTGCGCCTAGATAGGTTTTAGGGATTTAATGGATCAATAACTGAATCGTGCATGCTTTTTATATGTCAAATTAATCATATGTATGCTTTGAATTAATTCTGTGATGGTTTATGCTAGTTTTGTTACAGTATTTGGTTTCTTAAGCATGTTTTAATCGACAAGTGTTAAAGGAGTGTAATAATGCAAATTGGTTTGAATAATGAACTTGGATGCTACTGGACATACTTAAGACTTCTAGGTTCAGTTTTAAAACAATCAGCCAGGTTGGAAGCGGCCGGAGATGAAGCAGAAGGCCGCAGAACTTGCAGAGGTTGAAGACGGCTCTCAGAGAGGGAGAGAGCCGGCTCCATGGAGGAGGGAGCCAGCTCCCTCATCTTTAGAGCCAGCTCTGGGGAGTCCAGAGCTGGCTCTAAGGTCCTCAGAGCCGGTTCCATGCTCTAAAAGAGCTTGCTCTCAAGTTTTGAGAGCAGACTCTCATATTTTGATGCGTACAGGGTTATTATTGGAATACTATTTGCACGATGGATGTCTTAACTTCTTCTGAACTGCGTTGAGAGTATACTGGGGTTCTTAATTCAAGTTTTAAGTGTTAATTAAGCCTCTATTTGCATAGTTTATGTCACTATGTTAAAGGACAGAACAATAGGAAAGTATACAACTTTGCATGCTGGTAACTATTGTAAGGAATGAAATTGCTTAGCTTAAATTTTAACAATTTAATGGAGTACAATAAGATTACAAATCTTATCTTGAATGCATGATAGGGTGATTTACGCATTAGTCTTGATCTATGCCTGCTTTGGATACTAATTGTTGACATATTGAAACTTTTTCTGCAATTACAGTTGGATTTCAACTGCTAGAATGTTAAACATCTTTTTGTAATTATTTAGATAATGGTTTGGATTGTAAATTACTTAACTATTATTTATATGTTATAATTTACACGGATATGGAGGATTGTATGCACCGGTATGGGACGGTGGCATACTAGGGATGGTTTAGCTCAAAACGCTAAGACCTAACCTATCGGATTAAAGGAATGGATTGTAAAATATTGAATCCTAAATTGTGTTTAAGTCAGATCAACTGACGAAGTTGAATGACTTCCTGGATTAGTTGGTTGTAGTTAAGTCATATCAACTGAATAAGTTGAGTGACTAACTAGACTGTGTTTTGGTATGTCACCTTAATGAATAATTAAATGACATACTCTGGTTTTGGGATGAACTTTAGATATATGGTTATGGTACCATGAGATGAGCTTGAGTATCAAGCTCGTTGGTGAGGGTGCGTATATGCAGTGGATGCGTAGCTAGTTATGGTAGGTTAAGGTGTACCCTGTTAGGTCTAAGTACTCATACCCACCCTTGGGTGCGTTTTCGTATGTTACCTTTTATTCAGGTTGAGACCCCTATTGTAGTCCAGTGAATGTCCCTTAGTGTGGATATATAGATACTTAATTCTTTCAGCTTTGTAATTTAAATTCTTAAATCTTTATATTCTGTGTTCGCTTTAAAATACTTTAATTGTTTGATATTTCCCTCGGATTTGGGCCTGGGCCTGATCAACCCATGTCTCAGATCTTAGGGGTATCACAGTTGGTATCAGAGCACTCCAGGTTCAAGTGTCTTTAGGATGTTTCGTATTAAGACTTCCGCATAGCGTTTTCTCTTGATTAGCGCTTAAGTTTAGGATTCATTGAATTCCTTTACGGTTCGCTTAAACTTGTATTGATGTGTGTCTTTCTATATTAATAGCATAGTTAACACTAGAAGTGGATAGAACATGAATAGTTGACAGAGGAGAGCGGCACGTAGGCAGCAAGAACGCCTGTGGCGTCAGCAAATGGAGGAAGAACAACAATTGGCTGGGTTTCAGTATGATGATGGTCAGTTTTAGGAGGGGCAGAAGGACGTTCAGCAGACTCGGGATCAGGGAGGAGATCTAGAGTATCCTCCTCACATCAACGACTTCATTGCTCGGGCTATAGAAGCAGAGGTAATACCTGCACTTTGGAATCAGCCTCAGGTACAACCAGCACCGTTACCAGCACTCGTTGTTCAGATTGATACTTGGGAGAAGGCTAGGAGTTCTTTCACAAAGGGGAGCCCACCTGAGTTCATAGGCTTCACCGATGCGAAAGCAGCTTACCAGTGGAAACAGGACATCGAGCGACATCTTCGCTTGGTTCATTGCACGGAGGTTAAGAAGCAGATGCTTGTTACCTTCAAGCTGGTCGGAGATGCATTGCAGTGGTGGGAGTCAGTTACCACCGTAAAGGAAAGGATGTCATTGACTTATGATTAGTTCAGTACTCACTTTGATGAGAAGTACTTTCCTTATGCAGTCAGGGTAACTATGAAGACCGAGTTTCTTAATCTGCAATAGGGGAAAATGACAGTGGTAGAGTATGAGCAGCAGTTTACGCGCTTATCTCTTTTTGCACTGGAGGATGTGGATATAGAGGAGAAGAAGCGCAACAGTTTTGTTAATGGACTGATGTGGTCTATCAAGAGAGCTATTATAGGTAGTCCAGCCTATACTACCTATGCTCAGGAGGTAGATGCCGTTCTACAGCAGTATTAGTTGACCGTGGACTTTAGACAGGCCAAGGGTGAGAAGCGAGGTGACAGAGACTCTACTAATCAGTCAGCTGAGAAAGGGAATGGCATCGGTAATTGACAGAATAACAAAGGTAAATTCCAGGGACAGCAACCTTGGAAGAAGCACAAGGTTGGTTCAGATGCTCATAGGGATAGGGCACCTATTCAGTGACAGCAAAATGGTGGACCACAGGCAGGACAGGGTCAGCCACAGGCTAACCGACAGAGGAGACCATTTGGTACTTTCCAGGGTAGTTGCTATACTTGTGGAGAGTATGGTCACACTTCCAGGCAGTGTCCTAAAGCAAGACATGGATAGGGACAGAGACAGCATGTGTAGCAAAGGCAGAGGGCGCCAATGCCTCTACCAGCTCCATAGGTTCCATGGATTCAGGGATAGGCATATCCAGCTTTACTGGCACCGCCACACCTTTAAGGACAGGCACCGCAGCAGCTGTATTATGGCAGGGTGTACAACCCCATGCCACAGGATATGTAGACACCTCAAGCTGTTGAGGGTAAGTTTCCTATTCATGGTTTACAAGGACGTGTTTTATTTGATATGGGTGCTACACACTCATTTGTAGCTAGATCTTTTGTTACTTTATCTGGGATGGTGACGCGGGTTTGTGATAGACCTTAGGGTATTTGTATACCATTGGGTAATACAACAATTTTACATGAGAGTGATGGGCCTGTGACACTAGATATTGGTAGACTCAGATTTCTAGCCAATCTATTGGTCCTGGACATGCACACTTATGATGTGATACTTGGGATGGATTGGTTGTCTCACTACCATGACCAAGTTAATTGTTTTGATAGGTCTATTGTGTTCACCATACCTGGTCAGGATGTATGTCGTCACTATGCCATGTTTTAATGGGGGCAGTAGCACTTATTTATTCTATGTGGAGGAGGAAACGGAGGAGGAGGTTACTGTGTCATTGGATCACATACCAGTTGTACAGGACTTTTCGGATGTTTTTCAAAGATTCCAAGGTTGCCACCTAGTCGCGATATTGACTTTGTAATTGACTTAGCTCCAGGCACTATGCCTATTGCTAGGTCACCGTATAGGATGGCACTAGTAGAGATGCGAGAGCTGAGGGATCAGATTCAGCAATTACTCAGCCAGGGTATTTGTAATAAGTACCCTTTGCCCAGGATTGATGATCTTTTTGATCAGTTGAAGGGAGCCACCTACTTCTCTAAGATTGATCTGCAGTCTAGATATCATCAACTTTCGGGTTCAGGAATAGGATGTTCCAAGGACAGTGTTTATCACTAGATATGGTTCTTATGAGTTCTGTGTCATGCCTTTCGAACTGACTAATGCACCTGCGGTTTTCATAGATTTAATGAACAGAGTCTTCAGGGCTTATTTGGATCAGTTTTTTTAATTGTTTTCATTGATGATATCTTGATCTATTCTAGGTCAAAGGACGATCATGCTAGACATCTTCGGATAGTCTTGCAGACGCTGCGTGAGCACCAGTTATATGTTATGTTCGAGAAATATGAATTTCAGCAGCGGGAGGTGAAGTTTCTGGGTCACGTGGTGTCAGAAAGGGGAATAACGGTGGATCCAGCCAAGGTTTTGTGATACCCCCGGATCTCCGGATACGGGTTGGCCAGGCCCACGCCCGATTACCCGAGGATATCAAACCAATTAGCAATAATCGAACACAGAATACAATTAAAACCAAAAGAGATAAATAAAATTTGCTGAAATGAAAACTAAAATGACAATCCAATAGTTTAAACCTCAAAATAAATATTTCCATTGATAAATAAAACTATATTGTTACAACTGATCCTCCATGAATACAAATCGTTCTCCAAATTATATAACTCAGGAATCCATTTAGTGAACCCCTAAAATATCCCACTGAACTCAAATGATTGGAAATAAAACCATAGCCTAAAACATGAAACAAAGTCCTACGGCATCGGTGAAGTGAATGACTGTATCTGCTCAGCACAATCCAGCTCTAAGACTGGAACTAACGAGCACCTATAAAAATAAGAGTGGGTTAGGCCCACATGCAAATTCTTCTCTAACTGCAATCTAAACAGTGACCCGATACGCAAATACACCCTAGATATCTCAACAATAGCTATCTAGTCCACACATATATATATATATCCACACTAAGGGACATTCACTAGACTACCATAGGGGTTTCAACCTGAATAGAAGGCAACATTGGAAAACGCACCCAAAGGTGCGCATGAGTACCTAGACCTAACAGGGTACACCTCAACCTACTATAGCCAGCTACGCATCCACTGCATATATGCACCCTAACCAACGAGTCTGAGACTCAAGCTTATCTCATGGTACCATAAAAATATATTTAAAATCCATTCACATCCATCCATAGGAAATCTAATAAATCGTTCAGCTGATTCAACTGCACAGACTTATATAAGAGATCCAATAAGTCGTTCAGCTTATAAATATAAGGAGAATTATGTTTTTATAATTCGTACCCTTATTCCAAAATAGGTAGGACTGAGTATTTTGAATCAGTCTGTCCTTAGTATGCCACCGTCCCATACCGGTGCATACGATCCACAAAATCCATATAATTGATAGAGCATGTAAAGCTGTTCACCAATTAAAATCCATAAGGTAGGAATTAGCGTTTTGAGCTAAACCATACCTAGTATGTCACCGTCCAATACCGGTGCATACAATCCTCCATATCCATGTAAATTACAACATAAAAATAATAAGCAAGTAATTTACAGTCCAAAATCAAATATCCATATCATTGCAGAAAAGTGATTAAAGTTTCAGCAATTTAAATCCAAGATCTAAACCATGTATTTGCAAGAAATGGTTTAATAGTTCATCAACCAGCATCCAAAGCATGCATAGATCAGTTTTAATAAATCAACAACTCTATCAGGCATTTAAATAAGTTTTATAATCATGTTATAATCCAAACAATTGCTAAATTAATTTAAGCAATTTAGTTCTTTCCATCCAGTAACAACGTACTAAGTTCTATACTCGTATTCTGTTTTATCCTTTAAAACGGAGCCATACACTATGCCACAAGTCTAATTTGTTAATTAAAAGACTCCACCATGCATCTAAAACTTAATTTAGAATCATGTTATAGCATCTTAAATTGTCAAATTAAAACTAGACAATTAATTTCCTTCTAGTCGTTAACCGTACGCATAGATGTTAAATAGCGCACTATTAATTCCATTAATACAAAGGGGGTATTTTATGCAATACAAGACCTTAATTACATGTTAAATTAATTATTAAAACCCCCATCAAAGTCCTAAAACTATTCAAGAACCCCAAGTGCCCAAACAGTAGCTTAAAAGGTTACAGTACGTATAAAATTGCATCAAATTTGGAAGAGCTTGTGCTTGGAAAAGTAGAGCAGGCTCAAATCAGCCTAGAGCCACCTCTTTTAGAGGTAGAGCCTGCTCTACTTCCTCTAGAGCAGGCTCTACTCATGGGGGAGCCGGCTCCTCCCTCCATGGAGCCGGCTTTCTCCCCCTGTGAGAGCTTCAGTCCATCTTTGCTCCGTTCCGACCTTCTGCTTCTTCTCCTGCCTATTTCTACCCTTCAGTTGGTTTCTAAAACTGATCCTAAGGGTCTTATTAATACCAAATAGCATCCCAATGGTTTGATAACAACAATTGGAATCAAATACAAAGATTAAATTTGCTACCGAACTATACATGCTTTAAGAACAAACTGAAACTATTTTGCAACAACAGTTCCATTCCAACCCCTCTATTCCTCTTCACGACTAAAATTAGGAGCCTTATCTAACCCCCGTACATTCCCATGGTTCATTTACAGTAGTTAAAAGCAAGTACAGTAACTAAAATTACAACAGAATTAACATGCCATAAGAAGCAAAACTGAGACATTCATGCACGAATTGTAACAGATTTGATTACAACACAAACAGATCATCACTATATCATACAATAAACATGTAAGTTCCAATTTATGATTTATTTAACCCTAGAGACTACCTAGGTGCACAGAACACAAGCTAGAGGGAAAGAGGAAGAAAAGAACTTGCCTCTCAGTTCCTGTTTGAAACCTTTCAACGTTGTCTTCCTCCTAGACTTTCTGGCGATCCTTAGCCGACGTCTAAGCCTCCTACTACTCTGGTTCTAACCCTCGAATAGTCCTCGACCTTTCTCCTTGGTTTGGCCTATCATCTACGACCAAAAACTCCCAATTGTGCCTCTCAGTTTTCTCTCAAACCTCTCTGTACAGAACCAACACTTTGTTTCTTCCAAGACCTTAAACCAGCGTGATCACTATATTTATAGACGTAAAACACTAAACCCTAATCCTTGTTTAATTAGAGCCAAAGCCCTAACATAAACCTTAGTTGGCCCATATAGTAATCTAGGTTAAAATATACATCAGACACCTAAAACCCTAGGCAGCCGTATACTTGTATATTTATAGACCATTCTAACTCTTAAGTCTAATTAAAACCCTAAATTGTAATGTAATCGGCCCATAAAACAAATCCTAATTTATAAACTATGTTGCTCCCAAAATCTAAAACCACGTTAAAAAATTTAAAACATTTAAATTAAACAACATATACAACCTATTCATTACTCAATTTAAACAATTAACAAGGAATTCAATTATTCAGACAAAACAAAGTAATCAATTAACCAACCCACATAAAGAAAAACAATTAATCAATTAAACATAAACACATTATCTACATAATCACATAAAATACTTAAAATAAATTTATAAAATCCCAAATTTATCCTTTGTAATTTTTGGGGTATTACAGGTTTTAGCGGTGGTTGAGCGGGGACAGCCTACTTCACCTACTGAGATTCAAAGTTTCCTCAGATTGGCAGGATATTATCGTAGGTTCATCTAGGGGTTCTCGAAGATAGCAGGATCACCCACTCATTTGACTAAGAATGGTGTACGGTTCGTGTAGGATGAACATTGTCAAAAAGCTTTTGATGAGTTGATGACTAAGTTGACCTCTGCACCGGTTTTGTCTACCCTACAGAGCGAGATAGAGTATTTTGTCTACACAGATACTTCTTTGCAGGGTATCAGATGTGTTTTGATGTAGGAGGAGCGACCGATTTCGTATGGATCGTGTAAGCTTAAGCCTCATGAGCATAATTACCCAACATATGATTTAGAGTTGGCAGTTTTGGTCTTTGCCTTACGTATTTGGAGGCATTATCTGTTGGGTGAGTCGTTTAGATTATTTAGCAATCACAAGAGTCTGCAGTATTTGTTCACTCAGCGGGAGCTGAATATGAGACAGCGTAGATGGTTGGAGTTTGCAAAAGATTATCACTTCTCTATACAGTACTATCCAGGGAAAACGAATGCGGTGGCAGATGAACTCAGTCGCCGACCTGTTGGTAGTCTTTCTGCGCTATTCACTACTGAGTGGAACACTTTGAGGACAGTGGATGAGTTGTCGGATACTTTCATGGCCTGCATGGTAGTTACACTTTCTATCATTCACAAGGTTTTGAAGGCACAACTTACGGATCAGCAGTGCATTGACAAAGTTACAGAGATAGCTTCCGGTGAGGTCCTATTTTACTATGTTGGGATTGATGGGGGTTTGAGGTACAAGGGCCAGTTGGTGGTACCTTCTGCTGATGATTTGAGGAAGGATGTGATGACGGAGACTCACCACTCTGAGTTTTCTATTAATCCAGGAGGTGACAAGATGTATCAAGATATGAAGCGACAGTTTTGGTGGGCAGGTATGAAGAGGGACATTACTCTTTTTTGTGTCGCAGTGTAGTACCTGTCAAATGGTTAAGATTGATCATCAGAGGCCGCCAGGAGCTCTACAGCCACTGCCGATACCAGAGTGGAAATGGGAGAGCATTTCTATGGATTTTGTGAAGGGATTGCCTAATTCCTTCAAGGATCACAATTACATTTGGGTCATCGTGGACAGATTAACAAAATCAGCTCATTTCTTGCCTATTCGCACTGACTTCACTTCGGAGCAGTTGGCGAGACTTTACGTTACAGAGATTGTAAAGCTGCGTGGAATTCCGTTGTCTATTATATCAGATAGGGATTTGAGCTTTGTGTCAGGATTCTGGAAGAGTTTTCAGTAGGCTTTGGGTACAGAGTTGCATCTTAGCACTGCTTATCATCCTCAGACTTATGGACAGACTGAGAGGGTTAATCAGATCATGGAGGATATGCTTTAGTCATGTATTCTTGATTTCAAGGGCCAGGGAGGATTATTTACCGCTTGTGGAGTTTGCATATAATAATAGTTTCCAGAAGACTATTGGGATGGCACCATTTGAGTTCATCTCCTGAGTTCATTAAGGATACTTTTGAGATGATTGCTCTTATTAGGGATTGTATGCGCACTGCGCAGAGTCAGCATAAGAGTTATGCCGATCGTCGCACACGTGCTTTGGAGTTTCAGGTTAAGGATCAGGTGCTACTCAAAGTGTCTCCTATGAAGGGTGTAATGTGCTTTAGGAAGAAAGGGAAGTTGTCACCGCGATTTGTCGGTTCATTCATGATTACGGATTGAGTTAGAGCTGTCGCTTATCGGTTGGCACTTCCGGATAATTTGGATCACGTACACAACGTGTTTCATGTTTCCATGTTGCAAAAATTTCTGTGAGATGAGGATCGGTATCAGCATATTGATGTTGCGGAGATTGAGTTACAGCTGGATGCAACTTATTTGGAGCCACCATGTCGTATTGTCGACCGTCGGGATCAAATCCTTTGTAATAAGGTTATTCCTTTGGTGCGTGTTCAGTGGAGTCGTCACAATGAGGCTGAGTCTACTTGGGACCGGGAGGATGTCATTCGCTCGCAGTTTTCTAAAATATTGGAAGAAGGTAAGAGCAAATTCCAAGGATGGAATTCCTTTTGTTAGGGGGGAAGAATGTAATATCCCTAATTTTAAAAGGATAGTCTCGGCATTTTAATTATTGTGTTATTACATTTTTGTGTGACTATTTGCTGATTTGTTAATTGTTTAGTTGTTTTAATTAGTTATTTGATTTAATTGTTTAATTATGTGTTTAAATTCCATTAAATGAATTGTTTTACTTAATTATCTTTTGTATTTTCTTTAACTGGATTAATTTAATCATTATTAATTTGAATGTGTAAATTAGTTTAATTACATGTTTTATTAGATTAATTTGTGAAATTAGATTAAATTAGTAATGGTTAATGTATTAAATATAATAACAGGTAGAGTGGTAAACAGTAGGGTTTTCTAAGAAGTTACGTATATGTAACCGACGTATACTATAACTTAGGTTACTCTATGGGCTGACTAAGATCGACGTTAGGGCTCTGTCTCTAATCATATAGGGAATAGGGTTTTATTTAAGTCTCTATATAAATAAAATAGTATGTCGGCTTAGGGTTTTTAGAATACATAACCCATATTCACGTACCAAGGTTATAGAGAGAAGTTTTTGAGAAAACAGAGCACGTTCGGTGAAGGTTTCGACTGCGGCTTAACGGTCGGACCTAGGAGAAAGGAAGAGCCGGAGTAGTAGGAGGTTTGATGGTGTTCAGTATTGCCGAAACTTAGAGACGACGCCAGGATTTCTTTACTGAAATCAAAGGCAAGTTCTTTTTTTCCTCTTTCCCGTTGGCCTGTGTTCTGTGCACCTAGATAGGCTCTAGGGTTTTAATGGATCAATAACTGAATCGTGCATGCTTTTTATATGCAAAATTAATCATATGTATGCTTTGAATTAATTATGTGATGGTTTCTGCAAGTTTTGTTGCAGTATTTGGTTTCTTAAGCATGTTTTAATTGATAAGTGTTAAAGGAGTTTAATAATGTAAATTGGTCTGAATAATGAACTTGGATGCTACTAGACATACTTAGGACTTCTAAGTTCATTTTTAAAACAATCAGACAAGTTGGAAGCGATCGGAGACGAAGTAGAAGGCCGCAAAAGTTGCAGAGGTTGAAGACGGCTCTCAGAGAGGGAGAGAGTTGGCTCCATGGAGGAGGGAGCTGGCTCCCTCATCTTCGAAGCTAGCTTTGGGGAGTCCAGAGCTAGCTCTAAGGTCCTTAGAGCTGGCTCCATGCTCTAAAAGAGCCTGCTCTCAAGTTTTGAGAACAAACTCTCCTATTTTGATGCGTACAGGGTTATTTTTGGAATACTATTTGGACACTGGATGTCTTAACTTCTTTTGAATTGGGTTGAGAGTATACTGGGGTTCTTAATTCAAGTTTCAAGTGTTAATTAAGCCTCTGTTTACATAGTTTATGTCACTATGTTAAAGGATAAAACAGTAGGAAAGTATACAACTTTGCATGCTAGTAACTGTTGTAAGGAATGAAATTACTTAGCTTAAATTTTAGCAATTTAATGGAGTACAATAAGATTACAAATCTTATCTTGGATGCATGATAGGGTGATTTATGTATTAGTTTTGATCTATGCCTGCTTTGGATGCTAATTGTTGAAATATTGAAACTTTTTCTGCAATTACAGTTGGATTTCAATTGCTAGAATGTTAAACATCTTTCTGCAATTATTTGGATAATGGTTTGGATTGTAAATTACTTAACCATTATTTATGTGTTGTAATTTACACGGATATGGAGGACTGTATGCACCGGTATGGGACGGTGGCATACTAGGGATGGTTTAGCTCAAAACGCTAAGACCTAACCTATCGGATTAAATGAATGGATTGTAAAATATTGAATCCTAAATTGTGTTTAAGTTAGATCAACTGACTAAGTTGAATGACTTCATGGATTAGTTGGTTGTAGTTAAGTCATATCAATTGAATAAGTTGAGTGACTAACTGGACTGTGTTTTGGTATGTCACCTCAATGAATAATTGAATGACATACTCTGGTTTTGGGATGGACTTTAGATATGGTTATGGTACCACGAGCTGAGCTTGAGTCTCAGGCTTGTTTGTTAGGGTGCGTATATGTAGTGGATGCGTAACTGACTGTGGTAAGTTGAGGTGTACCCTATTAGGTCTAGGTACTCATGCCCACCTTTGTGTACGTTTTCACATGTTGCCTTCTATTCAGGTTGAGAACCCTTTTGTAGTCCAGTGAATGTCCCTTAGTGTGGATGTATATATACTTATGGACTAGATAGCTATTGTGAGGTATCTAGGGTGTATCTGCGTATCGGATCACTGTATGGATTATAATTAGATTAGAACTTATTCGTGGGCCTGACCCACTCTTTTATACTTTTCAGGTACAGGACGGTTCCAGCCTTAGAGCTTGATCGTGCTTGTCGAGGACAGTCTCTTATTCATCTGCTTACGTAGGACTTCTCTTGATGTTTTAGTTTGGTTTTATTTTCAGTTATTCAGTTCTGTTGGGATTTTATTTAGGGGTCAACGAGATGGATTCCCAAGTTGTACTTTTGGAGGTTTTGGAGAATTGGAGTTTTATTATTCAGTTTTATTTGGAGGATTTTATATTTCTTAATTCTTTTTGCTTTGTAATTTAAATTCTTCAATCTTTATATTATGTGTTCGCTTTAAAATACTTTAATTGTTTGATATTTCCCTCGGGTTTGGGCCTGGGCCTGGGCCTGATCAACCCATGTCTCGGATTCGAGGGGTATCACAATTTAGGCTCAAACCAGCTGAATTCCTATCTTTCTATGCTGGATCCGAATCTTTTCCACTGTGAACTTGTCAGATCTAGTTCTGCTAGGCAGAACACAATCGTGTTGATCGACTAAACAAGCACAGGTCTAAACTACGTAGATCGAATGCCAATCTCTCAAAATCAACCAGAATCGAGATTCGGCAAAACAAATAATGATTTCACCTATCTTGATTCAGCTTCCAGAGATCAATCTTCATCGTTTCCCACAGACGGCACCATTGAAGATGCAATAAATTTCTTTCTTAATTTTAACAGAGTTTCATTACATTTCAAGAATTTTCAATCCCCTTTTCCCTCTATTTTTATCCTATTTATAAACTGTTAGCTGCCTTCTAGAAGCTTCCTACCTAACTCACTGTGCGGCGCCCCCTAGTGGGCTTATCTAGTTATAGGCTTAATTACACAATGGATCCTCTGCTGGTCCTTTAGTTTTGGGCCTGTCTTGTAAGAGAAAGGTTCGGACCATGGCCAATTATCTAGCCCGTTTCTCGTTGTGTGGACCGTACCTGACCCGCGCCGTTTTTGGCATCCTCAGCATATGAAGGAAGTTGTGGAAGATGTACCTCCACAAGCTTAAAAAAGGCTAGAGAGACCATTTTGACTCCTTATGTAATCAATAATATTTTGTTTTGCTTTGGGCTAAAATTGCATCATTTTGTAACCGTCGCAATGACAATGTAGACTTATTCTTTTGGGACTTGTAATTATCAACTTAAAACATTCTTTTTGTAAACTATTGAATACAGCGATTTTTTTGTAAATGGAGTATAGAGACAAGGGGAATTTATGTCATTTCAAGTTGATAAATGTGTACGCGACGTCATAGTTGTTTTCTATAAGTTTTGGGCAAGTTTCAAGTCACATACAAGCTCACAAACGGACCAATTGGGATACCAATTGCATAGGGCAGACCAAAAGGCCTTAAAACCAAATCCTGAGCAATTTCGGTCGACATGGTATCTCATAAATTTGGACAGTGAGCAATTTCACTGTTTATACCCATTTTGGTTGACGTATGAGACCCACACAGACTGAAAGTCCCAACTCGGTCGATGTGTAGGTGTCCATGCGTCAATCGAGTCCTATAGCTATACCATTTTTATTTTCGACCCCTTTTGTCCATTCTATAACCATTTGATGATCTCATCATGAACCGTGGTATCCAATAAAATGTATTAATGGTATTTTAAATAAGGGAAATGATCGTATTGTCCTTGGATGACTTCGGATCGAGTTGGGACTCGGATAATGATTTGGACCTATGGGCTTAGATTGTTACATAAGACATGTGCCATTCACAGTTTGATTCATGTGCAAGGAAAGCATGAATGTTCAGAACAAACTAGAGGAATTGACTTCCTTTTGTGCAATGACTTGCTCGTTTTGAGATAAGGGTGACTGAAAAGTAACATTAGTAATAACATTTTGAATAGTATAGAATTCTCTATTTATTTCTATTTAGTTGAGGTGTTCTACATATAATATTGAAATATTGGAGGAAACTAACATTGAAGTAGTAATAATAATAGCAAGTTATGGATTTGTACAAACGAACAAATTAAGGAATTTGGAAAAAAGTTATAAAAAAAGAGAATAGAAGTGTGATCAAATATAAAAGTAAAAACTATTTTAGAGTTGTAATTTTTAATAGTTTATTTATTTTTATTTTTTTAAGCGTAAGTGTTTTGTTGAAATTTTAAAGCAAAAAAGCATAAAACTCTCTTCAACTAGAAAAAATTAGCATTTTATCTCCCTGAACTACAAAATCGATCAAGTCAGTATGATAACTATTAAAAAGTGTGCAACTTGCTCCTTGTCAGTCACTTCCGGCTACTTTCCGGCCAACTACTCCGGCGCTTGACTTGTCCTTTTTTTATAATTCCAATATTGCCCTTCAATGTGACTGTTATAACCCTTTTCCTATAAGAAGTTTTTTTCATTTGTTTTAACAAACAAATCTGAAGTAAAAGGTTTAGGTGCAATTAAGTGTTTAATATTATATGTGCTAATTTATTTTACCTTAAATAATTAGGAATTTAAAGGATCACAAAAAATAAATAAATAAAAAGTGAAAGCAAAACTCTAATGATAAATAGTAACTATTATTTTCTTATAACTAAATTAAAATTTTTAACTCTGTTATTTATTAACAATATATTTTTTAGGAAAAAAATTTACTTTAAATATATATTTAAAAAAATATTTTATGATGAAGCCCCTTGTTAGTCAAATCAAAAAATGGCAATACGCATTGATTTGATAATCAATTGTCATACCTTTAATTAAGCAAAATAATAAATAAATAAAAGTTAGGATTTCATTTCAATCTCTTTAAAAAGATAGTTCTATAACCAAACTTCCCAACTAAAGACACCAAATATATATATATATAAACATAATTGCACACAATTATGTTTGTATATATAATAGTACTTAGAAATTTAGCAATTTTAGCAATATAAGAGGTATATAGCATTAGGGGTATTGAGGGTATTTCAAAATTTTAGTTTTATTTGCCTTTTTTAAAATGTTAATTATAATGGGCATTTTTGTAAATGTACAATAACGTTGACCAAAAATGTGCCGAAAGTGACTGGCAGGGGGAAATATGCACGATTCGAATAGTTGTGATACTGACTTGTTTGATTTTGTAGTTCAAAGAGGTAAATTGCTGATTTTTGATAGTGAAGGGGATTTTATGTTTTTTTGCCAAATTTTAATTTGAAATCTAACATATAGAAATTATTTGTGCAAGGAACGGTTCCTAAAAAAACCCTTCAATTAGTTCAAGCTAATCAACTTCAATTAAGAAACTAATTTTTATTTTCAAATCCTATGCAAGCTCCTATCATCTAATGTTTTTGGAAAACTTGTGAAATAATAATTAAGGGCTCTATAAAGGTGTAAAAACTAAGCCTTAAACAGGGTTTCATGCGTCCGCTATTCTTGAGAGTTTTTATTATCACTATTATTTTTTAAGAGAAATGAAATTTTTTAATTTATTTTTTATTATTTTTTTTTGTGATTTGAACCGCATTCAAATTGGCTGATTCGGTTACATTAGTCTGAGTTGGTTACCACGACGACCAGCTGTACAAAATTTTAAACCCCCCCCCCCCCCCCCAAAAAAAAAAAAAAAAAAAAAAAGAACTCTTTGCAACCAAACACCTAGCCCTACCCAAAGCTACACATACTATTACAAAGCTTACTCTATATCAATATCAATGTCAACCAAGACATGTATCTTTATAAAAAATAATAATAAAATAATAATAAAAAAGAATTTATATCAACCAAGACATAATTCGGTTACATTAGTCTGAGTTGGCTATGATTCGGTTACATTAGTCAGAATTTAAAAAAACTAGAATTGAGTTTCTGTTGAATTAGCCCAAACTTTTTGCCCCCCACCCCCCCCGGGGCGGCCGGCGGGAAAAAAAAAAAAAAAAATGAAAAAAAATTATTTTGCCTTGCTACCAAACACCTAGTCCTAACTCCTGACCCAAAGCTACACACACTAGTACAAAGCTTACTACCAATGTCAATTATCAACCAAGACATGTATATTATATTAAAAATAAATTAAAAAAAAAAAACAATTTGTATATATAGATATATATACAACGAATCATTTGGTCACAGGGTAAGGAGAAGTTATTGGGTATCCTGTGGTAGCAAAAATTGATTATCCAGGCTAATCAAAATAACTCATTTCTTATAATAGAATGTTTTTTTTTTTTTTCCTAAATATAATAGAATGTTTTAATTCGTCATGGTATTTAATAATTACTATCTGGGTATATTTTTACATTTAAACTGGGATAGAAAATAAGCCCACTATCAAGCCCGATTCGGAGTCGAATCTGTATATCAATCCACCACAGAAAAAGCCCACACCCCTTTACAAGGCTACAGCTTCAAACAAACAAACAAACAAACAAACAAACGGTTATATCATATCATCAACACAGACAGTTAAAAATACTATTTTTCTCTCCCGCGAAAAAGCTTTAACAAACAATTTGAGTCTCGGGGAGGGCTCCTCCTCTTACTTACATGCCCACCATCTTTTTCAGACCTCACCCTTTTCATTTCTTCATCTCTTTCTTTCTCTACACTATCTTTTTTGCTTTGTTTCTGGTCGGGAAAAGGTTATTTTAGTCAGAAAAAATGGGGAAAGAAACAGAGTACTACGATGCTCTCGGTGTTAGTCCTTCCGCTACCAAGGAGGAGATTTGGAAAACTAACTGTCTCAAGGTTCCAAATTTAATCTTAAAATACTCTAAATTTATCTCAAGTCTTTAATTTGGTGTTTGTAATTTGATGGTTTATTTTTATCTATCTATATATATATATATATAGACATTTACTTTCTTCAGAAATCTTAAATTAATGATACTTGGAGTGGAATGATTATATGTCTGTGTCTGTAGGTGTGGAGAATTTGATTGAATTTGATGGATTGAATATATTATTTAAGAATCTATAGCATAATTAAATGGAGCTTACAATAAATTTCAACCAATGATTTTATTCTTGTTAGTTTAGAAAGAGTATATGTTTAATTTTCACTGTAGAATCTTTATTTGTTCAATCCTGAATCAGAATTGGGCATTTGTTTGGTTAAAGTAGGATATGGGTGTTTTTGTCATTGTCAAATGAGAATGGTAATTGAAAGTTTGGTTACCAAGTCACCAACACACACTGTGTTGAAATTCCCAAAGAGGATTTTTCCTATATTTGAGCTAGGTTTTAATAATATACAAGTAGTGATCATAGTTCTTTAATTTTTTTTATTGATCTTGAGTGGTTTCTTGTGGATTTGAATTATTTATTTATTTAATTTTATGTAATTCTATTGCTTATGCAACTTTTATATAGTTGGGCTTGCATTCTTCCTTCCGGTTAACCAATCGGAGCCTCCCCTGTCATACCATTAAGTTTGATCCTCTCTAGTTTTCTTGTCTCTCCTTTACACTTCCTATTTGAAATTATAAAGGACAAATTATAATATTATGACACATCAACTGTGAGAAGAGGGCAACTCCTTTGCATATTTGGAGGCAAGGAAGGAGTATTATTCTAGTTGTTATATGCAAGACAAAGAATTTAATGTAAAACATGATTTAAGTTGGATTTAAATCCATTTGTTATTATTTTTACAGGCAAACCAAGTTCATCCTGATAAAAATCCGTATAACCCTCAGGCTGCCGAAAGATTTCAGGCAAGTCCATTGCTTCTTATTCTAATTCCTTTATTTATTTATTATTATTTTTTTAAAATAAAATAAAATAAAATAAACAAAATAAAAAACCAGTTATACATTTATTCAACTGGCCTGCATACTTCCCAGGTAAATGTTTTGTCCTTAAAGTAGAGAAATCACCAACAATGAGGGTACATTTCTTAAATGAACATGCCTTCTTTAAGCCTACTTTAGTATTAATGCAGGCATTGTTTTTAATTTTTCGAGAGCATATCATCTTTATTTCTTACATCTCTTTTATCCGCGAAGATTTGACTATATGTTTGCTACAAACTTAATGCCAATGCAGCCATGCTCTTCCATGTTTAGCATTGTGAATTTAACAGGATTAGGGTTTATAACAAGGCAGACCAAGTTATTACACCTTGTATGATCTCTCAGCAAAAGATAAGGGGGCAAAAGGGGAAATAGGCTGCAAAAGAGAATCCCTTGAGGAAAATAGTATTTGGAGGTTTCTTGTGACGGTTTGGTTTTACTGAGTATGATTTGGAGAGGTTCGGATTATGATTGATATGATTTGGAGAGGTTCAGATTATGATTGATTACTATGATGGATGAATGATTTTTCTTTATGTTCCATTGGGAGATTTGAGGTTGAGGTTTTTATGGCCACTATTGCTATCACGATTATGATTGATGTATTCGTAGAGGTTTTGGGTTTGAGGATAGTGTTGTGAGGTTTCTTTCTCCAGCTTGATGTGGTCTTGAGAGTTTCAAATTATGATTGTTGTTGATGGCATCATTAAACATCATTTCTTTTTAAAAATTGTAACATTGATAATATATGACATAGTTATCCTTACATGCCCAATTTACGTCAAAAGTAGTCCAAAATAATTAAGGTCTACTTTACAAAATAATGGCCATGAGCCATGCATTGTTCACAAAAACTACAAAAGATGAATTCTTCATCTACGTCTAGGATGGTGCATCGTCCATAACGTCGTTGCCATGTCCTAAAAATATTAGAGGAAGGGATGAGCACTAAGGCTCATAGGAGATGCCTAAGGCATCAACTTTAGACTCCCTTGACTCAAACAACAAATGAAAGGGGTTAAAAGATCCGGGAGTATACATTGGGGATTTTATGAAACCCAAATCACATTCAATTCAAATAATATCATTTACACAATTTCTCATATGGGTGTATGTAATACAATGCAATGTATAACCATCCCAACCTTGGACCCAAACCGACCCAACTCACACCAAAAGTTGCTAACTGACTTTATCGAGACAAGATTGATTAACTATCCCTAGCCTCAAATTCGATGACCATTTGGGGCCTATTAACCAATGCTACACGTCCAATAACCGGTATGTGCTCCATCTAAGTCAAGTTAGCACTGGACTCGCGAAATCCAATTCCTTTCTAAAACCATTTCATAAACTTCTTAAAAACGTAGTTCCCTCGATAACTCAACCAAATTCTTAACTCTATGCCCATGATATGAATGCATTCCTCATCAACTTAAGCCCAAATGCATGCTACAACAATCATTGCATTCTTTAAACATTATATAAACATATAATGGGGACATTTCATGGATATCATGTTAAAACAATCATAGCATGCTTAGCACTTCAAATTAGTCAGCTATTCATACTTTGCACTCATACAACTCATCATGACAATTCAAGTTTTTTCAATAAAGCATGTTTAACTTATAACAAGCAACATGAACAATTTAAAACATAGTTACATCAAAATCACATTTAAGCATGGATTTCCACATCTAAAAGCACAACAAGTATCCCACTTCAATTTATTCTCAAGTAAGCATGCTTAACATAAAAATCAAAGCAAAGGACTCAATAAAAAGCCAAATTCAATACATTAAACATCCTTACCTCAATGGAGCAAGCCAAACAAGCCCTTAGCTAGATTAAAATTTGAAATCCTCCAAGTGGTTGCAAGATTGGTCTCAAATGATAGGCCCTATCAAGTAGAACGAGTTTGTCTTCTTGGTCTTAGCTTGAATCTCACATTAAAGCCCGCAAAAAGGGCTTGAAGCTTGTGGTATATAGATATATAGAGAGAGAAAACTTAGAGAGAGAAAGAAGATGGCCAAAAAATGGGAGGAAAAGGAGGGGGGCCAAGTATTCCAAAGTCTTGTGTGGTTCTAATGGTGCCAAGTGTCAACTTATGGTTAATTCTAATTTAACCAAAGTTACCTAAATGTCCCTCTTTGCTATTCAACTTTCCCATTTTGCCTTTAAAATATCTTCCACATTTATACACACACACACACACACACACACACACACACACACATATATATATAATATGACAAATACCACAATAATAACCTTTAATGAAAAATTGGGAAGAATTCCCGCATATAAAAGTTAGTTTTGACTCTGAAAATTTCTAAAATCAATCCTATAAATCTAAAATGCATAAAATAATTAAAATGCATTCCCAAAACTCCAAAGCTCCAGAAAATGTCCCGAACGACCCTCGGGACCCACGTGGCATGCAAAACGGGCAAAGAAAAATAAATAAAAGAAAATACTGAAAATAAATCTAGAAAAATCCGGGACATTACAATGTACCCTCCTTAAAAAGATTTCATCTTCGAAATCTTTCCTCCTTAAGACGAAGGCTACAACCAATCACTTTATTAAGAACACGTCAAAAAGATCCCCCAAGGATACCACATTAACACCCTTACCACACGACATACCCAAAGGTCAACGAAACAAACTTACCCCGATGTCACTAACAACTTAATACTCATTACCCTGTCTTAGTACTACTTCTATGACACGCTAACTCAATGACGGTTGGATTGTATGTAAGAGATGGATCTAACATCCGACACTAAATGCATCACGCCATGCAACCATACAAAATACCTCGAGCCCACATAAGAATAGTGGACGTAAAACCACTTAACACATCTACACCCAACCTCAACTCCCCATCCTAAGGATATATGCACGATCCCGGACAACGAACTCTAACCACCATACAACTACGAAAATCCACAACTATACAATTGGCTACTAACCACAATGTCAAACATTTCGTAAAATTTATCAACTTCAAAAGATAATTAATGAAGCTAAACTCTCTTATGATCATTTCGAAGAAGGATCACTTCTGTCCACATGTGTATTATCAAATACTTACCGTGCAAGTATCCACGATATACCTCAACAATCAATGGATAAATCCCTTAAACCTATCAAATCTTATCCCTAAACCAAACTTGTCACTTCTCAACAAGACTGACCTTCAAAAAGAACAAATCTAACCATACTCCATTAAAACAAAATGCACCACTCTCACTGTTACTATTCGTATGAAATAATCGTTGACATTTTAACCCGACATTGCGTTAAGAAGGGACCGACTCAAGAGAAATGGTTGGCCAGGCCATTCTCATTATCAGCCCAATCCCAACACAAATATCGTTCTTATCTTTAAGTTTGAACTCCAAGTATGTTCTCACACAATCATCAAGAGAAAATCACATAACCAAATCTCCAGATGATATTAAAAGTTCATTTAGCATTCGCCTACTATGCCAAGTGGCCATCAATAACTACGTGGGTAAAATCATTATGCTAAGAATCTGTGATACCCCTCAATTCTAGAGCCACGGGTGATCAAGCCCGAGCACAGATCCGAGAGATACCAAACAATCAATATATAAACAAGCATAGATTATAAGAAGAAATTTAAAGAATAAATAATAATTAAGCTGAAATAATTCTAAATAATAAATCCTAAAAATATAATAATATAATCCACTAAATCCAAAACGTCCAGTATTTATTACAACTTAGGAATCCATCTAGTGGACCCCTAATAAAATCCCAAACTAGATAACAGAAAAACTGAACTGAAAGAAAATCCAAACCAAAAGCATAAAGAGACAACCTACATTGTCGAAGGAGTGAGTGACTATCCCTACTCAACAAAACAAACTCTAAGACTGGAACCGTCCGATCCCTGAAAAAAATAATAGTAGGTTAGGCCCACGAACTAGTTTTACTCTACTATAATCCAAATAGAAACCTGATACGCATGTATATCCTAGACAACTCAACAATAGTTAAATAGTCCATATATGTATAAATACACACTATAGGACACTCACTAGTCTATAGGTCTGTCTCAATCTGAATAGAAGGTAATATGCAAATCGTACATAAAGTGGGCATGTATACCTTAACCTACCAGGGGACCAGGTGTCTACTATGTCCAGTTATCCATCCAAGGCGATATACACATCCTAACCATGATCCCGAGACTCAAGCTCATATCACAGTACCATAATTATATATATATATATATATATATATATATATATGTGTGTGTGTGTGTGTATGTGTGTGTGTGTCAATAAACAGTGGAATGACATACCTCGGTTTTTGGATGGATTTATATATATATATATATATATATATATATATATATATATATATAAATCCATCCAAAAACCGAGGTATGTCATTCCAATGTTTATTGACTTAACACAACTATAAGTAGAACTTAACTTTTATAGTTAATTCATTCCCTTATTCCAGAGTAGGTAAGACTTAGCGTTATAAACTAATCCACCCCTAATATGCCACCGTCCCATACCGGTGCATAACATCTACAAATCTAATAGTTAATGAATTAATAATAAATTACAACATCAACTTATCCAAAATAAGCATATTAATTCTTAAGATAGTCAACTATGTTTGTTACATTGCTAAAACATAATTAACATTATTTAATCATATATAAAAATATTGCTAAAACAATAATAAGCACTTATATCCTTTGTTCAATAATTAACATGCAGATTTACTATTGAAATTCATGTTATTCCATTCCTTAACCTATTAATGTAAATCATGCTTCTAAGTATTTTTACATGTCTGCAATAGTCATTTAAATCATTCATAGCAACTTAAATAACTTAAAACTACTCCAAATAGCCAAACAGAATCTAACTTGAAGAAGGGAGCCGTATCCCTGAAAAGTGTCGAACGCCCTTCCAAAGCCATCCGAACGCTCGTTCGGCAATCCTCAGCACCGAGCGTTTGTCCGAAGCCATTTGAACACTTATTCGGCATCCTCAGCATCGAGCGTTTGTCCGAAGCCATCCGAACACTCATTCAGCATCCTTAGCACCGAGCGTTTATCCGAAGCCATCCGAACACTCGTTCGGCATCCTCAGGACCGAGCGTTTATCCGAAGCCATCCGAACACTCGTTCGGCATCCTCAGCACCGAGCGTTTGTCGGAAGCCATCCGTTGTCCAAAGCCATCCGAACGCTCATTCAGCATCCACAGCACCAAGCGTTTATTCAAGCCGTCCGAACACGCGTTCGACGGTCGTCAGTGCCGAGCGCTCGTTCGGCTTTTCTCCTTGGGAGCCGCCTCCCTCCAAGAGAGAGCCGTCTCTCTCCCTGATATCATCCATTATTCTTATCTTCGGCAACCTTTGATCATTACAACCCTCTCTGTTAAGATCCTTAATGGTCCCAACCAAATCCCAGACTATTCCAGAACATATTCAATTTCCAATATACATTATCAACACCAGTTTAAACAAGTAATTATGTAAGAAAACTCAAGTTCAAGTAGTTAAAAAAACATTACCATACATACTGTAATAATCTGAACCACCATGCATAATAAGACCAATTTAAAACTTAATTACTCCTGGAGTTTGTTTTGGCATGTAAAGAACACGAAGCCTAAGGGAGAGAGTTAGACATAGAACTTGCCTCTAAGATTTCAGATTGAAATCTTTCTTCTTCTTCTTAGTTCTCCGGCGACTCCTTATCTACTGTCAACTTCTCTGCTACACGCCCTAGCCCACGCACAGTCCTCTCTTTCTTCTTCCTTGGTCCAACCCTAATCCTTGGCCGAATCCCTAACTTGTTCTCTCTGTTTTTCTCTCAAACCTCACTGTTCATGAAATAGGCTAGACAGATGTATACCAGTATATTTATAGGCAAATAACTATAACGTAATTCTATTCCTGTGAGGAGACAGAAAAGAAAAACACCGACATAAAATATAAAATAGCTATATGTGTATAAGTCAGAATTTCATAAATACATATAAAATCCTAAAACTATATAATACATATATAATAATAATGACACTAATTTAACCATTATTAATACTTAAATAAATAAAGTAACCTTATATACACATATACCCATATATATATGTATAACCATCCATGGGTATTAACCGTACTCATTTAACCTCCTATCCAAGTAGTCCATGCGACCCAAACGGTTGATCCATTACTACTGTCCAAGCCCAACTCCATTAAAATAAAAATAGAACTAAACATTTAATTTAAATATTTAATTAACAACTAACAGCAACATAAGCATATAATATCAAATAAATAAATAACTCAATTTAAACAAGTAAACAATTAACAATTAAACAAATAGACAAATAACCAAGTAATAAATTTAAAAATGCACAAAAACCCTAAAAGAATAATCAAGTAATAAAACCCTAAAAGAATGATCAAGTAATAAATTTAGAAATGCATAAAAATCGTAAAAAAAAAATACCGAGACTATCCTTTTTAAATTTAGGGTATTACATTCTTCCCCCCTAACAAAAGGAATTCCGTCCTCAGAATTCGTTCTTACCTTCTTCCAATATTTCAGGAATCTGCGAGCGAATGACATCCTCCCATTACCAAGTAGACTCAGCCTTATTATGGTGACTCCACTGAATACGCACTAAAGGGATAACCTTATTACGAAGAATCTGATCCTGACGGTCGACAATACGACACTGTGGCACCATATATGTTGCATCTGGCTGCAACTCAATCTCTTCAACATCGATATACTGATACCGATTCTCATCTCGTAGAAATTTTCATAACATGGAAACATGAAACACATTGTGCACACGATCCAAATGATCTGGAAGTGCTAACCGATAAGCTACAGCTTCAACTCGATCCGTAATCATGAATGGACCGATAAACCGCGGTGATAACTTCCCTTTCTTCCCAAAGCGCATTATTCCTTTCATAGGAGACACTTTGAGGAAAACCTGATCCCCAACCTGAAACTCCAATGTACGAGTACGACAATCAGCATAACTCTTCTACCGACTCTGGACAGTGCGCATGCGATCTGGTGTGGCTCGGAGGTCGCACCTAGAAAAGTTTGTATGGAAATGAAGTGTCCAAGTTTTACATTTATAAATTGCCATTACTACCTTTCACTAAAAATATAGCTAGGGTGAGTAGGGATCGTCCCAAGGAATTGAGTGTCGTACTAGGTTGAGAAATTAAGATCAGGGTTAGTAGGTCGAATGATCAAAATGGTTGTTGGTTGGTTAGATAAAACTAAATGCAAATTAAACTAAGGTAAACAATAATGCAATAGAGAAAATAAAAGAGAGAGAGATCTTGGGGTTTAGAAATCACCACTAAGCAAAGTTTTTCTACACCTTTAATGAATGATTAATAAGGAGAAGAACATGTATTACAATATAGTGTGTGTGTGTGGTTGTTCCAACAAGCATGGATGACAAATTAAGCATATATTGTCTAAACAACACAGCGGATAGCACAACATATCAAATTAGGCCATTAATCCTTTCTTTAAGCTCACAATCCAAACACATCACAAGGTTAGATATACATGTTATTGCTTTTCAAAAGTATGGAACATCAACAACAAGCATTGATTATCCTCCCATTTAACAACTACACTATAACTAAGCTAATGACATAAAATTAAACTAATTAAGCTAAGGGAGAGGCACAATCCATCAAGAAATAAGTACAAACCATCAAATAAACCACAAGAACATGACATTAAGCACTAAGTCTTGACAATCTCTAAATCTATAGCATCAACACACATAGACATGCATCAATAACACAAGAAATAGAGACAAACACATGAATATCTATTCTAGCATACATAGACATATGGATAGAATGAAATGATCAATTGGAAGCATTAAACCATATAAATCATTGAAGAAATAAGATCTATATATATAAAATTGTCAAGACATGAATCACAATACAAATCCCCTAAAAAATACATAAATCAAGAAATAGAAAGCATGCTTAGGGCTAACTCTAACCCCAAGAGGATCTCTAGCCACTCATGGATGATGTCTTCCAACCCTCAAGGGCAAGCTCCATGGAAGAAATCTATTCTTTGGTTGATGAAGAATCTCCAATGGTGTCTCTAGCCTCCTCCTCTTCTTTGCTTCCTCCCTAAGAGTTCTCTAAGGTATGGTATGATATGTTACAATATGATCCTCTATGTTATGATACAAAAAGTAATCCTTATCCTTATATAGGTAGGTCAAATGACACCCAAAACGAGCTGGGGTCATACAACAAATATTCCCCAATGATTGGATAAAGGACAACTTTTGTGAGCTGGAAATTAAACTTTTTCGCACCGGAGGAAGTTCGATCGATCGAACCTTGGACTTGGATCGATCGAACATGGCTGAGATCTATCGAACTGAAGTTGGATCGATCCTCAATGGTGGCACCTTTTTGGATAAAAACAAATCTGAGATATTTTGAAGATATTTTTGGGAAAAGGAAAAAAGTGGTTGGTAGGGTGGTACAACTGGATAAGATCAATCATTTAGATAAGGACAAGAATGTTCGATCGATTAGAGAAGGAAGTTAGATCGATTGAACTTTTGAGATCTTTAAATAGGGACAAACATGGCTCAGATCCATCTTGAAGTGCTGAGATCGATGAAAGTTGGATTGATCGAACTTTTCTTGAGATCGATCGAAGTTGCTGAAATTCCACCATTTGCTTCCTTTTGCTCTACTTTGTTCCTTTCTTTGATTAATCCCAGAATTGCTTCAATTGTACTCTTATTTGGCTAAGTTAGCTTATTTTGGGGATAAGTACCTGAAAATGAAAATAACACGAAATCAATATAAGACGGTAAAATAAGATAGATAAAGGTTCTAGAATAACTAAGCTTAAGGGGTTTAAATATGCACTTTTCAGCGCTCATCACACCCCCAAACTTAAATATTGCTAGTCCCTAGAAATGAACTAGAAAGTAAAGGAATGAAATGAACAACTATACAACTATGAATTAGAAAGCAATAAAATGATAGCGCCACTTTCGTAGGGAACACAATTGCATTTAGTATATGCAACAAGCCTTTTAAACCCCTAGGTTACTCCTAATGGAAGAGTGAAGTCTCGTGAGGGTTTCCAGAAATGATACCCATAAACATTAAGCTCATTCTCACAAAAGAGACACCAATATTGCAAACAAGCATTGGGAGAAAACTAGCTCAAGTATGCAAATTTTCAAACGCTTCCAAGCAATCTCCCAAAATTTCAACATCAAGCAAGCAAATATGGTCCTCCACACATCAAGACAATGATTATGCAAATCAAAACAACTCTAGAATCCTTTTTGAGTGGACTGGCATCAAATATGTTGCTATCTTAGCCAACTAAATAAATGATCACATCCTTACCCTCAAACTAGCACACAAATCTAGTACCGATCATCAAGACATGAAGTGGACCTTTTATTAAAGCTTCATTCATCTAGGTGCACTTATTTTTTTCACTCATCATTTTTTATTTTTTATTTTTATTTCTTTATTTTTTTTTTATAAGATCAAAGATGGAAGCACAGTGCAATATGTTGATCTATTAAGTTTTCTAGCGATTCATGAGGTCGAAAGTTAGGTCAATGACTCCCAAACCAGATGGCTTTAGGGCACTAGGTGTTCAAACTCCCCTACGGACTTACAAACTCAAATCAACTAGGCTACAAATGAAAACAACTTCCATCTAATCATTTCCCACTTCTCACCTTTTGGGAGAAGTCTCACTTTTTTTATTGTTTTTGCAACTTCTTCTTCTTCTTCTTCTTCCTCCTTTTTTTTTTTTTTTTTTTTTTTTTTTTTTTTTTTCTGAAGTTCAATTATTCACCTAGAGTTTGGGCCCTCCACCTTTCAGTGTAAGAAGTTCAGTGCTTAATGAGGCTAGAATCCCGGCTACTTAGTGAAAAGGGGTTGTTATCCACCTTTATCAAGAATGAAAGCTTTCAATGCAATACTAGCTCAATTGGGATATAACCAATTCAATAATCAACAAAACATATACCCCACAAATGAATGCTAGTGTGCGCCTATGCTAGTGTAGAATCCTAGAGTGAACCTCAAAACAATCACAAAATCAAGATGATGTGGACCACAAGTATAACAACTCGGTCATTTTCTTTCCTTTTCTTTTCTCAGATTTCACGGATATTTTTTTTTTCGTTGATCTTTTCCTTTCTGAGTTCGGTTTCTCATCACTTAGTGTTATCTTGAGTGCTCAGGGATGGTTTCTGAGACTCTTTTTCGTGGATTGACGACTTCCTTTGAGGACCGAGTTATTTTCACATTTTCACTTTTGTGACACTATTCACCTTTCGTCTTTTTCTCGGTTGTCACTTTGTTGGCATAACCCCACTTTTCGTGTTTGGATTTGATTCCGGTTTTGCATACATCTGCGATATTTAAATTCCATGCTATGTGTATTTTCACTTTTGTAGAAAAACATGCTAAGTGTTTACTTTTCTTATAAAGGGTGTAGGTGCATAACATTTTTGTGCTTTTCTAAACTTTTGGGGTTTTTGTGTAATTACTATAAAGTAATTATTTTTTATCTTAGGGACCATTTTGCAATTTAATTTGAAAGATATTTTAAAAAAGGACCTTTTTGCAATTTTCGGAAAGTGTGACAAGTGTCACACTCTCATTGGTCCACTTGTTGACATTTGTGTGACAACACTTTGAGGCCTTGGATGAGGACATGTGGAGGGTGGAGATTCACCCACTTTTTGGCCTAGGATTGGTGCACTTGTTGGCTTAGATGGTTAACAAGTGTAGGCTTGAGATTAAGCTTAGGATGGAGCCTTGGATTTGTGACAAGTGTATGCTCCAAATTAAGTCTTGCAATTGTTTTTGGGCCATTTAGGGATTATGGTTTTAAAGAAGGGTTTTTGTGCAATTGACCATAGATGTGTGTGTTGATCATGGTGTAAGAGCACATAGTGAGTGGAGGATTTCTATTTCCTCCACTCACACATTTTCTCATTATTTCATTCCTTCCTCACCAAAAATCCTAGCCTCCATGGATGGAACTTGAAACCTTTGGCCTTGACCTTGATTTTTGATGGCCTTCCACTCACCTTAGACCATGAGGCTTGGAACACTTTTTGTTCCCCTCATCCTCCTCTTCATAACCCTTGAAGGGTTTACCATTTTGTGTTGATTTGCCTTGGATTCTAGAGAGACTCTTCTCTAGTGAGGTAGGGGGTGTTATAGGTTATTATCTAAGTGTTTTTACTTACTTTTGTATGAAATACAAGTTGTATGCATGTTTTATATCAATTTGAGAAATAAATGATTTATTATAACTTGCATATAACTCACTTTAGACTTGATATATGGCATGACCATGACTTGATCTTTGTTGTATATTAATTTGGAGTGATTTAAATGAGTTTTCAAATCTAGAGATTTAATGAATTTAAATTGATTTAAATTCTACTAAATTGTACCTTGCTTGTGTTTCATTTTTGACTTGATATATGGCATGGCCATGACTTAGTCTTTATTATATATTTATTTGGGATCATTTGAATAACTATTGAAAAATTTGGAGTTTTAATTAATTTAAATTAATTAAAATCTACATAATGATGTTTTACCCATTTTGCTCTTTTGATTTGATATATGTATTGAACATACTATGTTGTTTAATATATATTAATTTGAGGTTATTAGGGATTGGTTTCAAATCTAGAGACTTTTCATGTTAGGTTGAAAATCCCTTGAAATGAAGTGAAATTAATTATTTTGTGAGCATATTACTAATTAGATGTAGAATTAGTACTTGTGGCCTCTTGAAATGGTAATTGGACTTAGCATGATATAGAATATCATTGACTTGTATAACTTGTTTATATATATCTTGTATAGGTATATAGCTTGTTAGAATATTACAATTGATTTCCTTGAAAGCTTGATACTAAATTGTAGCCTATTTAGTACTTGTGGCTTAGGATGGTAATGTGGTTCAATTGTTGTAAAATATTCTTGCTTTATGTATAAATTGCATATTGAGGACATGACATGTCATATGCTATTTAGACTTGAATTCTAGGACATGGTTTGTGTGGAATTAACCTTACTTGTGCATGGAATGTGGTAACTTGCATTTGATTTTGTATAAGTTTTGAACTTATTGATTTTGGAAAGCTTGTGAGGACATAAATTATATGATGACTAGGGTTTGGCTTTAGTACGGAGACAAGAGTTTTCTAAGTCATAAGTGCGCACTAGGTGGTACCTTGTGGGTCATAATTACTAGAAAATACTTGCTTGGTCTAGCGACCGCATGTCCTAGTCTTTCCACTATTTGTTGTTTTTGTATTTAATTCCAAGTTGTTAATCATGGATTACTTGTAGCTTGAGAATTGATGCTTGTTTGGGGTAATTGAATACTATTTAGTATACTTGAACTTGTATACTTGTTCCGTGAGTTTACATTGCATGTAGTATACTTGTGACGTGTATATTTGTCTCATGCGCAATCCTTTTCGCTTAGTATACTTGTGGTTGTGTACTTGACTCATGAGATTTCCATATTAATGTTTACTTGTGTAGATATGCTTAGACATTGCATGACTTGTCTTAATATGGTTTAGTATACTTGGAGATGTATGTTTATATGTCGCATAACATGTTTCAACATTGTTTAGTATACTTGAGCATATATACTTGTATGCCGTTGTTCGCTTTGAATTGCATAAGTAGCTTAGGATGCTCCCTGAGTCTCACTTGATATAGACGTTAGGTGGCATAAGCCCCTTTAACATGCTTCACCTTAAGGTGATATAATTGTAAAATGCTAGGTCGATGCATGCTCATTTCCTACGAGTAGCTTTATGTTACTCACCCACGTAGTGGAGACATTTTTCAGGTACAGGAATTAAGGTTCGAGATTCTTATCATGCTTGGATGATTTTAGACTTGAAGATTTTTAACTCTTGTAAAGGTTGGCTTGGAATGCCACTTATTGTCTTTTATGTCAAAATATATATATTTGATTCCATATATGTAATGTGTACATAAGTACACTCTTTACAATGTAGTTGTCATGTATGAGATGAGGCCAGAGGCTAATGACATGTATTTCGTATACTATGTAATTTTTGACTTCATGGAATATTATGAAAATATTGAAGATTATTGAGTTTTTGTTTCATCATGTTTGCATTGGGTGTGGAAATTCTATTTTGATTCTTTTGTAGGATCTCATTAGTCATGTATGAAGTGTGGTCAAGGGTCAAACGGTCATTTGAAGTCATTTGTTGATTTTAGTTTTCAAAGTTTCCATTTTAGGTTCAATTTTGCCTTTTTGGCCGTTGGGGGGTCGGATTTTGACTCGGCCATTTTCGGGAGCCATGGACCATTCTCGTACGCTCAAAATCACTTATTACTTGTGCGTGCATATTCGTTTCAGCTTAGAAGTGCATTTGGAGTCACATGTATGTTTGGTGCAAAGTTGCATTTTCGTCGTTTGAGGCTAAACTGATATAAGGGCATTTTGGGAATTTTATTTGGGAAATAAATTCCATTCTCAACTCTATCACATAGAAAATGTGATTTTAGGGGGAGTTTCTTTTTCGTATTTTTCCAAAAAATGTCATCTTGACCTCATAAACTGCACTCCAAATTCAATTTACTGCTAAAAACACTGTTCCTGCATTTTTTGAGGTTCGAGCCGATGCCATTGCCCCATTTAGTGGGCCCTTGCAGCCATTTGGCGGGCGCCCGCGGCTTACTGCCGCATTTGGTAGGCCCCCATAGGTTTTTGGCGGGCCGCCACAGGCACTGTTCCTGCTCCAAATATTTTTCTTCAACGGGCTATATCTTACTCGTTTTAACTCCGAATTGGTCCGTTCTTGAGTCTAAATTGACTGAGTTGAAATGAGCTTTCCAATGGTACCAATTAGAGCTTCATATTTCTCTTGTAGCTTAAGATATTCAAGTTTTAGTAAGGTAGTGTCAGAATTTGGTTCGAACCGGGATAGGGTTTCCCTTCCTTCGACTTCAGGACTTGATATCTTTTCCGTCCGGACTCCGAATTAGGTGATCCTTGAGTCTAACTTTATTAATTTTTTGTTTTATTTCCAATGGTACTATTTTAAGTTTCAGAATTTTCTCATAGCTCAAGATATCCTTGTTTTAGTGAGAGGGTGTCGGATTTGGTTTGAACCAGGATAGGGTTCATCTGGGATTTCACTTCCTTTGGCCTTGATACTTCATGTGAAGTTACCAAAGGATGTTTTAGATCTAATTTGACTTGTTGAAAGTTAAATTCCTTCCTATTGGGGTAAAATGACCATTTTACCCCTTGCTCTTCTCTTATAGGGTTTTGATACCCTTCTCATCATTTTATTTCCGTTGAGTCTCGAAACTCTTTGAGAGTCCATTCTTGTGCCCTAGGGATGATGTACATCTCTAAGGACTTGTCTTTGTCTTGTTTTCGTACTTTATTCATTTGAATTCTGTGGCTTCATAGGGAGTCATCGTGGTGCCTAGGGATGGCGTACATCTCTTGAGGTCATTTTGCTTCTTTTGCTTCCGCATCTTGGATCCGGTTCGGGTCATCACAGGACACACTAGGTTGAAAAATCTAGGGTCGTTACAACAAGTGCAAGCAAAATATCAATCTTTCGAAAAATTTACTCATAAATGGCATCCGCAAGGCATACAAGGAGTATTGAACTCTCAAGTCAAGCAATTTTTAAATTTTAAGCAATATAATCCTCAAAAGATCAAAATCATCGCTAACATGGACCAATCTTATAAAATCTCTCAAATACACAAGACATGCTCAAAATTTTGAATTTAAAAATAAACACTGCAGAGCACTATTACCCCCAAACTTAAATGGCACAGTGTCCTCAATATGCAAAGAGAACAAAAGGAAAGAGTATACCGGTGCAATTAAGGCAAAGAATGGCTGAAACTGAAGTATCCAAAGTAGGTGGCATGGTCCCCCCAAACTTGGGATTAACTGTGGTCTTGAAATTTGGCACTTGGATAAACTCATCAGATAACAAAAGGGATAATAACAGTGTACAGTGGACATGAAAGTGTAAATGGGATAGCAACTAAAAATTAGAGAGAGGTATAAGGGTGGTCCTGAAAATTTTGTGCAGTACTCTCTCTCACTGAAGTCACTGGAATGCACTTGATGGAGTCAAACAGTTAGCAATAAGAATATGAAAATATGACATCCATACAGAAAACATATATAAATAAAAATAAAGTATAGTGCATCTAGTATCAGAGCCGACAGACACGGCTGCAAAAATAGTCTAACAGTGACAAAAATGTAGCAAGTATCACGAATATATAAAATAACAGGAGGAAAGGGATAGAGAAATCAGGAAGAAGAGGTAGGACGGGCAGGTCGTGCTCTGCAGATGTCTCGGGATAGATCACGAAATGCAGTTATGACATCCGTACCGAGGGTAGCAATATCAGCTCTGATAGAGACAGCATCCTCTCGGAGAGAGACCGTGTCAGCGCTGATAGATACGACAGCATCCTCCAAATCCTAGAGTTGCTCTCCAAAGTTGGGTGTCTGTGCTGGAGCCTCAGGTGTGGCTGGATCGGGAGAATGATGATCCTGAGCCTGTTCCGCATCGTGAATAGGTAACCCAACTAGAGAGGGTTGTTCTGTGTCCTCGGCAGGCTACTCCAAATTAATATCCATATGTACGGCAGCCAGATCGACTGGTATATCGTCCGCTGCCAGGTCTGCTGCTGCTGCTGCTGCCTCCTCAACCTCTAGCTCCTCTGCCGCCTCTGCTGCGTATTCCTGTAGTCTATTTATAATGGCATTGTAGCTCTTATCCCAGTCCTTCTTCAGGAAGTGACAGAATCCTCTCTCAGGGTGCTCCTGATGATGGAAAGGATAGCACTGGTCTAGCAGGATCTGGGTGACGAGGTGGCCAAATGGGAGAGATTTAGCCCTTTTGGGCCTCTCCTTGCTGATGTGCTCATCGTAGAGCTTCCTCATCTCGCTTCAGATGAACGCAGGGATAGACAACCAATGGCCTGTATAGAAAGCGTATAGGGTTATCAAGTAGTCGCCTCTCTGCTGAATCTTATAGCCAGCTATGAAGACGTTGCGGAACAAGACTGAGTCAAAGAACCAAAAGTCATCTGGCAAATAGGTGCGGGTGGCGAAGGTCTCGCCATCGGCATAATGACCTGTAAGAAGAACTACCATGTCTGCATATAAAGGCCTGTATAGCCTGGGATATATCTCCTGTAGCTCGGGAGGGCAGTCATGTGGACAATGGCATGATTTGGACAATGTGTCCACAGTGATAAAAATCAAGTGGCCATCAATAGAGGTCTTCATCTCCGCCGTGTTACGCGGGGCAGGCCAGAGGTTCTGGAAGAACAGCCGTACTAGCCTCGGGTACACGGGGTATATGACAGGGGCAAGAATGGCTGCAAGGCCCCTCTGGAGTATATCATCATAATCAAATCGGGTAAGTACCAATTTGGAGAAGAAATCTGTATCGAAGGCTGACTCATGCGCCACTGGAAGGCGTGAGTATCTGCATAATGGCTGGTTTAACTCCTGGGCTGGCTGAGCTGGTTGTGGTGGTGGAGATGGTATATGCTCAGCCTCAGCATCACCATGGGAAGGAGATGCACCCTCATCGGAATGTAATCTGCTGTAAGAATGAGGAGACAGTGTGGGCTCAGCTGACTCTTTTTTGTATAGGGTCCTGTACATGAGATGGACTGGCCTCGTCATCAAAAGTGTGCCTGCCCTGGCGGTGATAGTGTCCGTGGGCTACAATCTTGACCCGAGCCATGGCCTAAAAAAGAATTGAAATCTTATAAGGGAAGTCAGTGCCGATATAAAGAATTAAAGCACAAAATAGAATCATGTATGTCAAGTAAGATAGACAAAACAAATTAATGACATGAATCTATAAAAGTGATATGATGTGAACATGCTAAGCAGTATAAGTGTAAAATGCATCCAATGTGGAAAATCACAGGCATTGGGCATCAATGAGATAGCATGGACACAAGATAAGATGCATGGAATGTATATATGAAATCTGTGAAGTTCAATCGATCACAAAAAATGTGAGATCGATCTCTCATGATCGATTTGAGAAATTAAGGAACTAAGTTCGATCGATCTCACTCGATCGATCTGAGAAATATATTCAATCGATCGAACTCTACGAAGAATGTGGACAGTCACAGATCTGTGACGTGGATGACACGGGGCCTTCACGAACTAGGTCGTGGGCCCATCAACACAACATAGCATCAATCTATTCACCTAACGAGGCCCATACTCCCAAAATACAATCAAAAATACAAAATCTAACAAAATATATATATACACATATATACATAAAGCTTCAAACTTCATCAATGGTTATTTTCAACATTAAAAGAGCATGGATCTAACATTTAAAGCATGACTACATCAAATCTAAGCTTGAAAGCACAAAAGGGATTCGGATCTTACCAAAAATGAGAGAAAATGGATGAGGTGCGAAGAAGTGATGAAGATCCGAGATCCAAGAGGAAAGAGAGTGATTCGGGATGAGGTGAAGCTCGCTAGAGGTCTCGCCGGAGATGGAGAAGGTTGGGTGCAGCGGCGACGAGGGATAGGGTTCGGAAGAAGGTTGGATCGATCTTTGAAATCGATCTTGAAACCCTCGGTTTCATTTTTTAAAAACTTCACCGAACCAGTTCGATCGATCGAACTGAAACCCCAGATCGATCGAACTGTTGTGATCTCTCTTTGAAAACTTTTTTTTTCTTTAAATTAAAAATTAGAAATTAAAAATTAAAACTGAAAATTAAAAATAAAAGTTCTTTTTTTTTTTTTTGGATTTTTGAAGAATTAAAATAAAATAAAATCTTTTGGGATTTTTGGAAAATAAAATAAAATAGAAATATTTTTGGAATTTTGAAAATTAAAAAGTTAAACAAAGTCAAAGATGGTGAGATGAAGAATAGAGATCGATTGGAACAAAATGTTCGATCGATCTGACAGAGAGCAAAAATATGCAGGTTTTTGGGTTTAAAAATTTGTCTAACTGTTGGAACTCAAGATCGATCGAACTTGAGGTTTGGATCGATCGAAAAAGTTATGATCAATCTAAGAACAAGTTCGAATGATGGGACGGAGATGTGATTTGGATGCAGGTGGATGCAGGTTGAAATTTTTTCTAAGTGTTGGATGTAGGTAGAAGTTCGATCGATCGAACTCTCCTTCGAGATCGATCGAACTTATGTAAAACGCTCAATTTCAACATAAAAGTGCTTGCAATCCTAATCACAGTTCCTAGCAATGCATATGAACCAAAAACAAGTATCTAGACTTCGCAAGAAATGAAATTAAAGATAGAAATGAGGGAGTAATAGGGTTTTGACACCCTACGAAATGTTGTGCTAGTCTTTAACATCGCTAGCAAGACGTTGGACTCTTTTAGCCCGGATCAAACATCTAGTGCATCCCCTCCTTAATGGGGGTGATAAGTGCTTTGAACTCCACCCAACAAATGGTTCTTTAAGGAACTTGTTGGATTAAGCTCAAAAGATGTTTTCGGTCCTTGGTCAATGCAATCTTTGGGCTTCCACGCCCTTTCAAAAAAGGATTTTGAAACAACTTTCTTTGGTTTCAAGGTTGAAGATGGACTTTTTGAAACCTTGGTCTCACACAAAAACTCAATTCCTTCACTTTTAAGGTCGTGACATTTTTCTACAACATTAATCCCTTTATGCTTGTCAAATGAATTGGGGGTTGGATTAAAAATATTCAACTTTACCTTCATATGGCCAAATGAGATTTTCATTATCCCCGTCCTATAATTGATGTTGGCATTTGTGGTTGCCAAGAAAGGACGGCCAAGGATAACGGGAATTTAGCTCTTAGGATTTGGGATCAGTTCCTTGTCAATGACAACGAAATCGACGGGAAAGAAGAATTTATCAATTTTAATCAAGACATCCTCAATGATACCCCTAGGCTTTTTGATTGATCGGTCGGCAAGTTACAAAACTACTGACGTTGGTTTTATGTCTCCTAAGCCTAATTTAACATAAACCGAGTATGGAAGAAGATTAACACTAGCTCCTAGGTTAAGAAGAGCCCGATTAATGACATGATCACCAATGATGCATAAAGTAGTAGGTGAACCGGGGTCCTTAAACTTAGGGAGAGTGTTATGCTGCAAAATTAAGCTTACTTGCTCGGTTAAGACCACTTTTCTAGGTGTTTGGCTTTTGTTCTTCCACTTTTGGGTGCACAAGTCTTTCAAGAATTTGGCATAAGCCGGAATTTGCTTGATTGCATCCAAAAGTGAAAGATTGACTTTTACTTGCCTAAACACGTCCATGATTTCATTGCCCTTGGCCTTTTGCTTGTCATTTGAAATGGATCCTTTTAAGGTATCCGAAAATTGAGCTTTTGGCTAAAAAACCTTTTCAGAATTTTTCTTTGAAGTCTCTTCAATACAAGAAGTTTTCAAATCATTTTGCACATTTTTCTTTTCAAAATCACTTTTCAAATCACTTCTCAACACATTCTCATTTATATGGTCATGCACATACAATGAAGGAGGAATATGATATGAAACGGGACTGGTGTCAACTTATGGTTGCACCGGTTCACTCTCTTCATTGGACACACCCACTTGGTTGACCACAATCTTTTCACTTCTCAAGGTAGTCACCGCATTGACATGCTCTATTGTATGACCTTCCGATGAGGAATGAGTCTCCACAACACATTGTTGCTTTTGTGAGGCATTTTAAGGCATTTTTCCCTTTTCTCTAGCATTTAAAGTGCTAGCTATTTGTCCTACTTGGGTTTCTAACTTTGTAATGGATTGAGAGTGAGAATGCAGCAATTGTGTGTTTACCTCTAAAGTGCCCAAAGCGGTCAAAACTTTCTCTTCAAAAGCGGGACTTTTAACATTTCCTTGGGAATATGATGGTTGATTGGGAAAATAAGAATTTGAAAATTAGTTTCCTTGTGATTGATATGATGATCTAAAACCTTGGGAACCTTGGCCTTGTAGTGGAGGTGGAATGTACTTTCCTTGAAAACCACCTCGGGAAGGGTTTGAGCCGTCCCCTTGTTTTTTCCAAGAGAAATTCGGGTGATTCCTCCAACTAGGATTGTAATGATTTCCATAAGGATTGTTCCCTTGATTAGCAAAAGCAGCATTTGTTTGTTCATGATGCTCACTTGGCATATGTCCATGGGAACAATTGAAAGTAGAATGTAAAACACTTGAACAAGTCATACATGTTTCATTAGATGCATGATGAGAATGGTTAGGGAAGGAAGATACTTGATTCGCCGAGTTTTGGTTGATCAAAAATTGATCAAACCTTTGAGATAATGATTTCATTTCAGCAGCAATTTCATTGGAGTGGTCGACTTGATGTAAGCCAACCCTCTTCCTACCACTAGAATTTCTACAATTCTTTGAAGATAAAGTACAATGCAAAGAATTTTCACTCTTGCTCTCATAAAGGCGCCACACATCATCCTCATGCTTATCAATATAAGAGCCACCCATAGAAGCATCAACCATACCTTTGTAATTGTCCGATAAGCTCTCAAAGAAATATTGAACTAATTGCCATTTGGGCATGTCATGATGTGAACACTTCCTAAGCAATTCATTAAAGCATTCCCATGCCTCATGAAATGTTTCTCCATCCCCATGTGAAAGTTCTCGAATTGAGGTTCTCATGGCATTGGTCTTAGAAACCGAATAGTACTTCTTCAAAAACTCTTGTTGCATTTCCGCCTAAGAAGTTATTGAAAAAGGCCTAAGATTGTTAAACCAATATTTAGGGTATTACATTCTTCCCCACTAACAAAAGGAATTCCGTCCTCAAAATTCGCTCTTACCTTCTTCCAATATTTCAGGAAACTGCGAGCGAATGACATCCTCCCATTCCCAAGTAGACTCACCCTTATTGTGGTGACTCCACTGAATATACACTAAAGGGATAACCTTATTATGAAGAATCTGATCCTGACGGTCGACAATACGACATGGTGGCTCCATATATGTTGCATCTGGCTGCAACTCAATCTCTCCAACATCGATATGCTGATACCGATCCTCATCTTGTAGAAATTTTCATAGCATGGAAACATGAAACACATTGTGCACATGATCTAAATGATTTGGAAGTGCTAACTGATAAGCTATAGCTCCAACTCGATCCATAATCATGAATGGACCGACAAACCACGGTGACAACTTCCCTTTCTTCCTAAAGCGCATTACTCTTTCATAGAAGACATTTTGAGGAGAACTTGATCCCCAACCTGAAACTCTAATGCACGAGTACGACGATCAGCATAACTCTTCTGCTGACTCTGTATAATGCGCATGCGATCTGGTGTGGCTTGGAGGTCGCACCTCGAGAAGTTTGTATGGAAATGAAGTGGCCAAGTTTTACATTTATAAATTACTACTACTACCTTTCACTAAAAATATAGCTAGGGTGAGTAGGGATCGTCCCAAGGGATTGAGTGTCGTACTAAGTTGAGAATCAATATTAGGGTTAGTAGGTCGAGTGATCAAAATGGTTGTTGGTTGGTTGGATTAAACTAAATGCAAATTAAACTAAGGTAAACAATAATGCAATAGAGAAAATAAAAGAGAGAGAGATCTTGGGGTTTAGAGATCACCACTAAGCATAGCTTTTCTACACCTTTAGTGAATGATTAATGAGGGGAAGTACATGTATTGCAATATAATGTGCGCGTGTGGTTGTTCCAACAAGCATGGATGACAAATTAAGCATATATTGTCTAAACAACATGGTGGATAGCACAACATATCAAATTAAGCCATTAATCCTTTCTTTAAGCTCACAATCCAAACACATCACAAGGTTAGAGATACATATTACTTGTTTTTCATAAGTATGGAACATTAACAACAAGCATGGATTGTCCTCCCATTTAAAAACTACACTACAACTAAGCTAATGACATGAAATTAAACTAATTAAGCTAAGGGAGAGGCACAATCTATCAAGAAATGAGTATGAACCATCAAATAAACCACAAGAACATGACATTAAGCACTAAGTCTTGACAATCTCTAGATCTATAGCATCAACACACATAGACATGCATCAATAACACAAGAAATAGAGACAAACACATGAACATCTATTCTAGCATACATAGACATATGGATAGAATGAAATGATCAATTGGAAGCATTAAACCATATAAATCATTGAAGAAATAAGATCTATATATATAGAAGTGTCAAGACATGAATTACAATACAAATCCCCTCAAAAATATATAAATCAAGAAATAGAAAGCATGCTTAGGGCTAACTCTAGCCCCAAGAAGATGTCTAGCCACTCATGGATGATGTCCTCCAACCCTCAAGGGCAAGCTCCATGGAAGAAATCTGCTCCTTGGTTGATAAAGAGTCTCCAATGGTGTCTCTAGCCTCTTCCTCTTCTTTGCTTCCTCCCTAAGAGTTCTCTAAGGTATGGTATGATATGTTACAATATAATCCTCTATACTATGATACAAAAAGTAATCCTTATCCTTATATAGGTAGGTCAAATGACACCCAAAATGAGCTGGGGTCATACAACAAATATTCCCCAATGATTGGATAAAGGACAACTTTCGTGAGCTGGAAATTAAACTTTTTCGCACTGGAGGAAGTTCGATCGATCGAACCTTGGACTTGGATCAATTGAACATGGCTGAGATCTATCGAACTGAAGTTAGATCGATCCTCGATGGCAGCGCCTTTTTGGATAAAAACAAATCTGAGATATTTTGAAGATATTTTTGGGAAAAGGACAAAAGTGGTTGGTAGGGTGGTACAACTGGATAAGATCAATCATTTGGATAAGGACAAGATTGTTCGATCGATCAGAGAAGGATGTTGGATCGATCGAACTTTTGAGATCTTTCAACAGGGACAAACATGGCTCAGATCCATCTTGAAGTGCTGAGATCGATGAAAGTTGAATCAATCGAACTTTTCTTGAGATCGTTCGAAGTTGCTGAAATTCCACCATTTGCTTCCTTGTGCTCTACTTTGCTCCTTTCTTTGATTAATCCCAGAATTGCTTCAATTATGCTCTTATTTGGCTAAGTTAGGTTATTTTGGGGATAAGTACCTGAAAATGGAAATAACACGAAATCAATACAAGACGGTAAAATAAGATAGATAAAGGTTCTAGAATAACTAAGCTTAAGGGGTTTAAATACGCACTTTTTAGCGCTCATCACGATCCCGAATAAGAGTAATCTTCTCAGAACTATCCTTAATAAATTCAGGACCCAAAAATATGCTCTCTCTAACCTCTATCTAACACACAGGAGATCGACATGGTCGACCGTATAATGCCTCAAACGGTGCCGTACTAATAGTCTTCTGAAAGCTATTATTATAGGCAAGCTCTACAAGTGGCAAATAATCCTCCTAATGGCCCTTGAAGTCTAGAACACATGAACGAAGCATATCCTCCATGATCTGATTAACCCTCTCAGTTTGTCCATCAGTCTGAGGATGATATGCAGTGCTAAGATGCAACTCTATACCCAAAGCCTACTGAAAACTCTTCCAAAATCTTGACACAAAGCTCGAATCCTTATTTGATATAATAGATAACGGAATGCCATGTAACTTTATAATCTCAGTAATGTAAAGTCTCGCCAACTGCTCCGAAGTGAAGTCAGTGCGAACAGGCAAGAAATGAGCTGATTTAGTCAACCTATCAATGATGAACCAAATGGAATTGTGATCCTTGAATGAATTAGGTAATCCCTCCACAAAATTCATAGAAATGCTCTCCCACTTCCACTCTGGTATTGGTAGTGGCTGTAGAGCTCTTGGCCTCCTCTGATGATTAATCTTGACCATCTGACAAGTACTACACTGAGAGACAAAAATAACAATATCTTTCTTCATACCTACCCACCAAAACTACCGCTTCATATCCTGATACATTTTGTCTCCTCCTGGATGAACAGAGAACTCAGAATGACGAGTCTCAGTCATTACATCCTTCCTCAAATCATCAGCAAAAGGTACTACAAAATGCCCTTTGTACCTCAAACCTCCATCAGTCCTAACATAATAAAATGGAACCTCCCCAGAAGCTATGTATACAAATTTATCAATGCACTGCTGATCAATGAGTTATGCCTTTAAGACCTTATGAATGATAGAAGGTGTAACTACCATGCAAGCCATAAAAGTATCAGACAATTCATCAACTATCTTCAAAGCATTCCACTCAGTAGTGAATAAAGTAAAAAGACTCACATAGGGTTGGCAACTGAGTGCATCTGCCATCACATTCGCTTTCCCTGGATAGTATTGTATAAAGAAATGATAATCTTTCACAAACTCTAACTACTTGCGCTGTCTCATATTTAGCTCATGCTGAGTGAATAAATACTATAGACTCTTGTGACAGCTAAATAATCTGAAGGACTTGCCCAACAGATAATGCCTCCAAATGTATAAGGCAAAGACCACAGCTGCCAACTCCAAATCATGTGTTGGATAATTAAGCTCATGAGGCTTAAGCTTACGAGATCCATACGAAATTGGTCATTCCTCCTACAGCAAAACACACCCAAGACCTTGCAAAAAAGCATCTGTGTAGACAAGATACTTTATCCCACTCTGTGGAGTAAACAGAACCGGTGCAGAAGTTAACTTGCTCTTTAGCTCATCAAAAGTTTTCTGATAATGTTCATCCCATACGAACTGTACCCCCTTCTTAGTTAAGTGAGTGAGTGGTCCCGCTATCTTTGAGAACCCCTGAATGAACCTTTGATAATATCCTGCCAAGCTGAGGAAACTCTGAATCTCTATAGGTGAAGTAGGTTGTCCCCACTCTACCACTACTGATACCTTGGCTGGATTTACCACTATTCCTCGTTTTGACACTACGTGACCCAGAAACTTCATTTCCCACTACCAAAATTCATACTTTTTGAATTTAGCATATAACTGGTGTTCACAAAGCGTCTATAACACTATACAAAGATGTCTAGCATGATCGTCCTCTGACTTAGAATAAATCAAAATATCATCAATGAAGACAATGACAAATTGATCTAAGTAAGCCCTGAAGACTCTGTTCATTAAATCCATGAAGACTGCTGGTGGGTAAGTTAATCCGAAAGGTATGACACGAAACTCACAAGAACCATATCGAATGAGAAACATTGTCCTAAGAACATCTTACTTCTTAACCCGAAGTTGATGATATCTAGAACGCAAATCAATTTTAGAGAATTATGTAGCTCCCTTCAACAGATCAAAAAGATCATCAATCCTAGGCAAAGGTGTTGCCCAAATATAGACTCTAGAAGGGGGGTGAATAGAGTCTAAGCAAACTAAGGTCAATTTTGGGTTTTAATTAATCAACTAAAACAAAGCATAACTTCCTTGACAAATATTGAAGAAAATAATCTGTATTTTGAACTTCAAAGGATAATATTTAGCAAATAAAATATATAGCAGTAAACGTAAGAGATAGATATAGAGATTGCAAACATATACTCAGCAATTTTAGCGAGGTTCAAAAACTCCTACTCCTCGGCTCAAGACCCCTCTTGAGACTTTCCAATTCACTATGGCTTTTCCTTACGGGTGGAGAGCAAACCTTTTACAAGAAGCTCTTCCTTGCTTCTAAGTGCTAAGAGAAACACCTTCTCTTAGTCTTTCTTAGGCTACACCAGCCCTTGCAATATTTGAATAAGATTGATGAATTACAAAGTGATTTCTTTTAGATTTAAAGTACAAGATTCAGCTCACTCTAGAGTATGTATGAATAAATTGAAGCTCAATACTCTTTTGATGATTAGAAGTGTGAATATGATAATGAAAGGCTTTATAATTGCAAGACGATCTTTTTTAATAAGTGCAACTTCCTTTTATGAAGGCTACCAGTCATTATATAGACTTTCAGAACTATCTGATATGAATTCTAGCTGTTGGACACACACTTCGAGGAAAAATGGCCATTTTGAAATTTAAATTTTCGTAGGTTCGGTCGTCCGAAATAGAACTCTCTTGAGGTTCGGTCGACTGATTTGGTTCGAGGTTGATTACTAGCCATGTTTCAGAAGACCGATGAAAACTTCCATCTATTTCGGTCGACCGAAACTCCTTCCTCAAAAGCTCTAAAACATTCTGTGAGAATCGGCTCTGCTGACTCATTTACCTCTTTAGTTTCGGTCGTCTGAAACTCAAGTGTGTATTTTAAATTTGCTAAGTTCGGTAGACCGAACTAGAATGGCCTGAGTTTCAGTAGACCGATATTTCTTAGAAGTTTTGACCCAAGCTCTTTGATAGAATCAGTTAACCGGTTTAAGGTATCCTTCCATTTCGGTCGATCGAAATGGAACATATAACTTAGGAACATGTTTTGATGAGTTGAGTTTAGTCCAATGATCCTCACTTTGATGAATGATTTTCTATGCATGATTTTGAGAGATTGAGCTTCAAAATGTTCATATATATTTTAACAAGGTTTTCTAAAGAGTTTACTATCCTAACTAACCCCATTTTGATAAGATGTTGAAAACTTGTCTTTGACTCTTGATTCCTTAGTTTTTTTCTCATGCCTTGGTGATGCTTCTTCAGTTTTGCTTTTCTATTGTAGTGTCTTGTCTTGATGAAAGCTTTGATCTATAATTTCACTCATGTAGACATTAGTGTACATAGAACATCATTAATGAATTATGATCATCAAAAACCTTAGATTTAAGGTCAACAATCTCCCCCTTTTTGATGATGACAATTCATTGATGTGTTCGTCAAATGAGAATAAGAATGTGAGCATTTCTTCCCCTATCAATGTGCATAATTTTGAAAGCAAGATCATATATATAAGAGATTTACAAATCTCCCCCTTTCCTTGTGCATTCATCTAAACATTAATAGCAATACATTGAAATCATATATAAGAGAATCAAGAACATGCAATTCATTGATACCAAAAACATGTATTTTCATTTGATTTAAGAATTCAGAGTACATTCAAGTCAAAGATCACATCTATTTGATTTCAGTACAGTCAATGATCACCTTTACACCATTATCCTATTCTCAGCATTTCAACTACATTTTTAATCACAACAACCTACATTAACCCAACCTATATCAACATCATTCTCCCTCTTTGTCATACATCAAAAAGGAAGGGGAGGGGTTTGAGAGCATAAAAAATGAGGAAGTCCCATGACTCGGAGGTCTGCAAGGTCGCATTTCACAAGATTGACTTCATTAGCTACTTCTTTAAGGCGTTCACACATCTCAAGAATGTGTTCCCTGTTCTCTTTGCCAAGGGCAATTTGCTCCTTAGAAAGAGCAATGCTCTCTAAGAGCAGCGCACGAAGGGATTGCTCTTCTGAGGGAGGGACAGCATTGGCTTCTTGTTGCTCTTCAGTTTTCTCTTCTTCATCTTCTTCTTTAACCTCAACTTCCTCTTCTCTATCTCCATCACCACCCTCTTCAACATCTCCTACTTGCTGTTCATCCATGACCGTATCTTGGCCTTCATTTTGAGGAACTCTAAACTTAGGGTCATACCAAATGTTGGCTTCAGAATTTTTTAGACCCATTCGAGTTAGCAAGTCTCTGTCAAATCTGTAGAGATTTGTAAGCTCCTTTTTGGCCTCTCCTTCTATTTGCACCTTGTATGCTCTGAAGATGAGGGTAAGAGGCATGGAATAGAAGAGGTGTGTTTTCTCCTTTTTAATGCAATCTTGCATGTGGTGAAAGATGATGAAGGAGAGATCAAACTGCTTTCCGTTTAGGACACACCATATAAGAAAGGCTTTATATACGACACATCCGAACGTCCGCCGAATTTTGGAAGAATGGTATGGATGATAACATGGTAGATGAGACGGGCTTGGACGGTTAACTGACTTGCAAAAATCTTGTCAGTGTTTTCAGTAGGGAATTGACTCATTTATTGGACTGCTTGGAGAGGATCAAACTCTTTTCCATGCTACCAATTATAAGATGTAAAGTAGGTGATATCACCATGAGGAAGTTTGAGAATGCGTCGCAAACTGGACACGGTAAGGTGAATGTGAGAGCCTACCACAAAGGAATCGTAAGCGTTGTTCCCTAGTTCTTTCTTGAGATGGGTGTAAAACAGTTTAACAAGTTTGGGATAGAATTGGACTTTGAGTGATACAAAATCACCCTACCCAATAGCAGCAAACAGAGAGTAAATATATTGGATTAAAGCTTCACTTTCACTATTGTCAAAAAACTTCCCTTTTTCAACTACCTTATAGAGGAATCGGGTTTCATATACCTCCTTGAACTCAGGTTCTCGGAAGAGACGCATGTTTGGAGTGGGATAGGAGTCGAAATGCTCGGGGTTTGGTGGATTAGATCCTCCGGCATCTATATCATGAGAGTGCTTAGTGCATTTTTCTGGGTTTTTAGAGGGTTCTTTCGAGATGCCATGAGAAAATCTCTTAGATGAGTTCTTGGATGAGAGCTTTTGAGAGACTAGATGACAAGATAAATGTTTGAGTGCAACAAATCTACCCTAAGATGAAGCAACATAGATAAAAAATCATGAGAATGGAAAACTGAAGAGAAGAGATTGATTCGAGGAAGGAGATTTGAGACTTACCTTGAATACGAGGAGGAGAGAAGTGAGAGAGAGTCGCAATCACCTTTAGAGAGATACGGAGAGAGGGTTAATGGGTTTGTGAGAAGATATAACATTCGCGGGTCATTTAAATCAAATTTGGCCCTATTCGTATCTAGGCCCCGAAGAATCGGTTGATCGAATGTCTACATCGGTCAACCGAAATGGCTTTTAAAGAGAATTCGAGTTTCTTATTTCGGTCGACCGAAACATAGTTTCGGTCTACCGAACTGGAGTTAGAAGCACATCTTTTAAATTTTCTTTGAAGGATATACATTAGTGATCATGAATCTCTCTTTCTATAGCCATTCTGATTTCCCGACGAAGAGTGCAAAACCTATCTTCTTGAAGTGGCTTCGTGAGAATGTCAACCAATTGATTCTCGGTGTTAATGAAAATTAACTCAATATCACCTTTAGAAACATGATCTCGTAAGAAGTGATATCGAATCTCTATATGCTTTGTTTTAGAATACTGAATGGGATTTTTTGATATGCAAATGGCGCTGGTATTATCACATTTGATAGGGATTTTGTTGAAGAATAGATCAAAGTCTTCAAGTTGTTGCTTGATATAGAGAATTTGAGCACAGCAGCTACCAGCAGCAACATATTCAGCTTCAGCGGTGGATGGTGCGATTGAATTTTGTTTCTTGCATGACCAAGATACAAGAGACTGACCTATTAAGTGACAAACGCCACTTGTACTTTTTCTATCAACTTTATAACTGGCAAAATCCACATCCATAAATCCTACAAGTTCAAATGATGTGTGCCTAGGATACCATAATCCTAAGTTGATAGTGCCATTTAAGTATTTAAAAATACGCTTGATAGCATTTAAGTGAGATTCTTTGGGACATGATTGAAATCTAGCACATAGACACACACTAAACATAATATCTGGCCTACTAGCCGTTAAATATAGAAGGCTTCCAATCATTCCTCTATATTTCTTAATATCAACATCCTTGCCCTTCTCATCCTTATCAAGCTTTAAGGAAGAACTCATGGGAGTTTTAGCATGTTTGGTGTCTTCCGAGCCAAATTTCTTTAGTAAATCTTTAGTGTACTTTGATTAGGAAGTAAAAATTCCATCAAGAGTTTGTTTGATTTGCAACCCTAAGAAGAAGTTGACTTCGTCCATCATGCTCATTTCAAACTCGTTTTGCATAGAGATAGCAAACTCTTTACTTAGAAAGTCATTTGTTGATCCAAAAATAATGTCATCAACGTAAATTTAAATGATCAACAAGTTGCCATCAATGATTTTGGTAAAAAGTGTATTATCAAATTTTCCTCTACTAAAATCATTTGAAAGTAGAAACCCACTAAGTCATTCATACCAAGCTCTAGGAGCTTGCTTCAAACCATATAAAGCTTTAGTCAATTTAAAAACATGGTTTGGATTGTCATAGCTTTCAAAGCCCGGTGGTTGTTCTACATATACTTCTTCATCTATGAAACCATTTAGGAAGGCACTCTTTACATCCATTTGAAATAATTTGAAATTTTTGTGGGATGAAAATGCAAGTAACATTCTTATAGCCTCAAGTTTAGCAACGAGAGCAAAAGTCTCTTCATAATCTATACCTTCTTCTTGGTTATAGCCTTTTGCAACAAGTCTAGCCTTGTTCCTAACAATAGTTCCCGACTCATCCTTTTTGTTTCTAAAGACCCATTTTATGCCAATGACTGTTTTATTTTGAGGTCTAGGGACAAGATACCAAACCTTGTTCCTTTTGAATTGAATGAGTTCTTCTTGCATTGTCAAGAGCCAAGATTCATCATTTTCAACCTCATGTATATTTTTAGGTTTGAATTGAGAAACAAATGCCATAAAATTGCATATATTTCTTAATTGTGACCGTGTACTAACACCTTTGGATGGATCACCAATAACTTGATTAATAGGATGATTATGAACTAACTTTCATTCATTTGGGGTAGTTTTATTTTGAGAGGTATCATCACTTGAATTGGAACTTTGATAGATATCAATAAGAGACTCATTTATATTGAGATCATTGATAATCTTCTCAAGCTCTATAGGGGACCTATTTGTATTAAGTTCATTGGTACCCATTTCAAGTTAAACTTCGTCATCATTGCCCATCACACTTTTTATAAGAGAGGATGGGGATTCATCAAACACAACATGTATGGATTCAACCACAACTAAGGTCCTCTTGTTATAAACTCTATATGTTTTACTTCTAGAGGAATAACCAAGAAAAATGCCTTCATTGGATTTAACATCAAATTTTCCTAAATTATCCTTGTCATTGAGAACAAAGCATTTGCATCCAAAGACTTTGAAATAACCTATATTAGGTTTTCTTTTGTTCCATAACTCATAAGGTGTTTTGTTAAGAATTTTTCTAATAATAACTCTATTTATAACATAGCATGAAGTGGTTACGGCTTCGGCCCAGAGAGATCTAGGTGAATTGTGCTCATTTAGCATGGTTCTAGCCATTGCTTGGAGAGATCTATTTTTCCTTTCAACAACATCGTTTTGTTGGGGAGTCCTAGGTGCCGAAAGATTGTGATTGTAGCCATTTTCATCGCCAAATTTTTCAATGTCTTGATTGTCAAACTCTCTACCCCTATCACTTCTAATGGTTTTAATTTTACATTCCTTTTCGTTTTCGACTCTTTTGTAAAATTTTAAAAGAATTGAATGAGCCTCATTTTTGCGTGCAAGGAAGAATACCCAAGTGAATCTAAAGTAGTCATTTATGACTACAAAGGTATAGAGTTTACCACCAAGACTAGCAATTTTCTCCGATCCAAAAAGATCCACGTGAATCAATTCAAGTGATTTTGAAGTGGTTATATCCTTTTTCCTTTTAAAGGAGGACTTAATTTGCTTACCAATTTGGCAAGCACTACACGGTTTGTCTTTTGAAAAATTTGTCTTGGGGAGACCTTTGATAAGTTCATCTTGTTCTTGAAGTTCAGTTAAGAGCAAGGTGTATACATTACCATGTCTAGGAGCACAAAATATTTGAGATTCATTTCTTTAAACAATGCATTTATCCGATTTAAAAATCACATCAAATCCATTATCACAAAGTTAACTAACACTAAATAGATTATGCTTTAAACCTTCAACAAGTAAGACATGTTCAATTGATAAAGAAGGAGAAATACCTATGATCCCAATGCCAATTACCTTGCCTTTAGAGTTGTCTCCAAATGTTACGCTTCCTCCTTTGTATGCTTCTAGAGAGGAGAATTTTGTGCGGTCACCCGTCATATGTCTTGAACATCCGCTATCTAGAAACCATTTGTCCTTGGAAGATGTAGAGACTTTGAGACCATCCTACAAAAGAGATTTCAAATATTTTCACTTGGTACCCAAATCTTGTTGGGTCCATGGGAGTTAGCTAAGAGCACATATGTTCCTTTAAGAACCCACTTCTTTATGAACTTAGGCTTTCTCTTTGAGCATTCTTGAATAAGATGACCCATCCTTTTACAATAATTGCATCTAGAATTTTTGTTCTTGCTTTTAACAAAGTAGTTAGCCAAAGGCTTTCTCTTTTTCAATAGACATGCTTTCTTGTCAAAAGGGTCATATCCTAATCCATTTTTATAAAAGACACTTCTTTGAGTACCTAGCATAAGTTCTAGATTTTTGGTACCTTGAGTAAACTTTGCTAGACCATCAATTTGGTCTTCAATGATTAACTTCAAGGATGCATTTTCAGAGATGAGTTCAGGTGATCCTGTTTCTTTAAGCAAAGTGTATTCCTTTTTCAAGCACTCATTTTCATTTAGAAGAGTTTGAAGTTTGCTTTCAATGATAAGTTTTTCTCTTCTTTGAGAGGCACATTTTTTGACTATTTTTCCTAGTTCATCATGCAATTCTTTAAAACCATCAAGTAATCCATTATATGCATCAACTAAATCATTATAGGACATTTCACATTCAGAGGAAGAGTCATAATTAGAGTTTACCTCATCCCTATTTGCCATGAGATAGAGGATTGCCTTTTCATTATCGCTTTCGGAGCCATTTGAGTCATCATCTTCCCAAGTGGCTTGCATTGCTCTTCTCTTTTTCTTTTCCTCTTTGTAAACATGACAATCAGCTTTGAAGTGTCTCAGCTTTCCACAATGAAAACAGGTAGAGGTGTCTCGTTTGCTCTGTTCATTAGATGATTCACCCTTTTTGAACCTTCCCTTGTTGAATTTCTTCCTATGAAGAAATCTTTTGAAGGATTGAGTGATAAGAGCCAAGTCATCATCTTCACTTTCGTTGCCAGTAACTTCCTTCTCTATTTAAGAAACTTTGAGACCAATTTCTTTTTTCCAATGATGATCTCCTTCTCTATCTTTTAGAGTGATCTCCCATATGAGAAGAGAGCCGAGAAGTTCATCTAACTCAAGTGTGTTGAGATTGTGAGCTTCCTTAATTGCCGTTGCTTTTGCATCCCATTTTTCGGGTAAGCTTCTTAGAATTTTCCTTGCAAGATCAGAGTTAGTCATAGTTCTACCAAGATGTTTCAACCCATTAATAATGTCCGTAAATCTTACAAACATTGCACTAATAGACTCATTTTCATTTATACGAAACAATTCATATTGATGCATAAGAATGTCAATTTTGGATTCCTTGACCTGTGAAGTTCCTTCATAGGTAACCTGAATTTATCCCAGATTTGTTTAGCTGTGGTGCAAGTAGAGACTCTATTATATTCACTCGGACTTATAGCACAATTTAGATTGACTTTGGCTTTAGTATTTAAAGAAATAAGTCTATAATCCTCGGTGTCCCATTCAGCTTCAATTTTAGGGATTCTTCTTGTGTCAACAATTTTCATTGGAACAAAAGGTCCATTAACTATAACTAGCCAAATTTGATAGTCTACAGATTGAAGAAAGTCTATCATTCTATTTTTCCAATAGCCATAGTTTGTTCCATTGAACCAAGAAGGTCTAGTATTAGATTGGCCTTCTTGATGAAGATGACCATTTAAGTTTGCCATGATCGTTCTCTAATACACTTAAGCCTTTTCAATAGAGTTCTAGCTCTGATACCAATTATTGCCTAAATATAGACTCTAAAGGGGGGGGGTGAATAGAGTCTAAGCAAGCTAAGGTCAATTTTGGATTTTAATTAATCAACTAAAACAAAGCTTAACTTTCTTGACAAATATTGAAGAAAATAATCTTAATTTAGAACTTCAAAGGATAATATTTATCAAACAAAATATATAGCAATAAATGTAAGAGATAGAGATAGAGATTGCAAACATATACTCAGCGATTTTAGCGAGGTTCAGAAACTCCTACTCCTCGGCTCAAGACTCCTCTTAAGACTTCCCAATTCACTATGGCTTCTCCTTGCGGGTGGAGAACAAACCTTTTACAAGAAGTTCTTCCTTGCTTCTAAGTGCTAAGAGAAATACCTTCTCTTAGTCTTTCTTGGGCCACACCAGCCCTTACAATATTTGAACAAGATTGATGAAGTACAAAGTGATCTCTCTTAGATCTAAAGTACAAGATTCAGCTCACTCTAGAGTATGTATGAATAAATTGAAGCTCAATACTCTTTTGATGATTAGAAGTGTGAATATGATAATGAAAGGCTTTATAATTGCAAGAAGATCTTTTTCAATAAATACAACTTCCTTTTATGAAGGCTACCAGTCATTATATAGACTTTCAGAACTATCTGATATGAATTCTAGCTGTTGGACACACACTTTGAGGAAAAATGTTTTTTGAAATTTGAATTTTCGCAGGTTCGATTGTCCAAAATAGAACTCTCTTGAGGTTCGATCGACTGACTTGGTTCGAGGTTGATTACTAGCCATGTTTCGGTAGACTGATAAAAACTTCCATCTATTTCGGTCGACCGAAACTCCTTCCTCAAAAGCTCTAAAACATTCTGTGAGAATCGGCTCTGCTGACTCATTTACCTCTTTAGTTTCGGTCGTCTGAAACTTAAGTGTGTATTTTAAATTTGCTAGGTTCGGTAGACCGAACTAGAATTGCCTGAGTTTTAGTAAACCGATATTTCTTAGAAGTTTTGACCCAAGCTCTTTGATAGAATCGGTCGACCAGTTTAAGGTATCCTTCCATTTCGGTTCGGCCAACCGAAATGGAACATATAACTTAGGAACATGTTTTGATGAGTTGAGTTTAGTCCAATGATCCTCACTTTGATGAATGATTTTTTATACATGATTTTAAGAGATTGAGCTTCAAGATGTTCATATATACTTTAACAAGGTTTCCTTAAAAGCTTACCATCCTAACTAACCCTATTTTGATAAGATGTTGAAAACTTGTCTTTGACTCTTGATTCCTTAGTCCTTTTCTCATACCTTGGTGATGCTTCTTCAGTTTTGTTTTTCTATTGTAGTGTCTTGTCTTGATGAAAGCTTTGATCTGTAATTTCACTCAAGTAGACATTAGTGTACATAGAACATCATTAATGAATTATGATCATCAAAAACCTTAGAGTCAAGGTCAACAAAAGGGTACTTGTTCCGAATAGTAACCTTGTTCAACTCCCTGTAATCTATACACAGGCGAAGTGAACCATCCTTCTTTTTCACAAATAAGACTGATGCTCCCCAAGGTGAAGTACTCCTACGAATAAAACCCTGACTGAGCAATTGCTGAATCTGATCCCTCAGTTCTCGCATCCCCACTAGTGCCATCCTGTATGGTGCTCTAGCAATAGGCGTAGTGCTTGGAGCTAAGTCAATCACAAAGTCTATCTCTCGACTTAGTGGCAACCTTGGAATCTCTTAAAAAACATCCGAAATTCCTGTACAATTGGTATACTATCCAGTGACATAGTAATTTCCTCCTCAGTTTCCTCTTCCACATAACACAAATATATGTTAATCACCCCGTTAGAATGTAGCATAGCGATGACGTACATATCCTAACCAGGTATGGTGAAAATAATAGACCTATTATAACAATTAACTTGGGTATGGTAGTAAGATAACTAATCCATCCTAAGTATCACATCATAAGTGTGCATATCCAGGACCAATAGATTTGCTAGAAATCTGAGTCTACCAATATCTACTGTCATAGGTCCATCACTTTCATGTAAAATGGCAGTATTGCCTACAGGTGTAGAAATACCATAAGGTCTATCACATACTCGCGTTGTCATCCTAGATAATGTAACAAAAGATTTAGATACAAATGAATGTGTCGCACCCATATCAAATAAAACATGATCCTGTGTACCATGAATAGGAAACATACCTTTAACAGCTTGAGGTGCCTGAACATCCTGTGGCATGGGGTTGTACACCCTGCTATAATGCAACTGCTGCGGTGCCTGTCCCTGAGGCTGTGGTGGCACTGGTAAAGCCGGATATGTCTATCCCTGAATTAGTGAAATATGTGGAGTGGGTAAAGGTATTAATGCCCTTTGTCCCTGCTGCATACGCTGCCCCTATCCCTGTCCAACTTTAGGATATTGCCTAGAAGTGTGACCAAACTCTCCACAAGTATAGCAACTACCCTGGAAAGTACCAAATGGCCTCCTCTGTAATAACCTGGTCATTTCCTTCCTTTCCTTTTTCCTCAGAATTTTACGGATGATTTTTTTTCATTTAAATTTCTTTTCTGAGTTCAGTTTCTTGTCACTTAGTGTCATCTTGAGTACTCAGGAATGGTTTCCGGGACTCTTTCCTTTGGATTGACAACTTCCTTGTGAGGACCGAGTCATTTCCTCATTTTCATTTTTCGATACTATTCACTTTTCGTCCTTTTCCCTATTTTGTCTTTTTCCCATTTGTCAATTTGTTGGCACAACCTCACTTTCATGTTCGGATTTGATTCCGGTTTTGCATGCATCCACGATATTTAAATTCCATGCTATGTGTATTTTTACTTTTGTAAAAAAACATTCTAGTTGTTAAATTTTCGTAAAGGGTATGGATGCATATTTTCTTGGAAATATTCTTGATTTTTAGGGTTTTAGTGTAAGTATGAAAAGTAATTATTTTTCTTCTTGGGGACTATTTTACAATTTAATTTGGAAGATATTTTGGAAAAGGACCTTTTTGTAATTTTTAGAAAGTGTGACAAGTGTCACCTTCTCATGGTGCCACTTGTTGGCATTGGGGTGGAGTGATTTAGAAGCATAATCTCTTGACATTTGAAGAGTGGAGATTCACCCACTTGTTTTCCTAGGATAGGTGCACTTGTTGGCTTGGATGGTTGACAAGTGCAGGCTTAGAATTTAGCCTAGGAAGGAGCCATAGATTTGTGACAAATGTAGGCTCACAATTTAGTATTGCATTGTGTGTGTGTGTGAGGTAGTGTAAGAGCACATAGTGAGTGGAGGAATACTAGATCCTCCACTCACCTTTTTCATTTCATCTTTTTCATTTCACTTGTTCTTCAAAACCTTAACCATCATTGGAGAAAAGCTTGGTTAATAGCTTATTTCTTCATTTTGGCCTCCTTCCACTCACCTTAGACCATAAAGTTTGGAATATTTTTTGTTCCCCTCATCCTCCTCTACATAACCCTTGAAGGGTTTGCCATTTTGTGTTGATTTGCCTTGGATTCAAGAGGAACAATTCTCTTGTGAGGCAGGGGATGTCATAGGTTTATATTTGAGTTATATTGATTGTTTTATAAGCATATATAACTTGTGAACATGCCTCTGTACAAGTTTTAGAATTTAATTTAATTATTTTCTATGTTTAAACTTTAATTCATATGGTTGTGTATATCTTAGAATTAAATTATGTCATGCTAGTAAATTAGGCCTTGATATGGTTATCAACATATATTAAATTGGGAGCATTTGAATAAGAATTACAAATTTTATTTAATATTTATCTTTTGTGAAAGATTAATTACATAGTTGAAACAAGCATGAAATCAACTTGTATTGTGATATTAAAGTAGGTCTTGGTGAGTTCTTTAACATATATTAAATTGAGAATATATGGAATTGTTTAAAAATCTAGAGAAAATTAATTAATTAGCTCAATTAATTTTATTTTAAGTATTGTAGTCACTTAAATTGATTTTGGTTATAATATATGTGAAGACCGTGCTATGTCCTTTAACATATATTAATTTGAGTTTATTTGGAATCGATTTGAAATTTAGAGACTTTTCATATTAAGGTGATAATCTCATGAAATGTAGTACAATTAATTACCTTGGGAGCATATTACTAATTAGATGTAGAATTAGTACTTGTGACGTCTTAAAATGGTAATTAGACTTAGCATGATATAGGATATCATTGTCTTGCAAAGCTTGTTTAAATATATCTTGTGTAAGTATATAGCTTGTTATACTATTACAATTGTTTACTTTGAAATCTAGTTACTAAATTAAAGCTTACTTAGTACTTGTGGCTTAGGATGGAAATGTGGCTCAATTATTGTAAAATATTCTTGTTTTGTGTATAAATTGCATAATGAGGACATGACATGTTGAGATACCCCCGGATTTCCGGATGTGGGTTGGCCAAGCCCACGCCCGATTACCCGATGATATCAAACCAATTAGTAATAAACGAATACAAAATACAATTAAGATTAATATGAATAAATAAATTGCTGAAAGAAAACTAAAATGAAAATCCAGAAACTGAAACCTCAGAATAAATTTTATAAATAAGAAACTATTCTGATACATTCAACTTCTCCATTTAAAATACAACTCGGGAATCCATCTGGTGGACCCCTTATAAAACTCCAACACTGAACAATAACAACTGAAGGAAATCCAACGCTAAACCATGAAGAAAACTCCTACGTCATCGGAAGAATGAGTGACCGTCTCTGCTCAACACGAACAAGCTCTCAGACCTAGAACCGTCCGTTACCTAAAAAATAATAGTGGGTCAGGCCCACAAATAAGTTCTATCTTAACTACAATTCAAACAGAGACCCGATACGCAGATACATCCTAAATGTCTCAACCATATCTATATAGTCCGTAAATATATATATATATATATATATATATATATATATATATATCCACACTGCAGGACTCTCATTGGACTATGATGAGGGTCTCAACCTGAGTAGAAGGCAACATACAAAACGCACCTGAGTGGGTATGACTACCTAAGCCTAATAGGTTATACCTCAACCAATATAGTCAGTTACGCATCCTACTGCATAAATGCTCCCTAACTGTCGACTATGGGACTCAAGCTTATATTGCGGTACTATAATTATATATATAAATTCCATCCAAATACAATATAGTGTTGCTCAACTGTTCGTTGCCAAGACACGATATAAAATTAGGATTTAAAGGTTTTAATTAAATCCCTATCCTTCCCAACACAGAAATATAAACAACCATCCAATATGTCGTTCAATTGTTTGAGTTAACAGGACATGAAACCATGTAGGATTTAACTGTTTTAGTTAATCCATTCCGTAGGTATGAATGGGTAGGGATTAGCGTTTTGATCTAATCCGTCCCTCCATATGGCACCGTCCCATACCGGTGCATATAATGCATATGATCCGTAAATGATGCAACACTTTAAACAGTACATCAAATAAAATCCACATAATCCATATAGTTGATAAAAACAGAATTTAAACAGTTCATCAACTAAAAAAATCCATAATAATATCCATGTAATTGACGAGACAATGTTTAATCATTCGTCAATTTAAAATATAGAAACCATCCATGTAATTGATGAGACAAGATTTAATAGTTCATCAATTCAAAATCTAGTATATATCCATGTAATTGATAGAATATAATTTACTAATTCTTCAATTAAAAACCAGACCAACATCCATGTAATTAACAGAAAATATATAATTAATTCTTTAATTAAATCCAGGAGAAACATAACAAAATCTAATATGTATAAGACCCTATTGTGCATTCAAAATAACTTTAAAGTTCATACTCCAGTTATCTAGGTTGCTAAAATAAATGTAAGCAACTAAATACTGTACATCCGTCAACCGTGTACGGCATTGCTTAAGACTTCCACATTGTGAATACCATTAGCATATAGAGATAAATTATGCACTATGGGTTCAAATACAACATAATATCATGTTTAGAGTCCATGCTACAATCCGTTAAAATTTTAAAACAAGATTAAACAATTCAGTCCTTCTTATCCGTTAGTAGCGTGCAAAGTTGCTTATTTTTATACTATTTATTCTATTTGCACTAAGGATTAAATTATGCAATTAGAGAGTTTAAAATCCCATGAAATTACTTTTAAAATTCTTATTCCAGTCCTTGAAACAATTCAGAATCCTAAACACGTCCAAAATAGTGCTCAAAACTGCTCCGGAACTCACCAAAATCATTCCAGAACGTACCGAAACCATAGAGCCTTCTCTCAAGAAGATGGAGCAGGCTCCAAGCACCTTAGAGCTGGCTCCCTAGACCTTGGATCTGGATCTGTGAAGAGGGGAGCCGACTCCCAACCTCCTGGAACCGGCTCTCTCTCCCTCTCTGAGAGTACTGCTCTTCCTCGCTTCGTCTGCTTCGTTTCCGGCCGTTTCAAACCCTATTGTTCTACATCAAAAGTAAACCTAAGGGTCTTAAGTTACATCCAATATTATTCCAGAACTTTGATTATAATAGCAATGTAATGACCCGGTCATTTTCCTTCCTTTCCTTTTTCCTGAAATTTTACGGATAAATTTTTTCAGTTTAATTTTCCTTTCTGAACTCTGTTTCTCGTTACTTGGTGTCATCTTGAGTGCTTGAAAATGGTTTCTGAGACTCTTTCATACGGATTGACAACTTCCTTTGAGGACCGAATCATTTCCACATTTTTCACTTTTCGGACACTATTCTCTTTTTGTACTTTTCCTATTTCGTCCTTTTCCCTATTCTATCTTTTCCCCGTTTGTCAGTTTTTGGCACAACCATAATTTTCATGCTCAGAGTTAGTTTTTGACTTCACCTGTCTTCATTCGAAGTGGTTTCCACGAAGTACGTATCTTTACTTTTGCAAGAAAGTAATCTAGTTGCTCTCGGTGTCCATAGGGGCATGGATGTATAGTTCTTTGCAAATATTTTCTTTTCTTGGGGTGTTTTTTAAATATCTTTTGAAAATATTTTATTTTAGGGGTTTTTAAGAAAATATTTTTGGAAGATATTTTCATTCTGGGTCATTAGTGCAGTTAACCCTTTTTAAAGGGGTCATTGTGCAATTAACGAAGCAAAAATGTCTTATCTGGAGCCTGGATCCTCGTACGGGATTCATTTTCACATTTCGTCGAGTCGGGTAATCTTAGAATTTCCTTCTGGTCATTTTTTCTCCAGTTTCAGAGTTTCTGGCCCCGGTTGCCCCGAACTTGTTCGGGGGATATCTCTTTGCTTGGGACTCGATTTTCAATGCCGTTTCTTCCATTGTTCATATTTTCTCATTTTGAATCTTTTTTTGTTCACGAAGTATTGCCGTTTTAGAGCGTCTGCTCAAAATTCACTTTTTCGGACCCGGCGGAACCCTGTCAGGGCACTTTTTGAGATTTTCTATAAATAGGGAGCCTTAAGTTAAAAAGTCAGAATTCCTTCTCTCTCTCCCCTCTCTTAGGCGGCAGCCATGGCTACCAAGGGGCTGCCACCTTTCTTCTTTTTCCGGCCACTTCAATCGAGTGAAACATCATAATGCCTTCGCGTTTAATGCTTGTCTTGACGCCGCACACCTTTCACCCTTATTAGAACATGTTTCTGATCATTATTTGAGTTTGGGTTTGAGTTCAAGTTGTGATTTGCATGGGGCTTCTTGGGGATTCTTGTTCATCATGTTGTCCCCGACAAAACCCTTCGGTATCATCGGATTCAGAGCACTTTTATTTCGGTGGGCCTTTGAGATTTTCATCTCAAATTGAGGTAGGGGGTGTTATAATTTATTTTCTTGTTATATTGCATGCTTGTGGTGCTAATACAACTTGTTTACTTGATTTGATATCAAATCTAGAAGTTTTATTTAATTATTTTCTTGTATAAGATTTGATTTTCCCGGTTGTTCATAACTTGGTTTAAACATGTGGCATGATAGAATATTACCCTTTGACATGGTCATTGACATATATTAAATTGAGAGCTTTTGGACAAGTAATGAAGTTTTTATTTAATATTTATCTTAAGTGAAAGATTAATTCATGTGGCCTAATCTAGCTTGAAATCAATATGTGTTAGCATATTATGTTAGGCTTCAATGCATCTTCAACATATGTGAAATTGAAAGTAATCGGGGATGTTTTGAAATCTAGTAATAATTAATTAATTTGATTAATTAATTTGCTCCAAGTGTATTATTCATTTTCTTAAAATTCCGACTTGAAATCCTTGATGTGCATGCCATGTACTTTCATATTTATTAAATGTGGAGTATTTGATTAGGTTTTGAAATCTTTCATTTAACTATTTTCTTGTTTAAGATTTAATTCTCATGATGGTAACCACCTTGGAATTAAATTGTGGCATGCTAGTAAATTAGGCCTTGGTATGTTGAGTAACATATATTAAATTCGGAGCATTTAAATAAGAATTACAAAACTTATTTAATATTTATCTTTTATGAAAGTTTAATTCACATAGTTGAAACAAGTATGAAACAACTTGTAATGTGAGATTAAAATAGGCCTTGGCATGTTCTCTAACCTATGTTAAATTGAGAGCATTTAGATAAGTTTAGAAATCTAGAGATTTTGAATTAAATGAATTAATTAAAAATCTAATTAATGGTTCCACTAGTTTGATTGAGTTTTAACTTGATAATGGTAGTGACTTGGGCTTGCTCACTTGTATATATCCATTTGGGGCCATTTGGGGTTGTTTTAGAAAATCTAGAGATTTAATTAACATGTTTCAATTAAACTCTATTTTGTTGTCTCAATGATCCAAATTAGTTTTTGAGTTTGTTTGTATAGTGACCATACCATGTTGTTTAACATATTTGAATTTGGGATTGTTTGGATGAGATTGCATTTTAATATTGAAATGAAATTGTCATAGCATGTAATGAATCGCACACTGAAGATTTGACATTGTGAATGTCATTGTGGACTTGAACTCTAGGACATGGGTTGTGCGGATTCAATCTTGCATGTGCATGTAAAGTCATTCCTAGACAATATTTGAGATGTATAAGTTTGGTTTAACTTATTGATTTTGCATAAGTTTTGAACTTATTATTTTTGGAGGCTTGTAAGGATCATATTCATGTGATGGCTAGGGTTTGGCCCTAGTACGGATTCATGAGTTTCCTAAGTCATATGAAGTACGCAGTAGGTAGTACCTTGAGGGTCGTAATTACCCGGAATAACTTATACACGTGCGCACTAGGTAGTACCTTGTGGGCTAGTAACCCAGAATAACTCAATTGGTCTGTAGCTAAGGATCCTAGTCTTTCCACTATTTGATTTCACATTTAAATTCAAGTTGTTAATCATGGATTACTTATAACTTGTGAATTTGTGCTTATCTTGCATTTTAGATCTTATTTGGTATACTTGAGACTGTATATTCGTTTTGTGTATTAGATCTTATTTAGTATACTTGAAACTGTATACTTGTTTTGTGTATTCAGATCTCATTTAGCATACTTGAACTTGTATCCTTGGTTGTATATCTAAACCCTATTTAGTATACTTACGTATTGTATGTTTGATTGTGCAATCGGATGTCATTTTGTATACTTGTGTTGTGTATGCTTGTCTTATGCTTAATTCATTTAGCTTAGTATACTTGTGCCTATATACTTGATTCATGAGTTTTCCATGTTAATTGTATATTTGTATATGCATGCTTAGACATCGCATAACTTGTTTAATATGGATTAGTATACTTGTAAATGTATGCTTCTTTATCGAATATCATGTTTTAATATTGACTTGCATACTTGAGCATGTATACTTGTATGCCGTAGTTCAATTCAGTTGCATGAGTAGCTTAAGATACTCCCTGAGTCTAACCTTTGACATAGACATTAGGTGGCATGACCCTTTTTAAATTGTTTTAAGCCAATGTAAAAATCTCTAAGGAAATCGAGTTTATGCATGCTCATTCTCTACGAGTAAACTTGTTTACTCACCCCGAAGTTACTGGGGGGCTGTTTCAGGTACGAAGACTTGGTTCGTGATGCTTATCGTTCATTAGGATGACTTATAGCTTTTAAGTTCCATTTCATGCAAGTGTTAGCATGAAATGCCATTTGCAGTCATTTTGTTAAATGTGTATATTTGATTCCAAACTTGTATTATGTGCTTAAGCACACTTTTTGACACTCATTCCATGTATATAATTTGTGGCCAAAGGCCAAACTTTATTTGAAATCCATGAATATTCATGAATGTTGAATTTTGCCTTTAATGAGAAAAGTATGAAAACTAGGGTTTTGATATGTCATTCTCTCACCGGTGTGTGTATTTTGCGTGAAATTCATCCTTTAGCATTCATTTGCCATATATGAGGTGTGGCCAAGGGCCGAACACCATTTAGTTTTCATTTTTGCATTTTAGTTCACATATTGCATTTTTTGGCTAAAATAGTAGAAACCGAGCCTTTAAGGGTTCATTTTCAAATCGGGTGGTGGAAAGTGTGTTCCGGCACCTCCACTAGGTCTCATTAATCATGTATAAAGTATGGCCAAGGGCTAAATGCTAATTTGAAATCATTTATTAATTTTAGTTTTCAAATTTCTCATTTCTTTTTCATTTTCGCCTTTTTGCCTGTCGGGGGGTCAAATTTTGTATCGGCGATATTTTTAAGTCATGGGCCATTATAGTACGTCCTAATAGGAAAGTTACTTTTGCGTGCATGATTCTTTTCAAGAAAAACCTCATCCTTGGTGATTTGAGCCTCCTATGGACTCATTTTACATTTTTATTACATAATCTGATTTTAGGGCATTTTAAGGTTTTCCTTCGAAAAATAAATTCCAGCCTTCATATGTTCACTTAGAAAATGTGATTTTAGGGGGGGTTTCTTCTTCGTATTTTTTCAAGAAAATGTCGTCTTAGTACAGGAAATCCCTCGTGAAGTTTCAGCTTTCAGTTTGCATTTTAGCAGCTTTTTGCCCTTCTTGACCAGTTCTGATTTAAGGGCATTTTGGGGATTTTACAGTGATTTTTTTTCGTTTCCTTCCTCGTGGTCAGGTAGAAAACTCAATTTTAAGGGGGGTTTCTTCTTCGTGTTTTTCCAGAAAAATCCGTTTTGGACCTCGTTTTGGCTTTCCGTTCTGGCTGAATTTTTCTATTTCCTAGCATGTCATGGTGCATGCCATTGGATGCCGAATGGGGCACCGGCATGGGCGCCCGGCACGCATAGGGCATGCCATGGCCTTCGTCGGGCCGTCGCGACGTCACAACTTCAAACACTCATTTCTCCCTCGTCCGAACTCCAAATGGAGTGAACTTATTTTTGAACTTGATTAATTTTTCGCTGTCTTTCCAACGGTGTGCTTGGTTGTACCCAGATCTTCCTGGATAATTACCAATTTACCCTTTTAGCCTTAAGTGCTCGTTTTTCTTCGTCTTGCCGTTTCTCCTTCGTCCAGAATCCGAACTATGTGATTCTTGAGTCTATCTTGATTAATTTTTTATTACCTTTCTAGCGGTGTGCTCGGTGGCATCCGAATCCACAGTTTTAGAAAATGACTATTTTGCCCCTAGGGGCTTATTTGTCATATTTTCGATCTTTTGCTTCCGCGTCAGTTCTCATTGAGTTCCACGACCTCATGGAAGGTCATCAAAGTGTCTTAAAGGTGTATTGTGCCTTGGGAGACCATTGGCTTGTTTCTTGCTTCCGCATCTGGATCCGCTATTAGGTCAATCTTTGGTTCATCACAGGACACGCTGGCTTAAAAACCAGGGTCGTCACAAGTAAGATTTGATTGCAACAATTAAACAGCACCGATTTGTTATGCCTTAAAAAAAAAAAAAATGACGCACTCTATCCTTTCAAGAATTATTTCGGATAAAACTTTGCACACAACAGATAATCAATTTAACATATATTACACATGCTAGATTCAATTAACATCCCATTAAATTCCTAGAGATCATCTAGGTATGTACAGAACACAGGCCAACGAGAGAGAGAAAGAAAAGAACTTGCCTGAAATTTTGATTCAAAACCTCATCATCGTCTTTCCAAGCTTTCTGACGACGTCCGTTCACTGTCAACCTCCTACTGCTTAACCTTCCCTCCTCCTAGGTCCGTCCTTTAACTCGCAGCCGAAACCCTAACAGCAAATCCCTCTGTTTTCCTTACAATCTCTCTCTATTTTCTCTCTATAATACTGTATGTGCATAGGGTTCTAAAAACCCTTTTGAAGACATACAACAGTATATATATAGGCACCAATAAAACCCTAAGCCCAATTCTAATCAGCGATGGAAAACTAATTAATTCCTAGTCTAGTCGGCGTGAGACATAAAAGACTAGAACCCTATTTTAACTTTACAATTAGAAATACTACATTAATCCAACTAATTCCATTTAAAACGACTAATAAAACATTTAAACAATTAAAACTAATAATTCAATTATAGGAAATAAAATGCAATTAAACAAACAAAAATTCAATTAAAAGAAATAAAACAAGGAATAAATTAATTAAAGTAAACATCCAATATCAAATAACAATTAATTCCATTTAACACCTATGTAAATAAAACACTTAATTACACACATAATCAAACAATTAGGTCAATATAACATAAACCTGAAATCACATTAAACACATAATCAATCGAGCAATTTAAAATGCACCTAAAATAATTAATTAAATTTTAATTATATCCTTTTAAAATTTAGGGGTATTACACATGTTATTTGTTATTTAGACTTGAATTCTAGAACATGGTTTGTGTGGACTCAACCTTATTTGTGCATGAAATGTGGTAACTTGTATTTGATTTTGTATAAGTTTTGAACTTATTGATTTTGAAAATCTTGTGAGGATATAATTTATGTGATGGCTAGGGTTTGGCTCTAGTACGTGGACAAATGTCCTCTAAGTCATAAGTGCACACTAGGTGGTACCTTGTGGGTCGTAATTACCCAAAAATAATTGCTTGGTCTAGCGACCGCACGTCCTAGTCTTTCCACTATTTGATTTTGCATTCAATTTCAAGTTGTTAATCATGGATTACTTATAGCTTAAGGATTGATGATTACTTTGGGTATTTAAATCCTATCTAGCATACTTGAACTTGTATACTTGCTCCGTGAGTTTAAATTTCATTTAGTATACTTGTGTTGTGTATACTTGTCTTATGTGTATTTCGTTTAGCTTAGTATACTTGTGCTTGTATACTTGATCTATGAGTACTCTACCTATATAGAATACTTCTATATGTGTGTTAGATATTGCTTATCTTGTTTAACATAATTTAAGGTACTTAAACATGTATGCTTGTGTGTCGTATATCATGTTTTAATACGGTTTAGTGTACTTGAGCATGTATTCTTGTATGCCGTAGTTCATTTCAATTGCATGAGTTGCTTAGGATGATCTTTGAGTCTCAATTTAACATAGACGTTAGGTGGCATGAGCCATTTTAACATGTTTCACCATAATGTGATCTTATTGTAAAATGCTAGGTCGATGCATGCTCATTCCCTACGAGTAAACTTGTTTACTCACCCCGAAGTTACCAGGTTATTTTAAGGTACGGGTACCTTGGTTCGAGGTGCACATCATTCCTTGGATGACTTGTTGCTTTTAAGCTTACAATTCATGCAAATGTTAGCATGAAATGTCATTTTGTAGCTTTATATATCAAAACTTGTATTCTTGATTCCAAATATGTAATGTGTGCCTAAGTACACTTTTTGAATGCTTATTTTGTATGTATGACATGAGGACAAGGGCCATTAATTCTAAAGTTTACAAATATGTTTTTAAAACTTGAGATTTTAGTAGTTGGTACTATTCATCGACTTTTTTTGAAAAATGTGTCGACCAATCAGAAACTTCCGGGGGTCTTATGGGTGTATTTTAAGATTGCATTTTCAATTTAGGCAATTTAAAAACCTCCTGAAGCCCTATTTCCTTTCCTTTGGCAGCAGCTCGGAAAGATTTTAAATTCCTTGACCTGATTTTCTTGGGGGTATTCTGGGCATTTTACAGTGCATTTTCTTTGTTTCTGTCTGTATTGTTGGGTAGAAAACTTAATTTTTTTTGTAGGGGGGGGGGGGTTTCTTCTTCATGTTTTTCTAGAAAAATTCATTTGATAGCCAGTTTTTGCTCTCAGTTGCGGATAGATCCCGTAGCAGCTTTTTGACCCTCTTGACCTCTTCTGATCTAGGGGTATTTTGAGTATTTCACAGTGAGTTTTTTTTGTTTCCTTCTAAGTAGTCGGGTAGAAAACTCGATTTTAGTAGGGGTTTCTTCTTCGTGTTTTTCCAGAAAAAGTCATTTCGGACCTCGTTTCGGCTCTCAGTTTTGGCTGGAACTTTTCTTCCCCTAGCATGTCATGGTGCTTGTTGGGGTGCTCGTGGGTGCTCATGGGGTGCTCGTCTTGACGTTGTGACGTCAACTTTTGTTTTCGCTCGTTCTTCTTCGTCCGGACTCCAAATCGAGTGAACTTTTTTTTAAACTTGACTAATTTTTTGCTATCTTTTCAATGGTGTGCTCGGTTACACCCAGATCTTCCTGAAGAATTACCAGTTTACCCTTTTAGCTTTAAGTGCTCATTTTTCTTCGTCATGCTATTTCTCCTTCATCCGGACTCCTAATCATGCAATTCTTGAGTCTATCTTGATTAGTTTTTCGTTACCTTTTTAGCAGTGTGCTTGATGGCACTCGAATCCATAGTTTCAGAAATGACTATATTGCCCTTGGGGCTAAACTTGTCCGGTTTTCTTTTTTAAAAATTTCTTCCCCTATGCTTTCTTATGAGTTTCGTGACTTCATGGGAAGTCACGGTTGTGTCTTGGGAATGATGTACATTTTTAGAGACGTTGCTTCCATGTAAAAACTATTTTGCCCTTGGGGGCTTATTTGGTCCTTTTTTATCTTTTCTTCCGCGTCGGTTCTCGTGGAGTTCTGTGGCCTTGTGAAAGGTCACTTTGGTATCCTAGGGATATTGCATATCCCTAAAGACTTGTTTTCTGTTTTCGCTTCGGCATTTCGGATCCGTTATCAGGTTAAACTACGGTTCATCACAGGACGCACTAGCTTGTAAAACCAGGGTCGTCACATCTTCTATCGGTTAGCCTGTGGCTGACCCTGCCCTGCCTGTGGTCCCCCATCCTGCTGCCTCTGAATGGGTGCCCCATTCTTATGAGCATCAGAACACCTTTGGGCTTCTTCCAAAACTACTGTCCCCAGAATTTGCCCTTATCATTCTGTCGGTGTCCACTGCCATTCCTATTCTCAGCTGATTGATTAGCAGAGTCTCTATCACCCCGCTTCTCACCCTTAGCCTATCTGAAGTCCACGGTCAACTGAAACTGCTATAGAGCGGCGTCTACCACCTGAACATATGTAGTATAGGTTGGACTACTTGTAATAGATCGCTTAATAGACCACATAAGTCCCTTAACGAAACTATTACGTTTCTTCTCCTCTACATCCACCTCCTCTAGAGCAAAAAGAGATAAGCGTGTGAACTATTGTTCATACTCTGCCACTGTCATGTTCCCCTGCTGTAGATTAAGGAACTCAGTCTTTATAGCTGTCCTGACCGCATATAGAAAGTACTTCTCATTGAAGCGAGTACTAAACTGCTCATAGGTCAATGAAGTCCTCTCATCCGCGGTGGTAACTGACTCCCACCATTAGAGTGCATCACCGACCAGCTTGAAGGTAGCAAACATCTGCTTTAGAACCTCTATGCACTGAACCATAAGAAGATGTCGCTCAATGTCTTTCTTCCACTGGTGAGTTACTTTCACATCGGTGAAGCCTGAGAATTCAAGTGGGCTCCCCTTTGTGAAAGAACTCCTAGCCCTTTCCTAAGGATCAGTCAAAACCACTGGTGCTGGTATAGGTGCCAGCTGAACCTGTGGCTGATTTCAAAGTGCAGTTGTTACTCCTGCTTCTATAGCCTGAGTAATGAGGTCATTGAGATAAGGAGGATACTCTAGATCTCTTCCCTGATCCTGAGTCTATTGAACTGTGATACCCCTTGAATCCGAGACACGGGTTGATCAGGCCCAGGCCCGAGCCCGAGGGAATATCAAACAATTAATATTTTAAAATGAACACGGAATACAAAATGAATTAAGAAATGAAATTAAAGCTGAAAGGAACTAAAAATACACTCCGCAAAATATTATAATTATTAAAATCCATCAAACCCAAACTCCAAAACTCCATCAGTTTATAACTCGGGAATCCATCTCTAGTGGACCCCTATTCAACATCCAACCGGAAACTAAAACAACTGTAATAAACATCCAGAAATAAACTATGGAGAGAATCCTACATCGTCAGAAGAGTGAATAGAGACCTCTACTCAGCACAAACACGTCTAAGCCTGAAACTGTCGTGTACCTGAAAAATAGAAGTTGGTCAGGCCCACGCGTAAGTTCTATACTAGTACAATCCAAACAGAGGCCCGATACGCATGTACATCCTAAACAATTCAACAATAGCTAATAGTCCGTAAATATATATATAGTCACACTAAAGGACTCTCACTGGACTACAGGCCGATCTCAACCTGAATAGAGGTAACATGCTAAAACGCACACGAAGTGGGCATGTGTACCTAAACCTAAATAGGGTACACCTCTAACCATCGTATCCAGCTATGCATCCCAATGCATATACGCTCCCTAACCGTCGATCCTGAGACTCAAGCTCATATCGAGGTACCATAACAATATATTTAAAATCTATCCTGAATCCTAGGAGTGCCGCTCAACTAGTTGTTGCCATGACACTACAATCAATAGGACTTAACTTTTAGTTAATCCAATTCTTAATCCAGAGTAGGTAGGTTTTGGCATTTTGGAACCAAACCGTCTCTAGTATACCACCGTCCCATACCGGTGTATACCATCCCATCATCCAGCAGTTGATAATACCAATAATTAAAGTAGACCTCAACTGAATCCATATCTCCATCACAGATACTAAAATCATAGTATAAGCATCTAGGAACACAGTCAACTTATATAAATAATCATGTTCAGCTTTATCCATTACTAATACTAACAATGTTAATGTAAGCATTAATTCCCATAGTCACAGTATGTACATAAACCTACACAGTTTAGGTTGTTCCATAAAAACTGATACAGTGATAAGATTAATTCAAAATAGCATTCAATATACTCAGCAGTTGATGTTACAGACATTTAGAGTAAACATCAACGAAGTCCATACCTCTGATAGTTGATAGTACAGATATTAAAGTAATTATCAACTAAGTTCATAACTCCAACAACTGATACTAATAGTAATCATTAAAACATCAAAACACGAATTACAGTAGGTATATATACATGCTTAACTTATAATGTTCCCAGAATCCAGTAGTGCTAAGTTTGTTTAAAACCTAAATCACTCGATACCAACTCATCCAAAGCAAATATAATTCGAGTACATGATCATGATATGAAATGAAACATGTTTTAATTATATTATCCGTCTCAGAAAATTACTAACAGAAACTTTAACTCTAGCCAGTGTATTAATTCATTTAAACCATCTACTGTCTGAGCTACCCAAGTAAATAATTTTATTAACAGCTCTTGGGACCTTAATAATTATCTCTAAGCATCCTCCATACATCCCACAGACATCACCAAACCCAACTGAAACCACAGAAAACCAACCCCTGTAACCAAATCTGGCTGGAAACGAAAAAATGAAAAAATGCATAAAGGAGCCGGCTCCACCCAAAGTGGAGCCGCCTCCACTACCAAGTAGAGCCGGCTCTACTACAAAGTAGAGCCTGCTCCACTTTTTAATTGAGCCTGCTCTACTTGAAATAGAGCAAGCTCCTTCCCTTGTGCGTCGTTTTTCCAATTCCGGCAGTGTCCGGTTGTGTTGATCCCCCAAACCAAATTTCTTGCTGATTAAAATTAAGTCCTTGGGTGTTCAAAAGTTAATTAACTTCCTTGATTAATAATAACATTCAGTGGGAACAAGAATTAAACAAAATAATTTAAAAACGCTTAACATATACCTAAAAGAAAACATGCTGTTCAACTTCTTCTCCAACTCCGGCAACTTTGTTCCTCCAACCCAAGTTTCCTATGGATTAAAACTAAGTCCCAAAGGCTCTAAAGTTATTTAAGTTCATTACTTGTTAATCAAATTCAATTAAAACAAGAACAAGCACAAACAGTTTTATCACGAACGGAAAATACATACAAGAACCCATACTGTTTGAAACAAATAATTACAACCAAATTAATTTAGCTTTATTTCTTCCTGGAACTGAATTAGAGATGCAAAGAACACAGGCCAAAGAGATAGAGTTAGTAATAAAACTTGCCTGTGAGACTCGGTTCAGAAATCTCAACGTCTTTCTTCTAAGTTTTCCCGGCGCCCCTTTGGTTTTCCTCCTCTCTGTTTCTTCTGTCTCCACAACGTGGTTAGGGTTCTAAACCCTTGACAGCCTTATACAGATATATTTATAGGTTTATAAGTTTACACAAAACCCTAGTTTAATTTAAACCCTAAACTAAATCCTTAGTCGGCCCATATGAAACCTAATTAATGCTTAATTATGTCGGCTACATACGTGACTTCTAAAACCAAAACCCTTAATTAATCCTACTAACATAAAACTCAATTTATAGAAAATCCATTTATACTAAATTAAATCATTTAACACTTAAATCAATTTCAAGAAAAATAATTAATTCTATTTAAAGAAAACAATTACATCCAATAATTAAAACGCAATTAAATAAACAATTAAATAAAATAATCAATAAAATAAAATAAAATGCAATTAAACAAATAAATAAATACCAATTAAATACATGTTACATAGGTAAATAATTAAATAAAATAATTAAACCAAATAATCACGCAAAAATACAATAAAAATAATAAATAAATGCCGAGACTATCCTTTTAAAATTAGGGGTATTACATTGAACTTCCTCTTGGTCTTTATGAAACTAACCATCATCATCCAGAAACCCTGGTAATTGCTGTTCTTCTTCCATTAGCTGCCGCTATAGGAGATCTTGCTGCCTACGTGTCACTTCCCTTATTGTTCCGTCTAGTTCTAGCATTAACAATTCTGTTAACATAGAAAGATAGACATCAGCACGATTTTAAATAAATCGTAAAGGAATACAACGAATCCTAAACTTAAGCTCTAAACAAGAGAATACGCTACGGGAAAGTCTTATTACGAAATAACCCTAGAGACACTGAACCTAGAGTGCTCTGATACTAACTATGATACCCTCGATTCTAAAGCCACGGGTGATCAAGTTCGAGCACAGATCCGAGATATACCAAACAATCAATATATAAATAAGCATAGATTATAAGAAGAAATTTAAAGAATAAATAATAATTAAGCTGAAAGAATTCTAAATAATAAATCCTCAAAATATAATAATATAATCCACTAAATCCAAAACCTCCAATATTTATTACAACTCAGGAACCCATCTAGTAGAACCCTAATAAAATCCCAAACTGAATAGCAGAAAAAATGAATTGAAATAAAATCCAAACCAAAAGCATAAAGAGATATCCTACGTCGTCGGAGGAGGGAGTGACTGTCCTTGCTCAGCAAAACAAACTCTAAGACTGGAACCGTCCAATCCCTGAAAAAAATAATAGTGGGTCAGGCCCTGTAATGGCCCGGATTTTTTCGGATAAATTTTTTTTCCGTTGTCTTTTCCCTTCTAAGTTTGGTTTCTTGTTGATTAGTGTCATCTCGAGTGCTCTGGAGTGATTTCTGAGACTCTTTTCTGTGGATTGACAACTTCCTTTGAGGACCAAGTCGTTTCCACATTTTTCATTTTTTGACACTATTCACTTTTCGTCATTTTCCCTATTTTGTCTTTTTCCCTATTTCGTCTTTTCCTCATTTGTCACTTTGTTTGCGTAACCACACTTCTTGTGTTCGGAGTTGGTTTCTGACTTCATGTATCTTCACTCTCAATGATTTCTATGAGATACGTATCTTTACTTTCGTGAGAAAGTACTCTGGTTGCTCCCGGTGTCCATAGGGGCATAAATACAAAGTTCTTTGGAAACTTTTTCTCTTCTTGGGGTGTTTTTCATGAATATCTTTTGAAGATATTTTATTTCAGGGGTATCTAAGAAAATATCTTCCATCTTTTGGAAGATATTTTCATTCTGGGGCAGTTTCGCAGTTTTCACTTTTTGGAGGGGTCGTTGTGCAATTAATGAAAGTTATTGTTCAATGCCTTGTTTTGAGCCTAGATCCTCATATGGGATTCATTTTCATATTTTGTTGAGTCGTGGACTCTTAGAATTTCCTCTTGGACGATGTTTTCCAGTTTCAGGGTTTCTGGCCCCAGTTTGCGCCAAACTTGTTTTGGGCATAACTCTCTACTCGGGACTCAGTTTTTGACGTCGTTTCTTCTGTTATTTATATTTTCTCATTTGGAATCTTTTTTGTTCACAGAGTTTTGCCATTTGAGTGCGTCTACGGGAATTCCACTTTTCCGGACCTCGCGGGGCCCGTTCAGGGCACTTTTTGAGTTTTTCTATAAATAGTATGTCTTAGAAAGAAATATTAGATTTTTCTCTTTCTCTCCTCTCTCATGGCTGGTCCAAGCTCCATCCATGGCTACCATCTTATCTCTCCTCTTTTGGACTTCTTCCCTTCATTAAAAAGTGGTGATGCCTTTGTGTTTATTGTTCCCCTCGGCGAGGCCTTCGATTCCAACCGATTGAAATCTCGTTTTGGCCATTTCTTGAGTTCGGGTTCGAAGTCAAGTTGTGTTTTTTATGGGGCTTCCTTGGGATTCATGTTCGTGGTGTTGTCCTCGACAAAACCTAGGAGTTTCGTCGAATTCGGAGCCGATTTATTTTGGAGGGGATTTGAGATTTCATCTCAAATGGAGGTAGGGAATGTTTTAGGATTATTTGTGTGTTGTGTTGTGTGTTTTCCATGATTATACAACATATAGGTATGCCTAGTATCAAATCTAGAAAGTTAGTAATTTTTATTTCTTTGTATAAGATTTAAAATTTATGATGATGTATAACTTTGATTTGAATTGTAACATGCTAGGAAATTATGCTTAGATATGTTGGTTAACATATATTAAATTTGGATCATTTGATTAAGAATTACAACTTTATTTAATATTTATCTTTAGTGAAAGTTTAATTCACATGGTTGTATCAAGCATTAAATCAAGTTGTAATGTGGTATTTAAATAGGCATTGGCATGTTCTCTAACATAGATTAAATTGAGGGCATTTGGAATTGTTTAAAAATCTAGAGGAAATTAATTAATTAGCTTGATTAATTTTGTTTTAAGTGTTTTAATCACTTAACTTATCATTTGATGTTATATATATGATGACCATGACATGTCTTTCAATATATATTAAATTGAGGTTATTTAGATTAACTTGGAATTTAGAGAATTTAACTATTTATGTTTAATTAAATTCTACTTTATTACTCCATAGATTTAATTGCATTTTGGAAGTTGTTTCTATATTTAAATCATGGATTTGGATTTAATGTATGTTCACTTGATTACTTTTGAGCATTGGATAACATAGTTGTTACTTTTATATTCATGAGAATATGTTTTTCCTTATTGAATATATTGTTGCTATGTGTGAGGAATTGCACACTTTGTATTTGACATCTTACATGCCATAGTAGTTGTGAATTTTGAGCATGTATTGTATAAGTTTTCAAAATTTGGATTGTGCTTGGTAAATAGTTGATATCTTGTATATACATGTTGATATATATACGTTGTTGCACAATTTGTTGATTTTGGAAACTTGGGGATGTCGTTGTTTGGCTACGGCTAGTACTTGGTTCTAGGATGGAGGATTGTCCCTCTATATAGTCTAGTGCGCACATAGGGAGGTTACCCATAAGCTAGTAACCCTAAAGTAACTATGTTGTCGGTCTGATCCGGCGTAACGTCCGAGTATCCACTTTGTTTGATTTCGTATTTCATTTCAAGTTGATAACTAGATGATATCGTAACTTGTTGTTCCTTATTTGATTTCTTATTTTGAGCTTAAGATGTAGCTTTGTGAAAGCATGCTTCATACGTTGTATTGGAAGTTCCATTGTTGGTTAAATTGCTTCAATACCATAATTTGTGTTTTGATGTTCAAATGTAGTTTAGGAATGACCTTATAGATTCATTTTGAACATAGACATTAGGTGGCATGACCTACACTTGTTGTTTTCATATTTTGGATTTCAAGTTGAAGACTTTGAGAATCTATATCTTGTTGCCTTGTATAACATGTTTCCATGTTGTTTGAATTGCATGAACAATGTGATTATGATAGAAATGATCTAGGTAGCTTAGGATGCTCCCTGGGTCTCATCTTGACATAGACGTTAGGTGGCATGAGCCCCTTTAACATGTTTCACCATAAGGTGATAAACTTGTAAAACGTAGGTCGATGCATGCTCATTTCCTATGAGTAGCTTTATGTTACTCACCCCTACGATACTGGGGCATATTTCAGGTACAAGAATCAAAGTTGAGGTCTTCATTATGCTTGGATGGTTTGTGGACTTGGAGACTTCCATTTTTTGTGAAGGTTGGCTTGAAATGCCAATTGTAGTCTTATATGTCAACATGTGTACATTTGATTCCTTATATGTAATTTGTATATGAGTACACTCTTTACGATGTATTCGACATGTATGAGATGAGGCCGGAGGCCAATGACATGTAATTTGTATCCTATGTAAATTTTTGACTTCATGGAATATTATGAAAGTATTGAAAAATATTGAGTTTTTGTTTCACCATGTTTGCATAAGGTGTGGGAATTCCATTTCGATTCTTCCATTAACATTCATTCACCATGTATGAAGTGTGGCCAAGGGCCAAGTGGCATTTTGAAACCATCTCCTGATTTTAAATTCCAAGTTTTCGTTTCAAACTTCATTTTTGGCATTTTGGCCGTTGGGGGGTCATATTTTGTATCGGCCATATTTTTGGGCCATAGACCATTGTAGCACATCTTACTAGGTAATTTACGTTTTTGTGCATGGTCGTTTCCGGGCAAAGCTTCTTCTTTGGCGAAATGAGCCTCCTACGGACTCATTTTACACTTTTGTTGCATATTCTAACCTAAGGGTATTTTGGGCATTTTATTTGGGAAATAAATTTTGTTCTTCAGTTCGTTGAATAGAAAACATGATTTTAGGGGGGGTTTCTTCTTCATGTTTTTTCAGAAAATGTCGTCTTGGCATCATAAATCGATCCCAAAGTTCAGCTTCTATTTTTCAATTTAGCAGCTTTTTGGACCCTCTGGACAAGTTTTCTTGGGAGGGCATTTTGGGTATTTCACAGTGTGTATTTTTCAATTTTTCTAAATGTCACGTAGAAAACTCGATTTTGAGGGGGGTTTCTTCTTTGTGTTTTTCCAGAAAATGTCATCTAAGGCCTCAAATTTTTATTTTTTCCGGAAAAACCCCTGCTGCCAGGTTTTTGGGCTGCCCATTCTGCCTCCTTCACATGTAAACATTTAGATAGGGCCTCGTAACCGGTTACATGTGCATGGGCAGTATTTTGGTCAAATTTTTTGGTCTCCTAACCGGTTAGGAAGGCTTGGTAACTGGTTAGATGTTCTTGGGTTGGCACTTTTTGACCGTTTTGCCCCTTCTTCTTCCGTTAGCCATATCTTCTTCCGAACTCCAAATCAAGTGATTTTTGAGTCTAAGTTCATTAATTTTTCGTTGTCTTTCCAATGGTATGCACGGTGGCACCCACTTTTAGGCTGGAAATGATTTTTTTTCCCCTAGGTTCATTCTTGTTCATTTTTGAAACGTTGCTTCCACATTTGATTCCTTTGGGTTCCGTGACCTCGTTAAGGGTCACATTGGCGTCTTAGAGTCATGTTGTATCTCTAAAGACCATTGTTTGTCTTTTGCTTCCGCATTTCAGATCCATTATTGGGTCATCTTTCGGTTCATCACTGACGCACCGGGTTGAAAAACTTGGGTCGTCACAGGCCTACGAACAAGTTCTACTCTACTGCAATCCAAACAGAGACCCGATACGCATGTACATCCTAGATAACTCAACAATAGCTAAATAGTCCATATATGTATAAATACACACTATAGGACACTCACTAGTCCATAGGTCTGTCTCAACCTAAATAGAAGGTAACATGCAAATCGCACATAAAGTGGGCATGTATGCCTAAACCTATCAGGGGACCAGGTGTTTATTACGTCCAGTTATCCATCCAAGGTGATACATGCACCCTAACCATGACCTGAGACTCAAGCTCATATTACAGTACCATAATTATATATATATATAAATCCATCCAAAAACCGAGGTATGTCATCTCACTGTTTATTGACTTGACACAACTATAAATAGGACTTAACTTTTATAGTTAATCCATTCCCTTATTCTAGAGTAGGTAGGACTTAGCGTTATGAACTAATCCACCTCTAATATGCCACCATCCCATACTGGTGCATAACATCCACAAATCCAATAGTTGATGAATTAAATAATAAATTACAACATCAACTAATCCAAAATAAGCATATTAATTCCTAAGATAGTCAACTATGCTTATTACATTGCTGAAACATAATTAACATTATTTAATCATACATAGAAAAATTGCTAAAATAATAATAAGAAATTATATCCTTTGTTCAATAATTAACATGCAGATTTACTGTTGAAATTCATGTTATTCCATTCCTTAGCCTATTAATGTAAATCATGCTTCCAAGTATTTTTACATGTCTACAACAGTCATTTAAATCATTCATATCAACTTAAATAACTTAAAACTACTCCAAATAGCCAAACAGAACCCAAATTGAAGAAGGGAGCCGAATCCCTGAAAAGCGCCGAGCGCCCTTCCAAAGCCATCCGAAAGCTCGTTCGGCAATCCTCAGCACCGAGCGTTTGTCCGAAGCCATCCGAACACTAATTCGGCATTCTCAGCATTGAATGTTTATCCGAAGCCATCCGAACACTCGTTCAGCATCCTCAGCACCGAGCGTTTGTCCGAAGGCATCCGTTGTCCGATGCCATCCGAACGCTCGTTCAGCATCCTCAGCACCAAGCATTTTTTCAAGCCGTCCGAACACGCGTTCGACGATCGTCAGTGCCGAGCACTCGTTCGGCTTTTCTCCTTAGGAGCCGCCTCTCTCCAAGAGGGAGCCGTCTCTCTCCCTGATATCATCCATCGTTCTTATCTCCGATGACCTCCAATCATTACAACCCTCTCTGTTAAGATATTTAATGGTCCTAACCAAATCCCAGACTATTCCAGAACATATTCAATTTCCAATATACATTATCAACCCCAGTTTAAATAAGTAATTATGCAAAAAAAACTCAAGTTCAAGCAGTTAAAAATTCATTACTATACATACCGTTATAAGACCAATTTAAAACTTAATTACTCTTGGAGTTTGTTTAGGCGTGTAAAGAACACAAAGCCTAAGGGAGAGAGTTAGACATAGAACTTGCCTCTAAGATTTTGAATTGAAATCTTTCTTCTTCTTCTTCTTAGTTCTCTGGTGAATCCTTGTCTACTATCAACCTCTCTACTGCACGCCCTAGCCCATGCACAGTCCTCTCTTTCTTCCTCCTTGGTCCAGCCCTAATCCTTGGCCTAATCCCTAACTTGTTCTTTCTATTTTTCTCTCAAACCTCACTATTCATGAAGTAGGCTAGGCAGACGTATACCAGTATATTTATAGACAAATTATTATAACCTAATTCTATTCCTGTGAGGAGACGGAAAAGAAAAACACCGACATAAAATATAAAATAGCTATATGTATATAAGTCAGGATTTCATAAATATATATAAAACCCTAAAACTATATAATACATATATAATAATAATGACACTAATTTAACCATTATTAATACTTAAATAAATAAAGTAACCTTATATACACATATACCCATATATATATGTATAACTATACATGGGTATTAACCGTACCCTTTTAACCTCCTATCCAAATTGATAAGTGCTTAAATGTTGCACATTTCAACACCTAAGTTAGGGTATTTCAGTCTTTGCATCTATCTTAATTTCATGTTTTAGTCATAATTTATATTTATGTGTATTTCAAGACAATAAAGTTAAAATGAACTAAGAACGATCCATTATGGTATTTTAGAGTCAAGCTAGAGCATCGGGATAAAATTCAGAAAGAAGTAGAAAAATGCAGTAGAGTCTCCAGCACTTCACATCCGGATGCCATTCCTCGCGTCCGGACGCCAAAAGCTGTGTTCGGATGCCAAGCTCCTGGTAGCAGTTTTCAGTTACGGGTTTGACCTATTTTAAGGCTACGAGATTTTAGTTTTTGGGCTTGTTTCTGTAACTCATGGGCTCTAATAGGGTTTGTCACTCAAGGCCCAGTCAACCATTTGTTTAGGGTTAGTTTTTCATTATTTTAATAGTTAGTTTTTTATTTTTAGAAAAAGTTTATTTCTGTAATCGATATATCGCTCTCTGGAAAACACACGAAAGAGGAGAAATGAAAAACGGGCTAGGGTTTAGAAGAAGAAGCTCAAAGATGATGAAGCAGATGATGGAGATTGTTCCGTCTTCGAATCCATTAATGATGAGTGGCTGATTTTTCTACTTAGGGTTGGATAAACCCTAAGCAAGTAACTTATTTTCTCTCTCTTTTTACTTTTTAGGGATTTAATTGTATAATTGATGTATAGTCTTGAATAATATAATTTAATTCTTTTATTTGATTATCGTTGTCAGTATCATGTTGTCTTATGTGTGTTTGATTGGTAATCAAGTTATACACTTGAATTCTTTGTTAATTGATTCTTGTGATGGCTATGCATGGTGTTAGTTAGATGTAATTATGTTTTGATTTGATGGAATTTGCTTCTACTAGATGGATTGTACTACACAGTTAATTTAATTAGGTTAAATTCTTGTTGAATTTAGTTAATTTTAGGCTTAATTAGTTTAATTGCACTTTTGTTTTTAGGTAAGTAGATAATCCATGCTTGTGTTTGATTTCCATACTTGTTGCCACAATTTACATTATTCTCTAGATTAATGTGGGTTGAAATTGCTAATTGAATTGATGGACCATAGTTTGAATTGGTGAATTGATTTACACTTAGTTAATTGTCATTAGGTAAACAATTCAAGCTTTAAATTGATGTTTCATACTTTTCATTGCAATTGTTAGCCACATTTAGATTACATATTTTATTTCCCCAATTAGTTGAAAGTTAGTGAGTTAGGGAATATGCTTAGTGGTGAATCCTACACCCTAAGTCTCTTTCTAATATTTTAAACTCCATTATTTTATTGCAGTCACTTTAGTTAAATTAGTTCTAATCACAAAATAAACCCTTTTCAGCAATCACATAAGCACTAAAGTAGAATTCAATTCTAAAAACCTATAATTGTTTAGATCTCTTGGGACAATCCCTACTCACTTCATACTCCATAGTATAAGTGTTTGGTGGTTTATAAATTATAAAATATGATGCCCACTTGACATTATTTCTAAACCTAAAGTGTTGTGCATTATTTTGTGTACACGCGAGGTCGCATCATAGTTTTGGCGCCGTTGCCGGGGATCTAACGATTTTAAAGAATTGAATTAGACATTAGTTCTTTGTTGATTGTTTACTTTAAATTCATTTTAATTTTTATTTTCTCACTTGATATTTGTCAATTAGGTATTTGAAGCAAAGTGGAGCAAACGCTGGACCTTGAAGCAATTAAAAAAATTTTGAAGTTGCTTAAGGACTATTTGTAAGTTTTTCTTTGATTCTTGTGCTTAATTGTTTACTATCTTACATGTTTTGGACAGCCCAAGTGGAGGCTTAAATTGAATTATTTTATTTTTAAGTCCAAGCATACCTTCTTGTAGAAGGCATCGGCCCGTGTGGAGGCATTTATTTGTTTTAACTGCATTCATATTATTGAGGAGTTTGGGAACATCATATGTGAAGGTTGAAAAATTGAAGTGTTGGTGTGTTGACTTATTCTAGTGCATGCATGGTCATAGATCACTTAATCATCCTCTTCCTCCTATAAATCAAAATCTCAAAGTTTTCCTTCGGCGTTTAAGAGGTAGGACTAGGGATAGTCATCCTAATCTTCCAACTTTTGATCTTTCATCACCTTTAATGGAAGACTCAATAGATCCAATTGTAGATCCCATTGAAGATCTTGGTCATGTGGATCATAAAGGTGTGCATCACCCACCACAAGTTCATATTGTGGATCCTCAAGGTGTGCATCCACCCTTGGGAATGCCATAACTAGTCAATCCTGTTGTGCAACAACCTAATCTAGGGATGCCAAGGCCAAATGTTGTTCCCCCAATTGGTGAACAACAACATTAATATGTTCAAATGGCATACCCTCAACAAGGTCAAATGGCATATCCTCATCAAAGTCAAATGGCATATCCTCCTTTCAATCCTCCAATAGTCCTTAGGGATCGTTACACTCCAAATCACTATAATGCACCCACTTGCATTCATTTGCCAAATTTTCATGCTCATCATTATGAGATTAAGGTTTCCACCATTAATATGTGCCCCCTTTTCTATAGGTTAAGCAATAAAGAGCCTTATAAACATTTAGATGAGTTCTTAGAAGTTTGTTCCATCGTGAAAATCATGGATGTTCAGGAAGAAGTCCTTAAAATGAAGCTTTTCCCTTTCACTCTTCGGGATAAAGGTAAATATTGGTCTAACAACTTGGGGCCAAATACAATCACCTCTTAGGCACAATTGCAACAAGAGTTCCTAAAAAATTATTACCTCACAAGTCGAACATATTCAATGAGAACTTCTATTCGTGAATTTAAACAAGAAGAAGGAAAACCCCTTCATGTAGCATAGAAACGTTTGAATGACTTGCTACGGATGTGTCCACATCATGACATTCCTAAGTGGCAATTAGTTCAATGTTTCTTTTCAAGTTTATCCGATGCTAATAAGGGCATTGTTAATGCTTCTTGTGGCAGAAGCTACATAGAAAGAAATGAAGATGAAATTTAGCATCTTTTTGAAAAAATGAGTGAAAACTCAATGCATAGGTCTTCATTTTCTAGGGGTGGTCGCCTAGCAAGTGTGAGAGGAAAGAAAGCTCTATGTTAAATAGACACTTCCATGGAAATTACCGCCGAGGTCAAAAATCTTACTCAAAGATTTGATAAATTCCTTTTAAATCAAGGTCCGGCAATTCAATCTTATTCCCATCCTTCCAATGAAATGTGCATGACTTGCTCTAGTTACACTCACCATACTTCGAATTGCCCTCTTGGACAAATCATACCAAGTGGGTCTCAAGAACAAACAAATGCAGCTTTCATTCATCAAGGGAACAACCCTTATTCCAATACTTACAATCCGAGGTGGAAAAATCATCCAAACTTTGCATGGAGAAATCAAGGAGACGGTGCGAACCCTCCTCAAACTCAAGGTTACCAAGCAAAGTATGTTCCCCCACATCTCCAAAATCAAAATCAGAATTCTCAAGGTTACTATCCTTCATTCTATCCTTAGAATGTGAATCAATACTCCCATCCATAAGTATCAAATTCTCAATCTTACTCTAATCCAAATCAAGCACCTTCCCAGAGTCCTGCTTTTGAGGACAAGGTCTTCGAAGTCTTAGGTGGTCTTTGAAAGGATAATCAATTGTTTCATTCTCACTCTCAATCAATTACAAAGCTTGAAGCTCAAATTGGGCAAATAGCTAATTCTTTAAATGTGAGAAAGAAAGGAAAGTTGCCTAGTCAAACTGAGACCAATCCTAAAGGGTAATTTATGGCACAAGCAAGTCCTTCATCAAGATTTTCTGGAAATGAGCAAGTTCAAGCAATTACTACTTTGAGGAGTGGTAGGAAAGTGGACAATAAGGTAAGGTACCTAAGGAGGATAATGAACTGACACAACCAAGTGGTTGCATCCGTCCCATTCCAAATCTTATTCCTACTTCTTTAGATGCTAGTGGTTCCAAAAATGACTTTCCATCATCTTCATCATCATCTCCCCAATTAGAGAAGCCATGTGAGCCAAAAACTCCATTTCCTCAAGCATTTAAAGAGACTTCATCATTTGGGAGACAAGAAGGAAAAATTCATGACATGATGGAAGTGTTTAAATAAGTAAAAATTAATCTTCCTTTTCTAGATGTAATTAGGCAAATTCCACCATATGCAAAGTTCTTGAAGGACTTGTGCACCCAAAAGATAAAGAGTAAAGGAAAAGACCTTAAGAAAGTGCTTTTAACTGAACAAGTGAGTTCCATTCTTCTTCATAATACTCTTTATAACTTCAAGGATCCGGGTGCTCCAACCATTTCTTGTGTTATTGGAAACCAAGAGGTTCGTAGAGCTCTACTTGATTTAAGTGCAAGTATCAATCTTATTCCATACTTTGTTTACTTGCAATTAGGATTAGGGGACTTAAAACCAACATCGATAGTGATCCAACTAGCCGATAGATCAATTAAAAAACCGAGGGGAATTATTGAGGACATCTTAATTAAGGTTGATAAATTTTATTTCTTGGTTGATTTTGTGCTACTTGATACTGAGCTAGTCCCTAATCTTACCAATCACATTCCAGTCATCCTAGGTAAACCATTTCTTGCCACTACCAATGCCACCATTAATTGTAGATCCGGCATTATGGACATCTCTTTTCGCAACATGATGGTTAAACTTAATGTTTTCAATGCGAGTCAACATCCCACAGATGAAGACGAGTATTTCCTAGTGGATGTTTAGGATGAAACCATAGAGGAGACTCTTCCCGCTATTCTCTATAAGGACCCTCTTGAGGCGTGCCTTTGTGAAATGTTTGAAAGTTGTGGTTTTGATACAGAAGGATCCATAAGTGAGGTGAATGCTTTGATAGACTCTATGGCCACTTTGGATTTCCTACCTTGGAAAAGCAAGAAAGAACATCTTCCTTCACTCTCTAGTACTCCACCAGTTCTTTCTCTTATCTCTTCTCCTATTCTTGAGCTTAAGCCTCTTCCATCCAATCTCAAATACGCCTTCTTAGGCCCAAAAGAGACTCTTCCGGTCATCATTGCATCAAATCTTGAAAATGACCAAGAGAATGATCTTTTGGGCTTGTTAAAGCTAACAAAGAAGCCATTGGATAGAGTGTGGCTGACCTAAAAGGTGTTGACCATTCTATTTGTATGCATCGCATACACATGGAAGAGGATGAAAAGCCATTTAGGGATGCTCAAAGGAGATTGAACCCAAATATGAAGGAAGTTGTCAAAAAGGAAGTTGTGAAACTTCTAGATGCAGGAATCATTTATCCTATCTCTAATTCCAAGTGGGTTTATCCAACTTAAGTGGTTCCCAAACAACCGGGAATCATAGTTGTTGAAAATGCTAAGGGTGATCTTATCTTGAAACGTACCGCCACTTCATGGCATGTTTGCATAGATTACCGGAAGCTAAATTCCGCCACTAGGAAGGACCATTTTACATTGCCCTTCATTGACCAAATCTTAGAAAGATTGGCTGGGCAACAATATTATTGCTTCCTAGATGGTTACTCGGGATATAATCAAATGGCCCTAGATCCATTGGATCAAGAAAAGACCACATTCACATGTCCTTTTGGTACATTTGCTTATCGACGGATACCTTTTGGATTGTGCAATGCTCCTGCCACTTTCCAAAGGTGTATGATGTCAATTTTTTTGGACATGGTGGAGAAATATTTAGAAGTCTTCATGGATGACTTCTTAGTTTTTGGGTCTTCATTTGATTCGTGTCTCTAAAATCTCAAAAAAGTGCTTCAAAGATGTCGTGAGACTAATCTTACGTTAAGTTGGGAAAAGAGCCATTTCATGGTTCAAGAATGAATCATGCTTGGACATGTCATTTCTAAAAGAGGAATAAAAGTTGATAAAGCAAAAGTTGAGCTAATCTCCGAATTGTCTCCACCTACTACGGTGAGAGAAATCCGTTCATTTCTAGGTCATGCAGGTTTTTATCGCCGATTCATCAAAGACTTTAGCAAAATTGCTAGACCCTTGTGCAATTTTCTTGCCAAGGAGACACCATTTGTCTTTGATAAAGCATGCCTAAATGCTTTTCATTAACTTCGCACTATTCTATCATCTGCTCCCATCATGCAACCTCCAAATTGGTCATTACCATTTGAGATAATGTGTGATGCTTCCGACTTCGCAATGGGTGATGTTTTGGGGCAAAGGGTAAGTAAGCTACCATATGCTATATACTATGCGAGTAAGACTTTCTCAGGTGCCCAATTGAACTATTCTACCATTGAGAAAGAATTACTTGCCGTAGTATATGCCCTTGATAAATTTCGGTGATATCTCTTAGGATCCAAGGTCATTGTGCTTTCCGTGTTGGGATTATATGCCCTACAAGCCAATTAATTATTATTAATTCGATATTTTATTTATAAATGTGATATTCATGCATTGGGCTTTACATATTTTTGCATGAGATGCATTATTGTCCTCAAGTTGCATTATAGGTGACTTAAGTGTGTAAATGAGATTTACACGCAGGAGAATTGGGTTCACCGATTTCTTGCACCTTGGCATTGTTCGCAGTTAGTTATAAAAGTTGAGCACTTTTATCTATAAGACTGTAACACACTTGACCTCTATAAGATAAGATGGTTTGTCTCGACCATTGGGGTAGTTGACTCAAGGCAGTGTGTTAGTGTGCTTGGAGTACACTGAACTGGATCACCATAAAATCACACCATACAAATTACTATTATTATTTTGGTGTGTTTCTTATCTACTAGATACATTAAGCTCTAAATCCTGAGAGGTTTAGTGGACTCAAGTTTCAATATTGGTCACTTTGACTTACCAACATGTGAGATCTTTTAAGGTCAATACCATGGTATCTTGGGTGACTAATATTAGAGCTCTGAGAACACAAATGCTCAACATGGAATCCATACTCTATAAGAGTTAGAATATCCCCTTGATGCAATTTAATAAGTTTGATCACTGGAACCTGGCCAGGGCATTTTAGTAAAATATTTACTAAATTATTTTTTTATTATTTATTTAGAAAAATATTTATTTAAAAAAAAAATTCTTTTATAAAAGAAATTCAATGATCATAATGATTAAATTGGTTACTCAAGGAATATAAAATATAAGTAAGCCTTAGGTGGGATAGTATTTATTTTCCTAGGGCTACTTATGGATATTCGGTACTGGAATGGCTTATATGTAATTATTTAGTAGATAGGGCCTTATTGTAATTTCTAAATCCTAGAGTGCAATTACAATACTATTGTGGTGCTTATTGTAATTAATTGGATAGGATAGAGCTATGAGATAACTTTATCTATCCAATTGGAGCTAGGATAAGGAAGCCCTCTTGGATCCTCATCTCTAGGCCCAGACTTTTTTAACCGATTCTCTCAATCATATATTCTGTGAGATATCGATACAAAATATTGGATCGTACACTATCCAGAAAAAAGAGAGTGAGAGAAAAGGTTAGGGTTTTACAAACCTACATTGGGGTCATAGAGGTGAAGACTCATTGGTGTTCAAGGGAAAAAGAGGAGCAATCAAATTCACTGGTTTTCTCGGAGCGTTGACGATTAATCAATCATCAAAAATGTATGAGATCCCTTCATAGTATTTCTTGATTGATGAAAAATCACGTGGATTTGATCCTAAAAATTTTTAAATGCTTCCATTGTGCCTTCAATAAGGTTTTACTCTTGGCCTTCACCCCAAAAGGGCTCATACCAATTGGAGATGACACACTTACATATAAGCACTTCACCTTTCATCTACCCAGGCGATGTGGACTCTGCACCCGTAGCTCGCCAGTGTGGTAGCCTGATAGTGTCTCTCGCACCCGCCCACGGCACACCCGCCCACAAAGTCATCACAATCCACCCCCTTGGAGGCTCGACGTCCCTATCGGCACACTTCCAGCTGGGTCAGGCTCTGATACCATTTGGTGGAGTGGGTCGTTACATTCCGATCATGCCACTCTTAGGCATCTTTTAATGAAAAAGGAAATCAAACCTCGCTTGATAAGATGGATCCTACTTCTTCAAGAATTTGACTTTGAAATCAAGGATAAAAAGGGCCCCGACGATGTCATTGCCAATCATCTGTCTAGATTAATGGTTGAATCTTTTCCAAATCTTGAAATTCATGAATCATTTCTGGATGAACAACTCTTTCAAATATCAAATGGGACATTGCCTTGGTTTGCTGACATTGTTAACTATCTTGCAACTGACAAACTTCCCATTAATTGGTTAAAACAAGAAAAGGACCGATTCTTTGCTAACATCTAGAAATACTATTGGGAAGATCTTATTCTATTTCGTTATTGCCCAAATCAAATCATAAGGAGATGTGTGCCGGAAAGTGAAGTTCTGAGCGTCCTTGTGTTTTGTCACATACTTGCTTGTGGTGGGCATTTTAGTGGAAAAAGACCGCTTTGGAGGTTCTTCAAAGTGGGCTCTTCTGGACCACTATCCACCGAGATGCCTATAACTTTTGTAAGGTATGTGTTCGGTGCCAAAAGTTGGGATCAATGTCAAAGAGAGACATGATGCCCTTAACTTCAGTCTTCGTAGTTGAAATCTTTGATGTATGGGGCATAGATTTTATGGGACCATTCCTAATGTCTTATGGCTTTCAATACATTCTCGTTGCTGTTGATTATGTGTCAAAATGGGTTGAGGCTTCTGCTACCAAAACGAATGACCACTCTGTGGTAATTACATTCGTTAAATCAAATATTTTTACTCGTTTTGGTATGCCAAAGGCCATGATAAGTGATGGAGGAAAATATTTCTGTAATCAATTCTTGAAACAACTATTTTTGAAATACTCTATCACACATAAAGTGGCCACTCCCTACCATCCCCAAACAAGTGGGCAAGTCGAGGTGTCAAATAGGGAAATCAAGTATATTCTTGAGAAAACTGTCAATCCGACCCGAAAAGATTGGTCAAGAAAATTGAATGATGCTTTGTGGGCTTATCGGATGGCTTACAAGACTCCAATAGGCATGTCTCCATATAGACTTGTTTATGGGAAGCCTTGTCATCTTCCGGTTGAGCTAGAACACAAAGCACTTTGGGCAATAAAAAGGCTCAACTTTGATCTTGATAAGGCTGGAAATGACCGTTTGCTCCAACTTAATGAGCTAGAGGAATTGAGAAATTATGCCTATGATAGTTCAAAAACTTACAACGCAAGGACTAAAGCATTTCATGATAAACATATTGTGAAAAAGTCCTTTAAGCCTGGGCAAAAAACATGGCTTTTCAACTCTAGACTCAAATTTTTTTCCTGGAAAGCTTCGAACCAAATAGGAAGGCCCTTATCTAATCATCTCTATCTTACCTCATGGGGCGGTTGAACTTCAAAATTTAAAAGATGAAGGGACTTTCAAAGTTAGTGGTCAAAGGCTTAAACCATTCATTGATGGACAAACTCTTCAAAGAAATGTGGAATCTGCCCTCTAAGTGGATCCCATTTACTTTGAAGATTGAGAGCATTTCATGTCTTTCTAGCGGCGTTAAACATTAGTTGTATCGAGTTCCTCCTTCGTTACATGTTAATTTGCATTTTATTATTATTATTATTATTATTTTCTTTTTCGTTTGTACATTTATGCATTCATAAATTCAAAATACAATAAAATAAAAAAAATTTCTCAAAGTAGCATTCCGTCTTACCAGAGGCGTTAAACTTAGCCATTTAATTTTTCTTTTTGTAAGTTGTATATAAAATTGTCTTTTCCTTTGCATATTTAAAAAATAAAAATAAAAAATAAAAAAAAATTCCATTGTGCCCTTCTACATAGTTCTGCACGTTTCAACTTTACAAAGGGTTTGATCTTAGATCTTGTCATATATTGTTTTGGAATGTATGATTCTTATCCCATGTTGATATTTGATGTGAGTTGCTAGTATGGCTATTCCAGTGAGTTTTTACATCCAAGTTTGGGGGAGACATCTTTCCTAATGGATAATTACAGGACTTCATGTCTTTTGCTATCACGGTATACTATTTCCATCTCTTTCATTGTTCTATTGCGCATTAAGGACAATGTACAGTTTAAGTTTGGGGGTAAGGTCATCATGATTTATTATATTTAAAGTTGAGCTTTAAATGCATGATGTGATTTGAGATGTGTTTGGCAATGATTTCGAATTTTTGAAGCATAGTGCCTTCGAAAAACAAATTGTTAGAGTCTAATACTTCTTGTATGCTCTAAGATGCCATTTAGCGGTAAATTTTAATTTTTGATATCATGTTTGCTCTTGTGGTACACATCATCTTGTTCGTTGAAAATGCTTTGAGAGTTGATTCTAGAATTCTACACTCACACTTGTGCACACTAGCATTCAATTTGTGGGGTACATGCTTAGTTGATTGTTGTCTTGGTTTATCCCAATTGAGCTAGTATGCTTTGAAAGCTTTCATTCTTGATAAAATGACCTTGCAAAGAAAATAAATAAAAGCATTCACCAAAGGTGAGGAACAAAAATAAAAATAAAAAAAAAAAAAAAAACTGCATTCTTTGAACATGTCAACTAATTAAAAATGAAGACAAGGAAAGAATGTAGGATGTATGATTAGTTTGAGTTCGTAGCCTAGCCATTCCGAGTCATTACACCCTTAGGAGTGTCTTTACACTTAACGCCCTAAGACCATCTGGTTTGGGAGTCGTTGGCTCAACGCTTGTTACATGGGGTGATTAGAGAGCTTAAGGAGCTTGGACATTACACATGGTCATACATATTTTTTAAAAAAAAAGAAAAAAAAAAAAAGAATGTTTGATTGAATAACAAGGGTTATTTAATGTCTTGAGAATTGGTACTATATCTGTATGCTAGTTTGAGGTAAGGCCATGCCATTACTTTGATTTGTTAGGATAACAACACATTTTGATACCGGTTCACTCAAAAAGAATGATAGAATTGATTCAATTTGTATGATTAATTGTTTGATGTGTGGAGGACCATTCTTGCTTATATGATGTTAAAATATTGAGAATAGCTTAGAAATGGCAGAAATTTGCATACTTGAAGTAGTCTATTTTCAACACTTGTTTAATATGTGTCGTTGTTTCTCAAGTAAGAAAGAGCTGTTGATGTTTGTGGGTACCATTTCTGGAAACCCTCACAAGACTTCACTCGTCCACTAGGGGTAACCTAGGGGTTTAAAAGTCTTGTTGCATATGCAAAATGCAACCGTGTTCCCTGCAAAAGTGGTGTTATCTTTATTTGCTTTATTAGTTTATAATTGTATATATGTTTGTTTCATTTTCATACTGTAGTTCATTGCTAGGGACTAGCAATATTAAAGTTTGGGGGCATGATAAGTGCTTAAATGTTACACATTTCAGCACCTAAGCTAGGGTATTTCAGTCTTTGCATCTATCTTAATTTCATGTTTTAGTACTAATTTATGTTTATATATATTTCAGGGCAATAAAGTTTAAATAAGCTAAGAACGGTCCATTATGGAGTTTTGGAGTCAAGTTAGAGCATCGGGATAAAATTCAGAAAGAAGTAGAAAAATGCAGCAGAGTCTCTAGCACTTTGCGTCCGGACGCGAGTCTCTAGCACCCTGCGTCCAGATGCCAAAAGCTACGTCCGGATGCCAAGCTCCTGGTAACAGTTTTCAGTTACCGGTTTGACCTATTTTAAGGCTACAAGATTTTAGTTTTTTGGCTTATTTCTGTAACTCATGGGCTCTAATAGGGTTTGTCACTCAAGGGCCCAGTCAACCATTTGTTTAAGGTTAGTTTTTCATTATTTTAATAGTTAGTTTTTTATTTTTAGAAAAATTTTTATTTCTGTAATCGATATATCTCTCTTTGGAAAACATGCGAAAGAGGAGAAACAAAAAATGGGCTAGGGTTTGTAAGAAAAAGCTTAGAGATAATGAAGCAGATGATGGAGATTATTCCGTCTTCGAATCCGTCAATCATGATCGGTTGATTCTTCTACTTAGGGTTGGATAAATCCTAAGCATGTAATCTATTTTCTCTCTCTTTTTACTTTTTTGGGATTTAATTGTATAATTGATGCATAGTCTTGAATAATATAATTTAATTCCTTTATTTGATTATCTATTCTTATGTGAGTTTGATTGGTAATCAAGTTCTACACTTGAATTCTTTGTTAATTGATTCTTATGATGGCTATGCATGGTGTTAATTAGATGTAATTGTGCTTTGATTTGATGGAATTTGCTTCTACTAGATGGATTGTACTACACAGTTAATTTAATTAGGTTAAATTCTTGTTGAATTTATTTAATTTCATGCTTAATTAGTTTAATTGCACTTTTGTTTTTAGGTAAGTAGACAATCCATGCTTGTGTTTGATTTCCATACTTGTTGCCACAATTTACATTATTCTCTAGATTAATGTGGGTTAAAATTGCTAATTGAATTGATGGACCATGGTTTGAATTAGTGAATTGATTTACACTTAGTTAATTGTCATTAGGTAAATGATTCAAGCTTTAAATTGATGCTTCATACTTTTCATTGCAATTGTTAGCCACATTTAGATTACACATTTTATTTCTCCAATTAGTTGAAAGTTAGTGAGTTAGGGAATGTGCTTAGTAGCGAATCCTACACCCTAAGTCTCTTTCCAATATTTTAAACTCCATTATTTTATTGCAGTCACTTAAGTTAAATTAGTTCTAATCACAAAACAAAACCCTTTTCAGCAATCACATAAGCACTAAAGTAGCATTCAGTTCTAAAAACCTATAATTGTTTAGATTTCCTGGGACGATCCCTGCTCACTTCATACTCCATAGTATAAGTGTTTAGTGGTTTATAAATTATAAAATATGATGCCCATTTGACATTATTTCTAAACCTAAAGTGTTGTGCATTATTTTATACACACGCGAGGTCACATTACAAGTAGTCCATGCGACCTAAACGGTTAGTCCGTTGCTATTGTTCAAGCCCAACTCCATTAAAATAAAAACAGAACTAAACATTTAATTTAAATATTTAAATAACAACTAACAGCTACATAAGCATATAATATCAAATAAACAAGTAACTCAATTTAAACAAGTCAACAATTAACAATTAAACAAATAGACAAATAACCAGTAATAAATTTTAAAAAGCATAAAACCCTAAAAGAATAATCAAGTAATAAAACCCTAAAAGAATAATCAAGTAATAAATTTAGAAATGCACAAAAATCATAAAAGAAAATACTGAGACTATCATTTTTTAAAATTAGGGGTATTACAGAATCCCAACAACACATTGATCATAGGTCCACTATGAGCTACATAACATCACAATTACCAACTACATGCATAAACTCTCCAATCCATTCTGAGGAACCCAAAGCAAGGAAAACTGAACTCTATATCATCATCTTATTCAACTTTTATCCTTTTAAATATCTCTATAAGAAGCTTTCACGTATAAAGCCTCAGGATCCAAATCAATTATCACAAACTATTCCCCAAAACGATCTCAGTTTCTTTCCACTAATCATATAATCTTTAGATAACACGGAAACTTATCCCAAAACACACTCTCATACCAACTCTCTTCATCATCTTCTCGGCATATGACTCACACCTCACATTCCATCGATTCCATCAACCGTCGAAATGAGTGCTACCAAAACCAAAGACCTTACCTTCCTTTATGGAAGTAAGTCAACCGATCCTAATCTAACCCTTTCTGAGGACTCCAATCGTGAAGGGACTATATGGGAGTTGTAATGACTCGGTCATATTCATTCCTTTTCTTTTTGCTCAAATTTTACGAATAAATTTTTTCCGTTGTCTTTTCTCTTCTGTGTTTGGTTTCCCATCACTTAGTGTCATATCGAGTGCTTGAAAATGGTTTTTGAGACTCTTTTCTTGGGATTGGCAACTTCCTTTAAGGACCGAGTCATTTCCACATTTTTCATTTTTCGTCACTATTCACTTTTTGTCTTTTCCCGGTTTCCTTTTTCGTTGCATAACCTCACTTTTTGCCCTCGGATTTGACCCTGGCTTTGCATGCATCCATGATATTTAATTTCTATGATATCTACATTTTTACTTTTGTATAAAAGCATGTTAAATGTTTACTTTTCTTGTAAAGGGTATGGATGCATAACTTTTGGTAATTTTCTTAAACTTTTGGGATTTTAGTGTAATTATGCAAAGTAATTATTTTTCGTCTTAAGGACCATTTTGCAATTTAATTTGGAGGATATTTTTAAAAAGGACATTTTTACAATTTACGAGAAAATGTGACAAGTGTCACATTCTCATAGTGCCACTTGTTGACATTTTGGTGGAACCACTTGGAAGCTTAACCTCTTGACACATGGCGGGTGGAGATTTACCCATTTGTTGGCCTAGGATTGGACCACTTGTTGGTCTTGATGAGTGACAAGTGTATGCTCCAAATTAAGTCTTGCAATTATTTTTTGGCCACTTTGGGATTATGGTTTTAAAGAAGGGTTTTTGTGCAATTGACCAAGACTTGTGTGCGTTGACTATGGTGTAGGATCACATAGTGAGTGGAGGATCTCTATTTCCTCCACTCACACTTTATCATATTGTATCATCATCTTCCTCACCACAAAACCTAGCCACCATTAGAGAAGCTTGATGCCTAAGCTTTGAAAGTGATTTTTGAGGCCCTTCCACTCACCTTAGACCATAAAGTTTGGAATACTTTTTGTTCCCCTCATCCTCCTCTACACAACCCTTGAAGGGTTTACCATTTTGTGTTGATTTGTCTTGGATTCTAGAGAGACACTTCTATAGTGAGGTAGGGAATGATTTATTATTATTAATTTTTTTTTTTTTTTTATGTGTATACTATGTTTTGTATGAAATCTAAGATTTAATTTAATTATTCATTAGTTAAAAATTAATTCACATGATTGTATATGATGAGAATTAATTAAGGACTTGATATTTGATTAGGCCTTGTCTTAATCTATGTTATATATTAATTTAAGAAATTTTAGAGTTGTTTTGAAATCTAGAGATTTATTTAAATTTTATGTAATTAAATTCTATTTAATTACTCCATTGATGTAATTAAGTTTTGACTTGATATTAGTGATTATCATGATTTAATCTTTGTTATATATTAAATTGGAAAGATTTGAAGATGTCTTAAAATCTAGAGATTTGATGATTATTATTTAATAAAATTCGATTCAACTATTCCAATGATGTAATTAAACTTTTGAGTTGATATTAGTGATTATCTTGACATGTTGTTTAACATATATTAAATTTGGAAGATTTGGATGAATGTTGAAATCTAGAGAATTTAATTATTTGTAGTTAATTAAATTATGTTTTTCTACGCATGGCTTAAATTAAAGTATTGATATGATATATGTAATGACCACAATACGATCTTTGACATGTATTAATTTGAAGCCATTTAGAATTGATTTGGAATCTAGAGAATTTAATTATTTTTATTTAATTAAATTCTATTTAATTGCTCCATGGATTTAATTGTGTTTTGGAAGTTGTTTCTATGTTTAAATCATGGAGTTGGACTTGTTGTATATTCACTTGGTTACATTTTGAGCATTGGATAACATAGTTGTTATATTTATATTCATGAGAATATGTTTTCCTTATTGAATATATCATTGTCTTGTGTAATGAGTTGCACAATTTGTATTCGACATCTTTCATGCCAAAGTAGTTGTGGACTTAGAGAATGTATTGTATATGTTTCCAAATTTGGTTGTGCATGGTAGATAGTTGATTATCTTGTATATATGTGTTGATATATATGTTGTTGCACAACTTGTTGATTTTAGAAACTTGGGAATGTCGTTATTTGACTAAGGCTAGGACATGGATCTAGTACGGGGGATTGTCCCTCTACAAGTCTAGTGCGCACATAGGGAGGTTACCCGTGGGCTAGTAACCCTAAAGTAACTATGGTGTCGGTCTGATCCGGTGTGACGTTCAAGTATCCACTTTGTTTGATTTCGTTCTTCATTGCAAGTTGATAACTAGATGATGTTGTAACTTGTTATTCCTTATTTGATTTCCTGTTTTAAGTTTCAAGATGTTTACTTTGAGAATCTATATCTTGTTGTTTTGTTTAACATGCTTCTAAGTTGTTTGAATTGCATATATGACATGATTTATGCTAGGAATGATTTAAGGTAGCTTAGGATGCTCCCTCAGTCTCACTTTAACATAGACGTTAGGTGGCATGATCTTTTTAAATTGTTTCAAAGTAAATGTAAAAATCTTTGAAAAAATCGAGTCTATGCATGCTCATTCCCTACGAGTAAACTTGTTTACTCACCCTGCAGTTACTGGGGGTTTTGTTCAGGTACGAAGATTTGGTTCGTGATATTCATCATTGCTTGGATGATTATAGATTTGAAGGTTTTAATTCTTGTAAAGGTTGGCTTAAAATGCCACTTGTAGCCTTATTTGTCAAAATGTATGTATTTGATTCCATTTATGTAATGTGTATATACATACACTCTATGCAATGTATTTGACTTGTATGTAATAAGGCCAAGGGCCAAAGATATTTATGTGATATGTATGCACATTTTTAACTTCATTGTTGCTTATAGAAATTAGGAGATTTCATGCATCAAAGGGTCATATTTTACATACAACATGCCATGAGGCTGTAGGCTATTGTAGTATGTCTACTTTATCATATTATGTATGCTTGCATGTTCATTTTGGCACACAATACCCTTCTTGATGAAACAAAAACTTAAGGTTGCATTTTTTTAAGTTTTTACCCTATTCTGTTCCGGGGGCATTTCAGGTATTTCACAATGTGTTTTTTTTTCATTTTTGCCCACTATGTTGGGTTGAAAACTCGATTTTGGAGGGGGTTTCATCTTTGCGTTTTTCCAGAAAACGTCATCTTGGCCCTTAAAAACCCATTTTTTCGGGAAAAATCCTTACTGCCAAGTTTTTGCTGATTTTTAATACAAGTGTACTTGGTACTATTCATCGACTTTTTTTTTGAAAAGTGTGACGACCGATCCAAAACTTTCGAGGGTCTTATGGGTATATTTTAAGATTGTATTTTCAATTTAGGCAATTTAAAAACCTCCCGAAACCCCATTTCCTTTCTTTGGGCAGCAGCTCGGAAGGATTTTTACCCTCTTGACCTGATTTTCTTGGGGGCATTCTAGGCATTTTACAATGCATTTTTTTTTTTGTTGCCATCTACTTTTCCAGGTAGACAACTTGATTTTAGGGGGGGTTTCTTGTTTGAATTTTTCAAAAAAAGTCTGTTTAGATGCCCATTTTTACTCTCAGTTGCAGCAGTAGTGGGTCGGCAGCACTGTAACTGTCATGACCCGCTTTTTGTTTTTGACCTTTCTCCCTCGTCCGGACTCCAAATCGAGTAAAAAAATTTTTGAACTTGACTATTTTTTTGTTGTCTTTCTAACGGTGTAGTCAGTTGTACCTGGATCTTCCTAGATAATTACCAGTTTACCCTTTTTTCTTTGTATGTCTATTATTTTTTTGTTTCGCCGTTTTTCCTTCATCTGGACTCCAAATCATGTGATTCTTGAGTCCATCTTGATTAGTTTTTCATTGTATTTCCAATGGTGTACTTGATGGCACCCGAATCAATAGTTTTTGAAATGACTATGTTGCCCCTAAGGGCCTTAATTTTTTTTTTTTTTTTTTTTTTTTGTGATCTTTTGCTTCCGCGTCAATTCTCATTGAGTTCCACGACCTCATGGAAGGTCACTTTGACTTCTTAGAGTCTTATTTTTAGTTTTCACTTCCGCATTCGAATCCATTATCGGGTCAATTTTCGGTTTATCACAGGACGCACTGATTTGAAAAACCAGGGCCGTTACAGGTGGTATCAGAGCTCCTAGGTTTGAATACCTTGGACGATGAGTTTTGGGTGCATATCACGTTTTTGTTACTTTATTTTACGTGTTTATATGCTTCATGATAACATGTTTTGGTTTGATAACATGTTTATGTGCTTACATGCTACATGTGGTATGCTGTTTGTTTAGTATGATTGTATTCCATTGTAAAAAGCATGACGTATAATGTATGCTATATTTGATTAGTATATGCATGTTTGTTTTGCATATTTGATAGGACTTGGGATTAGTCATGGATGTTTGACTCGAGGTCAGGTTGTTTGGTGAGTTAGCACTTAGTGTAATGTTTGGTGTGTTTTGGTTTTGTTTAGGCACTCTTCTTAGATAATGTTAGCATTTTTCAGTTTGGTTTCGTAGTAGCATAGGTTGTGTCGACCTAACATTGGTTTTGAGGTAGGTAGTGAGACACCTTTTGTTTAGGCTCTCGTGAGGTGAGTCATTTGGCGTTGCTGTAATGCTGGATTTGTTGGTTTTGGGCCACGATGAGGTTATGGACCTCTTACAATCCTTGGTTGTTTTGGAAGGTTCCTCTGAGATTGCAATTTTCGTGGGCGGGTACATTTATAGGTGGGTGCATAGCATTGTCATGTTAACGTACTGGCTAGCTACGAGTGCAGTTCAGATGGAATCGGCATTGGTTTTTGTTCCGATAGGCGTAGTCCTTTTGGTCAGTGATTGATGGTCGTTTCAGGGACAATTCTTGAGATTGATTTGGTTGTTGATGGTATGGCTATAGTTGCCATTTTCTTTGAGTTCTCCTTGCATGATGACGCTTTTATAGTCGAGTCGATTATCAATGTTTTGGGTTAGTGAGAGCATTGCATTGTTAATGTCACTTATAGTGTCACCTTTAGATTTGGTAATGGATTATTAGAGTCTTACCATTGTGGTGAGGGATCACGTTTGTTTTGAAACAGGTTATTGTCACATTGGTTTTTGGAGTTAGATTATAGCTAGGACTTGTTGATGTCCATAGGGTTCATTGTTGCATCATTTTATCTTCTGCAGTTTCGTTTACTACCATGTTAATAGTATGATTTATGTTATTGCGATGCATGAGTAGGTGGAGGTCTATCCACATTTATCTTCTTGTTGTGTGACATTAGCATGCCTTACATATATGCTTAGAGATGTCATGTTGTTACTGTGCTTTAATGACATGCTTTTGTGTTTACGTGGAGACGTGCCGCATGTACTCTTAACTTTATCTATGTGAGTAGATTTACTTATTTGGTAGTTGTATTCCTTGTCATATGCATGACTTCCATGTTTGGTTTTCCTTTTTTATTTTCCTCAGTTGCACGTAGTTGTATGTCAGTTTCTGTAATGGTTTCGTTATGAGATTCCTTGTAGAGGAGTTTTCATATTTGTTTTGCCTTGAGCTGTCTACTTCCCTAAGGTGGGAAGAATGCTCCATTTTAGTGTTCATCGTGTTGACACTTGTGGGAGAATAGGGTTTCTCCTCTTTTTCTTTGTTTGTGTTTAGGACTTCACAAGAAGTGAGTCTCTTCTCTTCGTAACCTTGTGCATGGTTTTGGGGTTGGTTGGTCCGTGAGGATCGCTGTTGTTGTTTTGAGTCCTTGGTGAGGATTTGGTGGATTTTGGTCGACTTACTCCCATATAGGGGGTGAAGTCTTTGACCTTGCTGTCTTTCATTTCAAATGTGGAGTCATGGTGTTGTCCTTCTTAGGACTGGTGGTTCCCTTTCTTTTGTGTCTTCCCTTGAGGAGTTTTTACCATGGTTGTTGATGGAATTGTGGTGCTCAGAGTGAGTGGATTGGTGTGAGATCATTTTTTGGGGACTTATGTCCATATCATTGAGGAACTATTTGATTCGTGAGGTGAGCTCGATGCTCTTTTGAGAATGTCTTTTGGAGACTTGTTTTAGTTTTGGAGACTTAGATGTGGTTGACTCTTAGGAGAAGTTTTGGAGGATTGTTGTTGGATATGGCTTGTTTGTGGAGTTTTTTCATCCTAGTTATGATTAGGCATAGTTTTAAGGAATCGTAGTCCCAGTGGTTGTTTATGGGTCGATGGAAATTGAGAAATTTTGATTTAGCTTGGTAATGCCAAGCACGGTTTCGATAGATTCGTTTTGTGACCTTAGTTATCAGGATTTTGATGTGTGTGCCACGTGGTGGACTTGTATTTCGAGGATTTAGTTATCCATGATAGGGATGTGGATCTGATGTTTAATTACGGTATGATCTTGTAGTTAATCTGTTTCAGGGAGATATGTAGGACTTTCGATGAAATGTCTTGTAGTGAGGTTCATTTTGATTTTTGAAGGTTTCGATTTGCTTTTCAAGCTTTGGATTCTTGATTGATGTTGTTAATATGAGTGTTTTGAGGCATTGGAGTTGTTGGTTTAGTTGTATTGAGGATTTAAAGCCTTAAGCATAATGGTGCTAATGACATTGTTGTTAGAGTTTTGGGATTAGCTACCCCAACTCTCGCGGATACCTGGTTCCCGTAGTGTTTTTGGTAATGATCATTTTCGACATTGATGTCAATTGTATCAAGAGGTTTTATGGGTAGGCCTAGTGGGGGCAGGTTATGAATAAGTGCCTTATACTATCATGCTACTGTACAAAGTTGTGTGTTGTGGACGAGTGTTAGTTGCCGTCGATGCTACCTTACTGACAAGTAAGTGTGGGCGAACACTAGGTACTGTCATTGCTACCACACATTTGAGTACGTCGTGGGCGGGTTCTGGTCGCTATTCGTATTGCCACGTCATCCTTGTTCAGTACCTTGATTTAATATGTGATTATCTTGGAGTTCTTTTGGTGGTTATTTTTGGATCGGTATGATGGCTCACCAGGAGGAATGCTTACGGTTGTTGTCTTCCATTCCTTTGTCTGACCTTAGTTTCTGTGTGTGACTTTTACTTATCGTCTGGCCATGAGGTCACTTTTCTTTTAAGAGGTTTTCCTGTCGTGAGCACGTGGGTGCGAATGACATTGGTTTGCACGTTGTCTTCCAGTTTTGGGATTGCTTTCGTAGCATGTTGTGTGGGATACTCGAAGATGTACTTCGTAATTATCCTGGTTTCGCCTTTTGTTTCATTGGGGCTGGATTTCAGGGATGAAATCCCTTTTAGGTGTCATATCGAGTGCTCGAAAATAGTTTCTAAGACTCTTTCTTGGGATTGACAACTTCCTTTAAGGACCGAGTCATTTCCACATTTTTCATTTTTCGTCACTATTCACTTTTTGTCTTTTCCCGATTTCCTTTTTCGTTGCATAACCTCACTTTTTGCCCTCGGATTTGACTCCAGCTTTGCATGCATCCATGATATTTAATTTCTATAATATCCACATTTTTACTTTTGTATAAAAGCATGCTAAATGTTTACTTTTCTTGTAAAGGGCATGGATGCATAACTTTTGGTAATTTTCTTAAACTTTTGAGGTTTTAGTGAAATTATGCAAAGTAATTATTTTTCGTCTTAAGGACCATTTTGCAATTTAATTTGAAGGATATTTTTAAAAAAGACCTTTTTGCAATTTACCAAAAATATAACAAGTGTCACATTCTCATGGTGCCACTTGTTGACATTTTGGTGGAACCACTTGGAAGCTTAATCTCTTGACACATGGAGGGTGGAGATTCACCCATTTGTTGACCTAGGATTGGACCACTTGTTGGCTTGGATGAGTGACAAGTGTATGTCCCAAATTAAGTCTTACAATTATTTTTGGGCCACTTTGGGATTATGATTTTAAAGAAAGGTTTTTGTGCAATTGACCAAGACTTGTGTATGTTGACTATGGTGTAGGATCACATAGTGAGTGGAGGATCTCTATTTCCTCCACTCACACTTTATCATATTGTATCATCATCTTCCTCACCACAAAACCTAGCCACCATTACAAAAGCTTGATGCTTAGGCTTTGAAAGTGATTTTTGAGGCCCTTCCACTAACCTTAGACCATATAGCTTGAAATATTTTTTATTCCCCTCATCCTCCTCTACATAACCCTTGAAGAATTTGCGATTTTGTGTTGATTTGCCTTAAATTCTAGAGAGACACTTCTCTAGTGAGGTAGGGAATGATTTATTATTATTATTTTTTAATGTGTATACCATGTTTTGTATGAAATCTAGGATTTTTTTTAATTATTCATTAGTTAAAAATTAATTCACATGGTTGTATATGATGAAGAATTAATTAAGGACTTGATATTTGATTAGGCCTTGTCTTAATCTATATTATACATTAATTTAAGAAATTTTGGAGTTGTTTTGAAATCTAGAGATTTATTTAAATTTTATGTAATTAAATTCTATTTAATTACTCCATTGATGTAATTAAGTTTTGACTTGATATTAGTGATTATCATGATTTAATCTTTGTTACATATTAAATTGGAAGGATTTGAAGATGTCTTTAAATCTAGAGATTTGATTATTATTATTTAATTAAATTTTATTCAACTATTCCAATGATGTAATTAAACTTTTGAGTTGATATTAGTGATTATCTTGACATGTTGTTTAACATATATTAAATTTGGAATATTTGGATGAATGTTGAAATCTAAAGAATTTAATTATTTGTATTTAATTAAGTTATGTTTTTCTAGTCATGGCTTAAATTAAAGTATTGATATGATATATGTAATGACCACGATATGATCTTTGACATGTATTAATTTGAAGCCATTTGGAATTAATATGGAATTTAGAGAATTTAATTATTTTTATTTAATTAAATTCTATTTAATTGCTCTATGGATTTAATTGTGTTTTGGAAGTTGTTTCTATGTTTAAATCATGGACTTGGACTTGTTGCATATTCACTTGGTTACATTTTAAGCATTGGATAACATAGTTGTTATATTTATATTCATGAGAATATGTTTTCCTTATTGAATATGTCATTGTCTTGTGTAATGAGTTGCACATTTTATATTTGACATCTTTCATGCCATAGTAGTTGTGGGCTTAGAGAATGTATTGTATGTGTTTCCAAATTTGGTTGTGCGTGGTAGATAGTTGATTATCTTGTATATACGTGTTGATATATATGTTGTTGCACAACTTGTTGATTTTGGAAACTTGGGAATGTTGTTGTTTGACTAAGGCTAGGACATGATTCTAGTACGGGGGATTATCCCTCTACAAGTCTAGTGCACACATAGGGAGGTTACCTGTGGGCTAGTAACCCTAAAGTAACTGTGGTGTCGGTCTGATCTGGCGTGATGTTCAAGTATCCACTTTGTTTGATTTCGTTCTTCATTTCAAGTTGATAACTAGATGATGTTGTAACTTGTTATTCCTTATTTGATTTCCTGTTTTAAGTTTCAAGATGTTTACTTTAAGAATCTATATCTTGTTGTTTTGTTTAACATGCTTCTAAGTTGTTTGAATTTCATGTATGACATGATTTATGCTAGGAATGATTTAAGGTAGCTTAGGATGCTCCCTGAGTCTCACTTTAACATAGACGTTAGGTGGCAAGATCCTTTTGAATTGTTTCAAAGTAAATGAAAATATCTGTGAAGAAATCGAGTCTATGCATGCTTATTCCCTACGAGTAAACTTGTTTACTCACCCCGAAGTTACTGGGGGTTTTGTTCAGGTACGAAGACTTGGTTCGTGATGTTCATCATTGCTTGGATGATTGTAGACTTGAAGGTTTTAATTCTTGTAAAGGTTGGCTTGAAATGCCACTTGTAGCCTTATTTGTCAAAATGTGTGTATTTGATTCCATTTATATAATGTATACATAAGTACACTCTATGCAATATATTTGACTTGTATGTAATGAGACCAAGGGCTAAAGACACTTATGTGATATGTATGCAAATTTTTAACTTCATTGTTGCTTATAGAAGTTAGGAGATTTCATGCATTGAAGGGTCATAATTTACATACAACATGCCATGAGGCCGTAGGCCATTTTAGTACGTCTACTTTATCATATTACGTATGCTTGCATGTTCACTGTGGCACACAATACCCTTCTTGATGAAACAAAAACTTAAGGTTGCATTTTTTTGAGTTTTTACCCAATTTTGTTCTAGGGGCATTTTGGTATTTCAAAATGCATTTTTTTCATTTTCGCCGATGCTATTGGGTAGAAAACTCAATTTTGGAGGTGGTTTCTTTTTTGTGTTTTTCCAGAAAACATCGTCTTGGACCTCAAAAACCTATTTTTTCCAAACAATCCTTGCTGTCAGGTTTTTGCTGATTTTTAATACAAGTGTACTTGGTTCTATTCATCGACTTTTTTTTTTAAAAGTGTGACGACCGATCCGAAACTTCTGGGGGTCTTGTGAGTGTATTTTAAGATTGCATTTTCAATTTAGGTAATTTAAAAACCTCTCGAAGCCCCATTTCCTTTCCTTGGGCAGCAGCTCAGAAGGATTTTTATCCTCTTGACCAGATTTTCTTGGGGGCATTCTGGGCATTTTACAATGCATTTTTTTATTTCCGTCCATATTGTAGGGGAGACAGCTTGATTTTAGAAGGGGTTTCTTCTTTGAGTTTTTCCAAAAAAGTCCGTTTAGATGCCCGTTTTTACTCTCAGTTGCAGCAGCAGTGGGTCGGCATCACTGTAGCTGTCATGACCCTCTTTTTGTTTTTAACCTTTCTCCCTCGTTCGGACTCCAAATCGAGTAAACTTTTTTTTAAACTTGACTATTTTTTTGTTGTCTTTCCAACGGTGTGCTTGGTTGCTCCGGATCTTCCTGGATAATTACCAGTTTACCCTTTTTGCTTTGTATGTCCATTTTTTTTTGTTTCGTCGTTTCTCTTTCGTCCAGACTCTGAATCGTGCGATTCTTGAGTCCATCTTGATTAGTTTTTCATTTTCTTTCTAGTGGTATGCTCGGTGGCACCCGAATCAATAGTTTTTGAAATGACTATTTTGCCCCTAAGGGCCATAATTGTTATTTTTTTTGTGATCTTTTGCTTCCGCGTCAGTTCTCATTGAGTTCCACGACCTCATGGAAGGTCATTTTGACTTCTTAGAGTCTTATTTTTAGTTTTCACTTCCGCAGTCGGATCCGTTATAGGGTCAATCTTCGATTCATCACAGGACGCACTGGTTTGAAAAACCAGGGCTGTCACACGAGTCCACCTGCCTGCCAACCTGCATAACACCTATGGAAATAAATGAGACTTATAATCAACGACGTCCTCACCTGGACTAGATCAATAAGAAAGGAAAGTAATCCTGCTCTTCTACGATACCAACAACTGAGCCTGAGGTGCTCCTAATACTCGGTCATATAATATTTGTCAAGCGTCTAATCATGGACGTCCACTCCCACCCAAGGTTGAGCTAAACCTTTCACACTTAAGGAAAATGAACAACTTGTTACAACGTATAAAGAAATCCCAACCTCTAGGCGGTCTCGTCCTAATCAACAATCTCACACTACCAATACTTATTGGGAATCCTATAAAAAGCCCAACATCAAAACCTCACATACAAAATGCCCCAATGCCCATGCAAAATGAAACAATCAATTATGCATCACGTGCACATCGAATGCAAAAAATGCAGCACACAATGGTACCTCTGCATAAGAACATGAACGTACGTGACACGACAAATACTAAGAAGCAACATAATGTCCCCTAGGACATCACGCCCTACCCTATCTAGATAAGAGTGCTCCCCAACTGACAACCTCAACCTTGTGAAAATAACTACACCTACTATGGAATCTCACATCTAACCTCTAAGGTGATGCAACCACACACACTACCCACGATGCGTGTCACGATAACCTATTGACTCATCAAAAGGGTGACATGCCTACGTGGCAATATTGCACTCGTCGACCTATAGACAACCCACTATCATAAACCCCTTTACAAAAATAGGCCCAATACAATCACCAATCTCTACCTTCTAGTCAAACACCTTATTTTCTACATCGCGGACTTCTCCATACCATCCACTAGAACATGGTACCCCACAATGTCCATATCGATCTTATTTGAATTTGTGAGCCTAAAGCTTGCCTAGCGTGGTAACCTACTAGTCCCATCTACACACGCTTACGCATACCCGCCCGCTAGTTCACATAACAAATGGATCAATTAGGATTGAACCACCAAGCCTAATAGGTCATTCCTCATTCTAGCTTGTCACAAATGGTGATCATTAAAATCATATCAAAGCTTGGCTTACATTACCGAAGTCTAAAATAGAAACTACAACTCACCTAACGACTGCTTCAAGATCCAAATCACCAAACGAACATCAATGATAATAACCTAAGGTCAAAACTTAAACTATAGTTCCACGTCTCTGAACGCAATTCCTACCAGTACACTATACCCTCTATCACCAATGTACCCCCAAAATGAGAAAAAAAATATATAAGGCTTACAGACCATGCTTTAACTGTACAAGTTGTCTTAGTTCACTCATCATCATGACATAATGCACAACAAATCATAAAACTAGCCTGCCACCAATCTCTATGCACCGTACCTAGTACCCAACCACCCATAACATGCTAATCCCTATCGCATAACATGCACTAAACACGTAGGTGATGAAAGGGGGGCCAATAAAAGGGATTATACTTGAACAGGGAAAAATGTCGTGACCTTCAAATGAATTATATCAATAATAAATGCCAACAAAATCTCATATACCGATCCAAGCGTAATCAAAATACCTAGCTAATATAAATTTTGTATACGACATTTTTATGAATACTTTCTAGTCATTCCCATGTCAACCATAATAAATGCAACTACTCACTTTCATCCAACTCTAAACCTTGTACAATCATTCTCATACCCAATCACCATCGCACCCTCACACCAATGCTATGCATGTGATGGATGTGTATGAAATGTCAATACTGTAATTTTAGTCATGATTATCAAGTTACAACTCCAAACTTCAAATGAGGCCTTTATAATATAAAATTCAATACATGGTCTCATTCGAACAATTTAGCAAACACTTAGCACGCTTAATGACACATCGTATACCTCACAAATTTAAGTTTATAATCATATATCACGTCTTTACTCCATCTATAAGGGTGCACTAAATAAATAGCTCATGACATGAGATGACATATTCACATTACTAGCAAGGAATCACATAGCGCATTCTTTTCATATAACCATCAACTTACGACCAACACCATTTGTAAATAGGCCATATATATATATATATATATATATATATATATATATATATATACATATACACACACACACACACACATTTATATAGATATATATATGTAGCATGATTCAACTTTTAACAAATATCTCATAGTTTTGACGAATTTTTTTATAAGTACTTACATTAAACACACTTTAGACTTGCAACATCATTTATAACCGTCACAAGTAACACGTAGGCCCTTAAGGCATGCTTCACCACTTAGTAGGTAGATAGTTTATCACATAACCATGCTTTCACATACAATAATTTCAACATGTTTGTCACATAACCATGCTTTCATATATAACAATTTTAACATTTATACACCTAGCATCCATACATTATGTTTTCATTTTAAGTATGTTTTGTCATACAAATCATACCTTACGATTTAAACAAGTGACAAACACTCCCATTCAATGTGCCTCACCTAAAGCATTACTTTAGAATTGAGCAAGATACTAGTAGTCGTGCTTATTTGTGCTTCTAACATGCTTCAACAAAAGTAAACATTTAGTCACCTTGCATATGTGATCGTGTGATATATGTGTCAATCCTGAACACGCAACAAGCAATCAAATAAGCATGCTCTCGGAACACATATAAAACACTTTAACACTTTGCATGCATACAACATATAGGGATTTAGTATATTTGACCATGTAATATATACTTCGACATTACACACATAAGCACATAGGCACATAAACATGCTTCTCAAAACATTTATCACTCTAGCACCTAGTAAGTAATCTAGCTAAACATGTTTTATCATATCGTCATAGTCTTACAACTTAACATGCGACGCTTTACTATATCTAAGTATGCTTCATTTTCATAAATTTTACTTAACACATTCTTCAAAATTTGAAACCCGTAGTAAGTAGGCAATTTAACAAGCCTTATCATATAACATGCTGATGAGCTTTGAAAAGTGTGCATTTAAACCCCTTAAGCTCAAGTATTCTAGGACCTTTATCTATCTTACTTTCCCATTTTAGACTAATTTCATGTTATTGACTTTTCAGGTGCTTATTCCCAAAATAAGTCAATTCAGCCAAATTAGAGCATAAAAGAAGCAATCTCAAGCTGAATGGAAGAATAGAGCAAAGTGGAAGCAAAGTGGTAGGAATCAACAATCTTCGATCGATTAGGAATATTTTCGATCGATCTCACATTGATCGATCTCACTTCACCAAGATAGATCAGACCCCTTGTCCTTATCCTCAAAGAATTTCCATCTTCAATCGATCCAACTTTCTTCAGATCGATTGAACTTCCTTGATCTTATCCCCACCTACCACTTTTGTCTTTTTCCCAAAATATCCCAAAAATATCTCAGATTTGTCTTATTCTAAAAAGGCACTGCCAAGGATTAATCGATCTGGCCTAACTTTAATTGATCTGTCCACAGTTCGATCGATCTCATTTGAACTCGATCGATCAAACTTCCTCAAGTCCGAATTACAAACAGAGTCCAGCTCATTAAAAGATGGCTCATGGTGTAATCATTGAAGGGACCCTAGTGCACGAGACCTGACCATTAGGTGTCACATTTGAGCTACCTATAAAAGAATTTTGAGCCATTTTTACATTATAATATCCTCATATCTTCATATCTTGATAGAACATTCATTCACACGCATACTTAGGGACTAAGAAAAGAAAGGAGGAGAGGCTAGACACTAGAGACACATCATTTTGGGGAGTTCTTCCATTCTTCTAGGGTTTCCACTAAGGAGAAGAGCATTTCTACCATGGAGATGGCCCTTGAGGGTTGGATGACGATGAGCGCTGAAAAGTGCGCTTTTAAATCCCTTAAGCTTGAGTGTTCTAGGACCTTTATCTATCTTATTTTTTCGTTTTAATACTTATTTGTGTTTTTGTCTATTTAAGGTCAATAATGTTAAAATGGGCTAAAAATGGTTTCTTAAGGCATTTTTGGAGTCAAACTAAGTCTTGGTGAGGATCCGGAGCAAAAGGAGGCTGATTTGGAGCAAAAAGAGGCTGATCCTGAAAAGCTGCCAAGTGAGATCGATCGCAGAAAGTGAGATCGATCAAAGTTGGATCGATCAAAAATTAAAGTTGGATCGATCGAACTTTTTCTCTGATCGATCGAACTTTTGCTGGCAGCGAGCTGTCTTATTCCCGCGCACGCCCAAAACTCCCACCTACCACATAGTACGGGATTAGATATTTTTGGAGCTATATTCCTAACTTAATGACTAAGAAAATGACCTTCTATATAAAGAGAAGTAACCCATTTTGTAAAGAAGCTTTTTATCATTTTATTTTTACATTGTAATTATTATTTCTCTCTCTAGCAAAGTTAAAGATTAGGGTTAGAAGAAAAGAGGGAAGTGGAGGCATATCTCAAGATCCATCTCTAGACCACTCTCTCTCTCCATCTCTAGAGCTTCAAAGAAGAAGAAGAGGAAGAAGAAGATGGAGCCATATTTGAAGCTTGATTCCATGACCACATCCACCTCCTCCATGATTGGCTAGATCTATACTTAGGGCTTGGATGAGCCCTAAATCTTGTGTAATCTAAACCCTTGTATTTCTATTTTTGGGGATTTATATATATATTGTTGTGATTAGTGCTCTAGCCTTGTGATTGTTGATTTGATTCTTACTTATGATTCTCTATTTTAATTACATGTTGTCTTATATGTGATTATTTGGGGAATTGATCTCTACACTAGATTCTCTATGTTGGTTGCATGTCTAGGTGTGATTAATTAAGGATTTAGTGATAGCTAAGCATGGGTTTTCATTGAATGGATTTGTCAATTAATTTGATGGTTTATACTTATGCTTGATGGGTTGTTCTATAATTTAATTCATGCTTGTAGGTAGGTAGACAATCTATGCTTGCTTAGATATTCCATGGCTTATTATTGCAAATTCCATGATTCTCTAGATTGATGTGTGCTACAATTGTTACTAGTTAGATTGGTCATGCTTTAAATTGATGGGTTGTGCTACACTTAGTTTAGGTAGACAATTCATTCTTAAATTAGATGGTCCATGCTTAATATTGCAATTGGTAGTCGCATTTTGTTCACAACAATATATTCCCCATTAATGGAAAGCAAGTGGTTAATCACACGAGCTTAGTGGTGATTCCAACACCCTAAGTCCTCTCTTCATATCTCTTAAATCCCTATCTCTAATTAGTTTTATTTCACTTTCATTTTAATTAATTGTTTTCTAGTTTAATCAACCAATCTCTATCTTTTGCAATCTTATGATATGCTAGAGTTGAAGTTAAATTCCAACACGTATAATCTCTTGGGACAATCCCTTCTCACTCATACTACATAGTATAGGTGTTAAGCGGTTTATAAATTTAAACTATGATGCCCACTTGACACTAATTTCCAAACTCAAAGTGTTGTGCATTATTTTGTGCACACGCTCGGGTCGCATCAGATGACTACATCAATGAGTGGCTAAACATCTTCTTGGGGCTAGAGTTAGCCCTAAGCATGCCTTGTAGACCTTAATGCTTTGTATTTTGAGGGGATTTGTGTTGTAATGTTGTCTTGACACTTGATTTATATATGAATCTTTTTCTTACAATGATTTGTGTTCATTAATACTTCCAATTGATCATTTCATTCTATCCATATGTTTATGTATGCTAGAGTAGATGTTCATGTGTTTATCTCTTGGTTTTTGTGATATTGATGCATGTCTATGTGTATTGATGCTATGAATCTAAAGATTGTCAAGGCATAGTGCTTAAATAGAATATTCTTGTGGTTTGTTTGATGGTTCATACTCATTTCTTGATGGATTGTGCCTCTACCTTAGTTAATTTTCATGTCCTTAGCTTAGAAGTAATATAGTTACTTTACTTTCTTAGATGTGAGGACAATCCATGCTTGTTGTTTGATGTTCCATACTTATGAATGCAAGTAGTATAATTCTCTAACTTGTTAGTGTGTTAATTGTGAGCTTAAAGGAATGATTAATGGTTTAGTTTGATATATTGTGCTATTCACTAGGTTGTCTAGACAATATATGCTTAATTAGTCAATCAATGCTTATTGATTCAATTAATCACACCTCTTTGAATTGCAACACATGTTTCCCCTCATTCATTACACATTGAATGTCTAGAATGGTGATGTTTAGGCCATATGTAATTTATATTAAGAATACATGGTAAATAATCAGTTGAGCATGATCTTAATGCATAAAACACGTCAACATATAAACATGCGGTCAATGCAAGTCAATCCCCTACTTATTCCAAGTAAACCTCTACTCTTTGTCCCTAAGTTTTCAAACCTAAAGCTCTAATACCAAAATATGTACCACCCCAAATCTAAGGGATTCAGATTACTAACCAGGTCCTAACCTGACCTGAGGACACCAAGGGTCAAATGGTCATTACGCGCCTTACAATGCATTAGGAATAGTAATGAAGTCATACTAGTCATTTCTAACCACATCGGTTCATGAATGGTTGCAGATTCCAACTTTAGTTTCACGCCAAACCTCCTAGGGTTTACAAGGGTAAAACGGTCATTTTACACTATAAAGTTCACAATTAGACGTGGTCCTATCATTCTAATCACTGTGGAAGTCAAATAGGACCATCACGTTGAAGATACAGGCCAAAGGAAAAAGTTTCCTAAAATAGTCCTTAAATTGTAATACCGAGCGCTCGGAGGGTACCCTGAGTACCCCTGCACTTGTACAGGGCTGGGGCACAGTCCGAGTGCTCGGCGATTGCATATGAGAGCTCGGTTAAGGAATTCTGCCTTTGGAATTCCTCCCCCGAAGGCCTAAACGCTCGGAGCCCCTGCTGTGAGTGCTCGGGGATGCCCAGAAAATGGGGCTTTAGCCCTTTTTCATTCCTATTTCCGTCCCCGATCAACATTTTGGTCATTTGACCTTAGCACCCCTATACCAACTCACAAGCATGAATAAATGAGCAGTCAACAACATCATTACATTGAATTAAAATGTTTAGATACATCATTAAACATTATTTCTTTTCAAAAATTGTAACATTGATAATATATGACATAACTATCATTACACGCCCAATTTACGTCAAAAGTAGTCTAAAATAATTGGATTACATGCTTGAGACCCTTAAGGTCTACTTTACAAAATAATGGTTATGAACCATGCTTTGTTTACAAAAATTACAAACGATGAATTCTTCATTTATGTCTAGGATGGTGCATAGTCCACAACATCCTTGTCATGTCCTGAAAATTTAAGAGGAAGGAGTGAGCACTAAAACTCAGTAAGATATGCCTAAGGCATCAACTCTAGACTCCCTTGAGTCAAACAACAAATGAAAAGGGTTAAAAGAATCCGAGAGTATACATTGGGGATTTTATGAAACCCAAATCACAATTCAATTCAAATAATATCATTTACACAATTTCTCATATGGGTGCATGTAAATATAATGCATAGCTATCCAAATCGACCCAACTCACACCAAAAGCCGCTAACCGACTTTACCAAGACGAAATTGATTAACTATCCCTGGTCTCAAATTCGACGACCATTTAGGGCCTAGTAATCAATGTTACACGTCCAATAACCGACATGCGTTTCCTCTAGGTTAAGTTAGCACTGGACTCACTACATTCAGTTCCTTTCTAAAACCATTTCATAAACTTCTTGAAAACGTAGTTTCCTTGACAACTCAACCAAATTCTCACCTCTATGCCCATGATATGAATGCATTCCTCATCAACATAAGCCCAAATGCATGCTACAACAATCATAGCATTCTTTCATCATTATATAAGCATATAATGGGGACATTTCATGGATATCATGTTAAAGCAATCAAGCATACTTATCACTTCAAATTAGTCAATTATTCCTACTTTGTACCCATACAACTAATCATGACAATTCAAGTTTTTTCAATGAAGCATGTTCCAACTTATAGCAAGCAACATGAACAATTTAACGCATAGTTACATCAATATCATATTTGAGCATGAATTTCCACATCTAAAAGCACAACTAGTATCCTACTTCAATTTATTCTCATGTAAGCATGTTTTACATAAAAATCAAAGCAAGGACTCAATAAAAGACAAAGTTCAATACATTAAGCATCCCTACTTCAATAGAGCAAGACAAATAAGCTCTTAGCTTGGTTAAAATTCGAAATCATCTAAGTGGTTGCAAGATTGCTCTCAAATGATAGCCCTTGTCAGGTATAATGAATTTTCCTTCTTGGCCCTAGATTGAATCTCACCTTAAAGCCCTCAAAAATGGGCTTGAAGCATGTAGTATATAGATATAGAGAGAGAAAGAGAAAACTTAGAGAGAGAAAGAAGATGGCCGAAAATAGGAGGGGAAGGAAAGGTTGAACAAGTCTTCCAAAGGCTTGTGTGGTTCTCATGGTGCCAAGTGTCAACTTGTGGTTAATTCTAATTTAGTCAAAGTTACATAAATGTTCCTCTTTGCTATTCAACTTTTTCACTTTGCCCTTAAAATATCTTCCACGTGTATATATACTATGTCAAATACCACAATAATAATCTTTAATGAGAAACCGAGAAGAATTCCCACATATAAAAGTCGATTCTGACTCCGAAAATTTCTAAAATCAATCTTGTAAATCGAACATGCATAAAATAATTAAAATGCATTCCCAAAACTCCCGAGCTCCAGAAAATATCCTAAACGACCCTCGGGACCCATGCGGCACGCAAAACGATGCATAAAAAACATAAATAAAAGAAAATACCGAAAAAAATCCAGAAAAATTCGGGACATTACAATCTTTGCATGTCATAAAATAAGTACTTTTCTTTATTTTCTTTAACTGTGTTAGAATTTCAACTTTTCTTAAACAATATAAATAATTTGTTTCCTAATCCTTATGAAATTTTAATAAGACAAACATATTTGTTAAAATGTAAATAGAATGAGTATGAATGAGCAAGGTCAGCATGATAGTGAGATTCACACTTGATTCATGTGCAAGAAGATGCATATTAGTAAAATGAATGTAGACAACAAATTAGAGGAATAAAAAAAAATAAAAAAAAAAATAAAATTTGGGCAAGGGGGATTGACTTGTTTCTTTGCAACGACTTGCTTGGTGCTTGGTTTTCTGATAAGGGTGAACAGAAATATTATTTGTAGTAGCATTTTGAATTTTAGAGAATGTTTTTTTTATTGAATTTGGTTGAACGTTCTATATTGTTAAAATATTGGAGGAAACTAATAATGAAATATCAACAATTATATTTATAACAAAATATCTAAAGAATGGAATGCTATAAGAGTATCAATCACCGAAAAAAAGTGTTCACTGAAAAAAAGTGTTGATACAGATGAGTGTCGATTTATAAGAGATTCATCATATGCATGTATCGAAAAAGAATCTTGCCAACTTGATTTTCGCCAGTGAAATAATTTGTCTGAAAGGTTAACCACTTGAATTATTTTCGCCAGTGAAATAATTTGTCTAAAAGGTTAACCACTTGAATTGGTTCGAATAGTAGATGATTCTTTATGTCTTAGCTATTTTTGGAAGGTGTTTTTGGTTTTGGCTTTGATTAAGCAGGTTCAAACAAATAAAAGTATCTTGTGCTACCAAAATGGCAAAATCACCGCTATTACAAAGATTAATACTACCAATGTCAAATACCAACCATTCAACACGTGTGTAAAAAATGCAAAGAATCGGGTGTGTAAAAAATGCAAAGAATCATTTGGTGTGTCACACCAATTGAAGAAAAACTTTCCTACACTTTTAATACTTCTTTTTTGTATTATCAACCAATTTTATCATATCACATAAGTAAAAAAAAAAAAAATTATTTTAATAGATATATATCACTACGTGTCAGTTTCAATTCAGTTGGTGATACACGTCACAACTTACACAATTAAGATTTTTTTACGGTATCTCTCTACTATTTTAGAGTAAGGTGCAAGTAAATACCGGTTCAAGTGGGCTAGAAAGAAGCCCAATACCAAGCCCGACTCTAAATTAAGTCCATATAGCAATCCAGTCTCCAAAAAATTCCCACACCCATTTCGAAGCCCAGCCCATCTATAATGTTACAACTCCAAAAAGGCAAGTGAAAAGACCAAACAAACAAAGTCATATCATCAACGCCACAAAGTGACAGCTGGCGAAAAAGCTTTCCCAAACCATTTGTTTATTAGCTGTTGATAGTTGCTCCTCCTCTTACTTTCATGTCCACCATCTCTTTTTAGACCTCACCCTTTTCATTTCACCATCTCTTTCTCTCTCTAGATTTGTTGGATAATAAACTTGATTTTAGTATTTAGTATTTTTATATTCATAATGTATGTAAAAATTTATCATTTATGTTAGTGGGTAATAAATTGTCTTAGTAGGAGTTAAGGTTATGTAAAATCAAGAGTTTTTAAGAGTTAGAGCCTAGTAAATACTATATTAGTGGGAGTTATGCTTATTGAAGATTATGTTAGTTGAATAAATGAGAGTTATGGGCATTTATATGTAATTCATAGATATGTGTTTTCAAGGCCTATATAATCATGTACTCTAGCAATTTTATTAAGGTATAAGTGAAATAATATATTTCTTCTTCCATTTCTCTTTCATATTATATAGAGTCGTATTTGTTTATATAGCCCACTATTTCCAACAAAGTGGTATCAGAGCAAAGTTAGAAAGTGGTATTAGAGAAAAAAACCAACAGAGTGGTATCAGAGCCAAGGTTTCATGTTCAGAACCTAGACGATCTTGAAGGCCTGACAAAGTTGATCCTAGAAGGTTCAACATTTTAAGAAAAACATGTTTTTCCTTGATGATGATGATGAAAGGGAAAAAATGTATTTTCTTAGTGAAAAGATGATGTTCTTTAATTACAAAAGAATGAGAATCATCATGACTTCATACCTCAAAGCATGTGATTTGTGGGATGTTGTTGGATTAGAGCCAAAGAATGGCATATCCAACAAGCTTCGTAAAAAAAAAGAAGAAAAGGCATTGGTCGTATTACAAAAAGCAATACATTAAGAAATTTGGAAGTATTTTGGAGAGTCCAAAACTCCAAGTTATGTTTGGAAGATGCTCGAGACCATTGCTTCCAATCATAGAGGTGAATCACTACCCAAGGAGCATTAGGTACAATATTTTGAGGATGATGAGTTCACGATGGATGATTATGAAAGTTTTAAGGACAAAATTGTGGAGTATAAAGAGGCGTATAATGCAAATCAAGTTAAAGAATTTGTAGAACAACTTGAAATGGTGAATAGGAAGATGTAAAGAAATGTGTTGAAGAAGGGATTAAAAAAGTGGAGATGAATGAAATTAAAAAAGAAGATAAAGGAGAAGAAAGTGCTAAAGAAGATGCACAAATTGATGAATTTGGTGCATTAACATCTTCAGGTATGGTTACAAATTCCATCTTGAAAGAAGTTAGATTTGACTTATTTGATAAAATTATGATTTCTTTATATTCATCTCAATTAGAAAACGAAATCAAATATTATGATAATTGTGTTGTTGTGGAGAATGATGAACTTCTTTTAAAGAGAGTTGTTCCAAAGAAGTATGAAATTGAAGCTCAAGATGAAAAAAAATTCTCAAATTATTTTTTAAAAAATAGTTTGGAGAATTTTGTAATTGACACAGGTTGGGTGAATATGGAGTTATTTTTTAATTCCAAAGTAGTAGCACATGTAAAGTTCAAGATGTATCGAAATTTCAAAAAGAAAGAAGATTGGTGTGCTTGTGTGAAGAAGATAAAGATCGATAATGAGAATGAATTTTTCAAGCATTTGAAGAAGTTTCACAAGCCCTACATATCAATGGAAATGGCCACGAAAATTAAAGCTATTGTAGGAGGTGGAATTGAAGATTAACCATTGAACTTTTGATCAAGCCCCCAAGATTAATAAGATTCTCCAGTGACAAAAATCAAGTTTAAAGGGGGGTGTTGAATAATAAACTTGATTTTAGTATTTAGTATTTTCAAGTATTTTTATATCCATGATGTATGTGTGAATTTATTATTTATGTTAGTGGCTAGTAAATTTTCTTAGTAGCAGTTAAGGTTATGTAAAATCAAAAGTCATGAGAGTTAGAGCCTAGTAAATATTATCTTAGTGGGAGTTATGCCTATTGAAGATTATGTTAGTAAAAGAAATGAGAGTTATGGGCATCTATATGTAATTCATAGATATGTGTTTTCAAGGCCTATATGTGCTCTAGCAATTTTATTAAGGTATAAGTGAAATAATATATTTCTTCCTTTATTTCTCTTTCAAATTATATAAAGTTGTATTTGTTTGTATATCCCACTATTTCCAACAAAGTGATATCAGAACAAAGTCATAAAGTGGTATCAGAGAAAAAACCAACAATCTTTTAGCATTATCAACCAATAAGAGAATTCAGGGTTGCTTTTTTTTTTTTTTTTTGAGAATGACGGTGAAAGAAACAGAATCATATGATGCTCTCGGCGTTAGTCCTTCTGTGCCTTCTGCTACCGAGGAGGATATTCCAAGGCTTAATCTAAAAAAACCCCAATTTTGTTAAGTCTTTGGTTTTTGTAATTTGATGGTGTGTGTGTGTGTACACACACACACATATATTATGATCAGCTTATACAGTTACTTTCTTTAGAAATCTTATATTGATGCTTGCAGTGTAATGATTATATGTATGTGTCTTAGTGGCCTAGCCACATATAAGGACAAGTGAGGGCAACTTCCTTACTAAACTTTTAATTTTTTAAAAATTTATATGAAAATATTTATATATTTGTATAATTATTTCCTCTAAAATTTGACAGTGCTTATATATATATATATATATATATATATATTTGCATGTGTAAAATCGTGAATGCATGTGTAAAATCGTGAATGGGCTTTTGGTTATATATATATATATGACACAATTGTAAATATATATAATATATCATCAATTTATCATTTTCTCAAAAAATATGATATGTGCGGCAGACAGATAATCTGATTATTTTTTTTTTCATCTAAATTAACGATTATTATTTGATATTATAATTTTAATTATAAAAATTATTAGTTATTCCTATCAAAATTATATTAGGATTTATTGTTCTTTCAAAATTTAGTTTGTGTAATTGTGTTACTAATTATTATTTTCTAAATAAGACTTAAATTTTTTTTTGTTTGCAGCCAAAATCAATGAAATCATATATATATGTATATATATATATATATATATATATTACATATGTGATATATTAGAACAATTAGGTAACTATATTATTTTCTTTTTCATATCTTAATCTTGATTAATTGAATATGATTTTTTTAATATATTTAATTGAATGAACTCAATTTTGAAACAATAATGAATAATCTGAAAAATCATTGTGAATATACTAAATAGAAATATTATAAAACAATGTTTTAATTTTTACATATTTTTTTTGGTTCAAATTATATATATATATATATATATATATATATATATATATATATATTATTGCCATTAAAAATTGCCCCCACAAAAGAAAATATCTGACTACGCTACTGAGTGTCTATACCATGATTGAATGGAGCTTAGAATAAATTTCAATGAATTATTGTATTCTAGTTAATTTAGAAAGAGTATATATTTAAATTGCACTATACAATCTTCTTTGTTCGATCTTGAATCAGAGTCATGTATGCTTTTTTGTTTGGTTAATCAAATGAGAATGGGTATTAATTAAAGGTCTGGTTACTAAGTCATCAACACATTGTGTTTGTTGAAATTCCCCATTATAGGATTTTCCAATATTTGAGCTAGGTTATACTGATATATAAGTGATCATAGTTCTTTAAGGTTGTTTTATATATCTTCAGTGGTTTCTTGTGGATTTTAAATAAAAATAATAATAATTTTTTTTTTTTTTTTTTCATAAATTTCTTATGAAATATTTACATTGTATAATCTGATCACGTTAAAATGGGTTAACCAATTTGGGATATAATTGTAATTTTCCTTTCTTTCTTCTTGTATATATATATTTTTTTATTTCTTAAAATTATAAAGGACAAGTTATAATATTATGACCCTTCAATTATGAGAAGAAGGTATCTCCTTAATGTAATACATGATTTCAAATTATTATGCATGACTAAGGCTATGTTTGGTTGGGTGGGTTTGAAGGGGAAGGATAACTTTAGTTATGAGGGAAAGGGAAGGGAATGAAATGATAATTTTAACCCCCTATTGTGTTTGGTTGGTTAATGAATGAAAAGAAAGGAAAGGATAATGATTATGTTTAGGAAAAGAAAGGAAAGGGAAGTATTTTAGTAAATTTATTATTATATCCTTTTAATTTTAAAAAGAAAAATTTATAAATTTAAGTATGTAATATTTGTCCAAAAAAAAAAAAAAAAAAAAGAGACAAACCCTATAACAAAATGTAATATATATATAATATTTTTGGGGCAAATCATTTTAGCCTCCCTGTCTCCATCTCTATTCTTGTCCTAACTCTGAACTTGCTCTCTCTCTCTCTCTCCCTCTTTGCGCAACTGCAAATACAAGAATCAAAAGTTCAAAACCCATTTCTTTCAGTTTATATATTTGTCTGCAAGAATCAAAACTACAAAACCCATATCGGCATCATTTCAGATTTTCAAAAAATCAAAACCCAATTTCAGTTTCCATCGCCCTTCCAATTCGGGTTCGCCGTTCGCAAGCTTCAGCCGGCCCTCTTTCTCTCAACTCAAGCTTGCCCCCATCTCTCTCTCTTTGCAACTGCTAACTTGTATGTATAGGTTTTGTGTGTAATCAAGGGCAAATTAGGTATAAGATCAACCCGCCCAGCCTCTCCTTCCCTTTCCTTCCGTTTCCTCCTATTTTTGAAAGATAAAGAAAGCCACTGTAGATGCCTTGTGTTAACCCTCCAAACTCTTCCCTCTCCTTCCCTTTCACCAATTTTACCCAAACACAATTTTTTTATAACCCTCCATTACCTTCCCTTTCCTTCCCTTTCCCTTCAAACTCATTCTACCAAACTGAGCCTAAGACTTTAATGTAGAACATGATTTCAGTTGCATTTTAATACTTTTGTTATTATTTGTACGGGCAAGGCAAGTCCATGGCTTCTTATTCATTTCCTTTTTTATTTTTTTATTTTTATTTTTTTTATTTTTTAAATTTCAGTTAAAGATTTATTATAGTGTTTTGTTCTTGATGTAGAGAATCCACTAACAATGAGAGAAAAAAAATAAAAAAATAAAAATCCCACTTCAGTTTATAACATTCTCCTTTGTGATTATCAACTGATGCATGTACTAGGTGAAGCTTATCAGGTTTTGAGTGATCCCGTGCAAAGAGAAACATATGACTGAAATGAAAAGTATTGCATATATAGGGTAATCATTTTCCATTTGCTATTTATCTGTGTGTGTGCGTGCGCGCATTTTTGAGACTGTTTATGAAGGAAAAACGTTGGATCGTGACCACGTGATTTTTTTATCAAATCAAATATTGTTGAAAAGAATATCATACCTTTTAACTATTGATTAATAGTCAACAATATGAGAATAATACTGAACTGAATTTATTCCTCCTTTAACTTGAACACTATTGGACTTTCACCTCTATGACCCCATTACATTACCAAAAAAAAAATACAACCAGAGAGATATATTATATAGATGGGTTACAGATAACTGCAATTAGATAAGGATAGAATTATCTCTCAGCTCCATCTCATCTAATTAATTACAATAATAAATACCACAATATTATTGTAATTCCACTTTATAATTCAGAAAGATGATTAGATAATCCTATTAAATAACTACATATAAGTCCCTCCATTACCGAATATCCATAAATAACCTCAGAAAAATATATACAGTCTGGTCTAAGGCTTACTTATATCTTATATTCCTTGAGTAACTAATTTAATCCTTGATCACTGAATTAACTTGATACAATTTCCCCTTTTGACATTTGTTGTCATTGTATCAAGGGAGTGTTGTTAGAAAAATGATCAATGTCATTGTATCAAGGGAATGTTGTTAGAATATCCTTGATATAATTAAATAAGTTTGATCACTGAAATTTGGACAGAAAATTTTAGTAAAATATTTGCTAAATCATCTTTCTACTATTTATGATCACCGAATTAACTTCTTTTACAAAAGAGTTCTTCAAAATAAATATTTTTTAAAATAAATAATAGAAAGATGATTTAATAAATAGTGTTGGGAAAAAATTTACAGATAGAGCGGACAATGATTGTGTGTCTGTGTGTAAGAGAGAACCTTTGGATTTTCGAACTTTTAATCAGGGAATATCTGTCATTTTGCTAGGTGGGCCATGTTCACTTAAAAGAAGTTGGGTAATGATGTTAATTGAAAATGGGACTGATCCTTAATTAATTTTTGAAAAAGGATCAATGTCAAAAGGTATGTTAATTTCTGAAACTTAAGCCAAAGAAACGGTTGTTAATTCAAGTTAATTCAGTGAACATGGCCCACCTAGCAAATGACAAGAAAATTGGGGAAAATGGACTGTTCCTCCAAGCCAAAGAAACTGTTGTTGATCAAATGGGTGTTATGTGCCCATTAGCTTATAATCTTTATAATCAAATTTGCGTTTCCTACTTGTTAACGCCGCTCAATCCTAAAAGGAAAAGAAGCAATTCATGTGTAGCAGTGCTTTGACAATAGCATTATGAATGAAAATATATAGAAGAAAATAGCAATTTTTTTCTTTGACAGAGATAGAAGTAATTGAAATAGAGCATTTGCATTGTGTTGCCAAAGTCTTGCATGGAAGAGAGTTTATTTTCTTAAGTCTCCTTGTGGATACAGATGGATGGTGTTCCATTAGAATGTATTACTCAAGAAATTGGTTTGAAGGTAGTCAAAAAATCTCTGAGTATGAAAATATTCAACTTGGAGACAAAGGACTGCCCGGAGGAAGATACTGAGAATTATTAGAACAAAGGTGGTTTTGCGGAAACAAATGGATCTTCTTTCTCTACTGATTTCTTCCATTCTACTATTAAAGAAAATGGAGAGTTTTCATGACTTTCCATCAGACGGAGTACCACATGTATGTACTCCTAATGTATTGAATAGTTTTTCACTTTTTTCCGGTATGAACAGTTGCCATCCTTTTCAATTGGTTAGCTGATCAAATAATGGAGGTAGTGGTATTCAAGATCAAAGTCCAAAATTCTCCATGAATCCCTAAAGTGAGTTGAACAAGAGCACAAGGGTGAGGAAGTAAAAAAATTGAAGAAAGACCATTTCATTGGATTTTTGCAGTAGAGTTTACATCGTTTTATATGTTATTTAAAAAGTGAAGAAAAGTAATAGTAATTCTTTCTTTATTTTCTTTAACCACTTTAAGGTTTCCTATGTTTCTTAGACAATTAACACCATAGCCTCACTTCACATAGGGCAAATTTGCTTCATAATTTCTATAAAATTATAATTAGAAAGAGCATAAATGAGTATGAATGAGCCATGGGTGATTGACAGTTGCATTTACACTTGGACAACAAATTAGAGGAATTGACTTGGTTTTTGCAATGGCTTGTTTGGTTGTGAGATAAGAGGGACTAAAAAGTATTATTTGTACATCATTTTTTATTTAATGAATTTTGTTGAGCGTTTTATATTATTAAAATATTGGAAATTTTTTTTCTAATTGTCAAAACAATTTAGATTCAAAAGGGATTAAGTACCTGATTGAACAAGCTTAAAAACTTAATGATTTTAAAATCGATTATTTTACAACCCGTACAAATATTTGAACCGTTGTATATGACATGGAAATCATCTGTTAAAAGACTCAGATTCGCCAAAAATATTATTTTGGGTTCCATTTTTTGGACTTTTTTAGCATAATTAATAAAAATTAAAGATTTTTAGAATTTATGATGGTAGATGACTGTAAAATTATTTACCCAAAAAAAATAAATGATGATAAATTTTTCTGTTTATTGTGCCTTTCTTTCAAGGCCTTTGCCATCAAAGAAGTGTTTAGAAAGAGCACCAAGGATAAAAAATAAATAAATAAATAAATAAAACTTAGAATAAAAGCCTTTTAATCGAATTTTTGTAATAAAGTTTAGGAATATTAGATCATTTTATATTTTTATATTTGGATATTAAAAATTGAAAGTAGTTATTTCTTTACTTTCTTTAACTAGATAAAAATTCATATTTTTGTCATTTAGCATAAAAAATTTAATTAGACAAAGCATATTTGTCAAAATATAAAAAGAATGAGTATGAATGAGCAACTTCTGCATGATAGTGGCATTCACACCTTGATTCATGCGCAAAAAAAAGTATAAATATTGAGAACAAATTAGAGTAATTTACTTGTTTCTTTGCAATGACTCACTTCACTTGGTTTTAAGAGTAATAGTATTTTGAATTATACATACATAATTTTTTATTTAATGAATTTTGAGGGCATTCTATGTCGTTCGAAATATTGGAAGAAACTAATAATAAAACAGCAAGAATAATATTTATTTTGACTCTGAATGCTATATCTTTGTGCAGAAGATGGAAGAAATGAGTACGGGATCTCTCTTAAGTTTGAAAAAAAAAATTGTAGACGAGAGAATGCTAATAACTGGATTGATAATCAATAATGGTATACTTTAACATAAGAGACCAATATAGTTCAAACTTATTTATCGAATTGTTGTTAGATTGGACAAAACCAATAAGATTTTGAAGTTGTTTAAATCGTTACATAATGTACTTGAACCGGTTCTGAAAAAATTAACTTCAATTAGGAAACTAGTCTAATCTTTTTGGATGCCTTTTCCAATAATAATTAATTACTCTCGACGTATAAAAACCCTAATTAATTTTTATGTGTTAGGTATCATTGATAGTTTTATTATTAGTACAATGTTTGAGAGAAATAAAGCTAAGATTTTTTTTTCTTTTTATTTATTTTTATTTCAACCATACAGGTTTCGATTCTTATTCAAATGATCAAAGTAATAGAAACCCTAATTAAGTTTTTATGTGTTAGCTATTATTGAGAGTTTTATTACTACTATAAAGTTTAAGAGAAATAAAAAGATTTTTTTATATTTTATTTATTTTTATTTCAACATACAGGTTTCGATTTGAATGCGTGATTCAAATGATCAAAGTAATAGATTTATTTTATCGGAAGTACTGTTCTATCTTAATTGTTGGTTCCGTTACACCAATAAAAGGTTGGAGTTTCATTACATTACTTTATGTCCTCGACCACCACAACGAACCGTACAAAATTTAAAATAAATAAATAAATAAAGGGTAAAGTACAAAAAAATCTGTTTCAATTTGTAATCTTTTATAGTAAACTCCTCATCTATTTTTTTTTTTACCAAATAACCCCTCAACTTGTAATCGTTTCCAATAAATTTCCTTGTCTAATTTTTTACTAAAAAACCCTTCAACTATCTAGGGGTAAAAGAGTTGATATTTGAACCAAAATGCCCTTTTATTAAAATTTTAATTTTTCAAACTTCAAAAACTTGTATCTCACAAATCGTACATCCAAATTTTGCAAATAATATATACCTAGAAAGCTTATAAAATAAGGATTTCAGAAATATAAGATTTATTTAACAAAACTTCATAACCAGAGAAAAATAGACAATCTAAAAATTTACTATAATAATCTTATTTTATTTTATTTTTTATAAAATACTTGGGTTATTTGCAAGAAAATTTTTCGAATTAATCATTTTCATATGGAGCATAATATATAAAAAAATTAGCCCCAAATATTCATTTTTATTTATTTAAAAATGGTAAGTCTATAAAAGAATAAAAATACTTTGATGCAAAATATGATGTCACATGAAATCGATCGCTTGGGCTAAATTTTTTATATATTCGGCTCTATATGTAAATGAATAATTTTGAAAATTTTCTTGTAAATATCTTATTTTTATAAAATAAAATAAGATTGTTGAAGTGAATTTTTAGATTTCCTATTTCTCTCTAGTTATGAAGGTTTGTTGTACAAATTTTATATTTCTGAAATCTTTATTTCATAAGCTTTCCGTGCATATATCATTTACAATTTTTAAAAGTACGGTTTGTGATATATGAAATTTTAAAGTTCGGGAAAATTAATATTTAAGCAAAAGGGCATTTTGTCCAAATATCAACTCTTTTACCCCCTTCAAATAGTTGAGAGGAGGTTCTTAGGTAAAATATTAGACTGGAATTATTGGAAAAAGATTACAAGTCGAGAATGATTCTTTGGTAAAAAATTAGACAAAGGAAATTTACTGAAAAATGTTACAAGTCGAGTGGAATTTTCTGTACTTTACCAATAAATAAATAAACAAAAGCAAAATTGAGTCTGTTCTAAATTTTGATTCTAAAAACCTGTTAACAACACATCTATGTAAAACAAGCATCATATAAATCCAGACAGAGATAAAACTAAACAACTGCAATTTTATTTAACTAAAAACCGAGTAGTTATGCAAAATAGCAAAAAGAGTTGCAGTTAGAGGTTCAAAATAGGAACTGAAAAGCATGCCAAAAGCGGCCCAAAATAAATCCAAGTAGTACGATTGAAATGCAAAATAGATACTAAAAGCATAAAATCACTCCATCATCGGAGTGGAGGATGAGCCACCGACGCCGCCTAACGGGCGGTCAATCAAGGATTGCAGCATAGCCTGCAACACCTTCTGTCCCTCCTAAGTCTCCTTATGTGTAATACCCTAATTTCAAAAGGATAGTTCTGGTATTTAATTTATTGTTTAAGTGCATTTTATTGATTTGTTTTGTTTTATTTTGTATGATTATTTGCGTAATTGATTAATTGTTTAATTGTTTAAATTGTGTAATTTATATTATTAATTAATGCTTGTTTAATTGGTTTAATTGGTTTAATTGTTTAATTATTTAAATTGGTTTAAATTGTTTAATTTATTACCTGCTAAATTGTCAATTATATTACTTGTTATTTTAATTAGTTAATTAGTTAATTGATTTAATGTTTATTCATTTTCTTTATCGTAACTTAGGGTTTTAGAATTCAATGTGGCCAACTCATAGTTAGAACTGGAAATAGGGTTTGGTTAATTGAAGCCTATAAATACATAAGAATACTGGGGTTTAGGGTTTTAGAAAACATAAGCTTAAGTCTGTAAAACAAAGAATCTCTACTCCTGTGTTAAGAAACAGAGAGTGAAAGTGGGGGGCTAGCAAAGCAGTTCAAGGGAGAACTCAAAGACATGGAATTAGAGTTTCAAATCTGAGACCCAAAGACAAGTTCTGTTTTACTCTATCCCTTTAATCTGTGTTCTGTGCATGCCTAGGTAAACTCCAGGGATTGAATAAAGGTTAAAATGGATTAAACGAATGTTATAACACATCAATTATGCATGCTTAAATAGTATTTAATTTCATTGAATTATCTGTGGTGCGTTGCTTAAGAATTTCTAAATGAAAACTTGTTGCCGATGCTTTAAAAACTAATGTTTAATTCAAGTCTTGGTTATATTTTATTGTCTTATGATTGATAGACTCCAGGGATTAAACTAAGTCTTAATTACATCTTTTATACATGTTTAATCAGTTTTTAGAATCATTAAATTAATCTGTTTCTCAGTTGTTTAAAAGTTCATTTTAAATCTGGCTGTCATTGCTTTAAAATATGAGGTTTAATTAAATTCTCGGTTGTATAATTCTGTCGTGTGATCAATTTGGGATGAGGATGAGACCTTAAAACGTGTAATAAAAATTATTACAGAGACTGCAAGTACTGCCGGAGGCGAGGAAGAAAATTGAGAACGAACTACGGCTCCTAGGGGAGAGAGTAGGCTCCAAAAGAGGAGGGAGCCTGCTCCCACCAAGCTAGAGCCGGCTCTCTAGGTTGAAAGCAGGCTCTAAACAGCCTAGAGCCGGCTCCCAAGGGTGGAGAGCTGGCTCTCCTTGCAACAGAGCAAGCTCTCAAGTTTAAGAGCCTGCTCTCTCCTTTAAAAACGTTAAAAAAACTGATTTTTGGGACGGTTTGGCTAACTGGGTTTTTTTCAAAAAATGTTTAAAGGATACTAGATGGTGTAAATCATTGCTAAAGACTTATAAAAATGTTGGGAAGTATGGTTACATTTAAACAGGGAGGATGGAATTAACATATGGTTAAACAGTGTACCCGTATATAGAAGATTGGATAAATAAATTTAAATTGCCGACTGTTCTAGATATTTTTATTTCTCTGGATGGTGTAATTCATTGCTAAAGACTTATAAAAAATGTTAGGAAGCATGGTTACATTTAAATATGGAGGATGGAATTAACATATGGTTAAATAGTGAATCGTATAAGGAGGATTGGATAAATAATTTAAATTGCTTACAGTTTTAGCAATTTTTATTTTTCTGCATGGTTTTAAAATATGAATCATGTTTTAGCTGTGATATGGGCTTATAGTTGTTTAAATATATGTCTGCTTAGATGGAATTAACTGATGTTAAAACTTGCTATACATTGCATCAGTTATGGTACTGATTGGAGGAGTTGATTTCATAATCTTACTTTATCAGTTTCAAGGACCAGAATAGGATTTCTAAATCTTATATTGGACGCATAATTTGATTATACACATGTTGAACTATATATATGTTTATTTTGGGATATGGTTGATGAATGTTTTATATTGTTTTGTCAACCATGTTAGTTGGAGGATAGTATGCACCGGTATGGGACGGTGGCATACTCGGTATGGATTAGTTCAACACTAAGTCCTACTTAAAATGGATTAAGGTGTGGATTAACCATAAAGGTTAAGTCTAACTCCTGTTAGTGTCAGGTCAGTAAATAACTAAATGACATAACTTGGTTTCTGGGATGGATTATTATACATATGTCATACCACTATACAAGATGGGTGATATTTTGTATTAGGAGGACGCAAACTTTATATATATATGATATGGTACCATGGTATGAGTTTGAATCTCAGGACCATGGTTAGGATGCGTATATCGCCTAGGATGGATAGCTGGACAGTAGTTGCTGTTCCCTGGTAGGTTTAGGTACAAATGGCCACATTATGTGCGATTTACATGGTATCTCTACTCAGGCTGAGACAGACCTGTTGGACTAGTGAGCCTCCTATAGTGTGTATTTATACATATATGGACTACTCAAGATAGTGTTGAGTCTATCTAGGATGTATCTGCGTATCGGATTCCTGTTTGGATCGTAGTAGAATAGGACTTGCATGTGGGCCTGACCCACTCTCTTATTTTACAGGTGCTCGTCAGTTCCAGGGTTAGAGCTTGGTCGTGCAGAGCAGATACAGACTTCTATTCCACCGACTACATAGGACTGCTTACTTATTAGCTTTGGATTGCACTTCAGTTATTTCATTTTACAGTTGGCATTTTTATTAGGGGTCCACCAGATGGATTCCCGAGTTGTTAATTAATTGGAGGTTTTAGAGTTTGGATTTTAATAATTATATTTTGAGGATTTTTCATTAGAATTCATTTCAGCCATTTTTATTTACTTCTTATTATTTCATCTTGTATTCTGTGTTTGTTAAAATATTAATTGTTTGATATTTCCTTCGGGTTTGGGCTTGGGCCTGATCAACTCGTGTCTCAGATCCGAGGGGTATCACAGTTGGTATCAGAGCACTCCAGGTTCAAGTGTCTCTGGGATGTTTCGTATTAAGACTTCCGCGTAGCATTTTCTCGTGATTAGAGTTCTAGTTTAGGATTCATCGTATTCCTTTACGGTTCATTTAGAAAGTACTGATGTCAAGTTTATTCTATAATTTCAGAATGTTTGGCACTAGGAAGAGGATGTGGTTCGCGATGAAAGCAAAGAAGGACCCAAGGAAGATGAAGGTTACTCCTACGATTCCCCTACGAAGGCCGACCAAGAAGGCAGAGTTGGAGACTAAGGAATCGATTCCAATGGGTGTTGCATCGGAGTACAAGGCAAGGAAGGTTTCGGGTGTGCGAGATTGGCCACCATACTGTGGACCTAACACAACTTCAGTGGTGCTCGAAGTTGAGTCAAGCAGAGAGGAAGACCCCGAAGAAGATCAGGATGGAGGAGATACCAGAGCATCCAAGATGGAGGGCACCGGAGTTCTAGGATGACTGCTCTTTTAAGAGTACTTTTAAATATTAATAATGGAGGAGGTATTAGTAATTGTAGTACGGATTTAATCATGTACACTAGGATTATGTTAAAGAATATTTTACGATTATTTGTTTGACAGTTTATGGTTTGGAAAAGTTTTTAATAAAGTGAACTAGCGGTTTTGGCTATCTTTATGATGTTCTGTGATAACATTTTTTTGATATATATGGTTTTATTAAACTATATTGGGATGATTATATTGTGTTAATAGATGATTATCCCAGTGGAGTGATTGGGGTAGGTGGAACAGACAAGCAAATAGTTGCTTGTAAATACATGGTGTGGAGACAGGTTGATTACCAAGGAGTTTATAAGAGAACTTGTATAAATCAATATGGTAGATTTGGTATAGAAGGAGGAATTCCTAGGTTAGAACATAATCTAAAAAAATAAAAAAATAAAAAAAATGGGATGATTGTGGAGCATTTCCTTTTGCCTTATGTGTTTTGCTCTACGGAGTACTTAGAAACATCGGATTTTCATGGATTGGTTAGTGACACACATATGCAGTAGACCTTAGGATATTTCTACACTGTTGGGTAATACTGCCATTTCTCATGAGAGTGATGGGCCCGTGACACCTAAATATTGGTAGACTCAGATTTCTAGCCAATCTTTTTGTCCTGGACATGCACACTTATGACGTGATACTTGGGATGGATTGGTTATCACTGCCATGCTCAAGTTATTTGTTTTGGATGGGTCTATTGTATTCACCATACCTGGTCAGGATATTTACGTAGTCGCGATGCCAAGTTCTAATGGGGTTACTAGCATTTATTTGTTTCATATGGAAGAGGAAATGGAGGAAGGGATTACTGTAGCTTTGGATAATATACCAATTGTATAGGATTTCTCAAATGTTTTTCAGGAGATTCCAGGGTTACCACCTAGTCGCGAGATTGACTTTATGATTGACTTAGCTCCAGGCACTATGCCTATTGCTAGGGCACCATATAGGATGGCACCAGTGGAGATACGAGAGCTGAGGGATCAGATTCAGCAATTACTCAGCCAGGGTTTTATTCGTAGGAGTATTTCACCCTGGGGAACACCAGTTCTATTTGTGAAGAAGAAAGATGGTTCACTTCGTCTGTGTATAGATTACAGGGAGTTAAACAAGGTTACTATTCGTAACAAGTACCCTTTGCCCAGGATTGATGATCTTTTTGATCAGTTGAGGGGAGCTACCTATTTCTCTAAGATTGATCTACGGTCTGGATATTATCAACTTTGGGTTCGGGAGCAGGATATTCCAAGGACGGCGTTTCTCACAAGATACGGATCTTATGAATTTCAAGTGATGCCGTTTGGGTTGACTAATGCACCAACGGTTTTCATGGATTTAATGAACAGAGCCTTCAGGGCTTACTTGGATCAATTTGTCATTGTCTTCATAGACGACATTTTGATTTACTCGCGGTCAGAGGACGACCATGCTAGACATCTACGGATTGTGTTGTAGACACTTCGTGAGTACCAGTTGTATGCCAAGTTTGAGAAGTATGAATTTTGGCAACGGGAGGTAAAGTTTCTGGGTCACGTGGTGTCAGAAAGGGGAATAGTAGTGGATCCAGCCAAGGTTTCAGCAGTGGTTGAGTGGGGCCATCCTACATCACCTACTAAGATTCGGAGTTTTCTCGGTTTGGCAGGATATTACAGGAGATTCATCTAGGGGTTCTCAAAGATAGCGGGACCACTCACTCATTTGACTAAGAAGGGTGTACAGTTCGTGTGGGATGAACATTGTCAGAAAGCTTTTGATGAGCTGAAGACTAAGTTGACTTCTGCACCGGTTTTGTTTACCCCACAAAGCGGAATAGAGTATCTGGTCTACACGGATGCTTCTTTGTAGGGTCTTGGATGTGTTTTGATGCAGGAGGAGCGACATATTTCGTATGAATCTTGGAAGCTTAAGCCTTACTAGCTTAATTATCCAACACATGATTTGGAGTTGGCAGTTGTGGTCTTTGCCTTACGTATTTGGAGGCATTATTTGTTGGGTGAGTCCTTCAGGTTATTCAGCAATCACAAGAGTCTGCAGTATTTGTTCACTCAGCGGGAGCTGAATATGAGACAGTGCAGGTGGTTGGAGTTTGTAAAAGACTATCACTTTTCTATACAGTATCATTCAGGGAAAGCGAATGTGGTAGCGGATGCACTCAGTTGCTGACCTGTTGGCTGAGTTTTCTGTTCATCCAGGAGGAGACAAGATGTATCAGGATAAGAAGCGGCAGTTTTGGTGGGCAGGTATAAAGAAGAACATTGCTCTTTTTGTTTCATAGTGTAGTATCTGTCAGATGATTAAGATTGATCATCAGAAGCCACCAGCCACTGTCGATACCAGAGTGGAAATATGAGAGCATTTCTATGGATTTTGTGGAAGGGTTGCCAAATTCTTTCAAGGATCACAATTCCATTTGGGTTATTGTGGATAGATTGACGAAATTAGCTCATTTCTTGCGTATTCGCACTGACTTCACCTCGGAGCAGTTGACGAGACTTTACATTTTGAATATTATAAAGCTGCATGGCATTCTATTGTCTATTATATCGGACAGGGATTCGAGCTTTGTGTCAGGATTTTGGAAGAGTTTTCAACAGGCTTTGGGTACAAAATTACACCTTAGTACTGCTTATCATCCTCAGACTGATGGATAGACTGAGAGGGTTAATCAGATCATGGAGGATATACTTCGGTCGTGTGTTCTTAACTTCAAGGGCAACTGGGAGGATTATTTGCCACTTGTGGAGTTTGCATATAACAATAGTTTCCAGAAGACTATTGGGATGGCACCATTTGAGGTATTGTATGGTTGACCATGTCGATCACCTGTTTGTTGGATGGAGGTTGGCGAGAGCAGATTCTTGGGTCCTGAGTTCATCCAGGATACTTCTGAGAAGATAGCTCTTATTAGGGATCACATACATACTGCCTAGAGTAGGCAGAAGGGCTATGCTGATCGTCGCACTCGTGCTTTGGATTTTCAGGTTGGGGATCAAGTTCTACTCAAAGTGTCTCCTATGAGAGGAGTCATGCGCTTTGGGGAGAAAGGGAAGTTGTCACCACAATTTGTCTGTCCATTTATGATTACGGATCGAGTTAGAGCTGTTACTTATCGGTTGGCACTTCCGGATAGTTTGGATCGCGTACATAACGTATTCCATGTTTCCATGTTGTGAAAATTTCTGCAAGATGAGGATCGGTATCAGTATATCGATATTGGGGAGATTGAGTTGTAGCCGGATGCAACTTATTTGGAGCCACCGTGTCGTATTGTCGACTGGCGGGATCAAATCCTTCATAACAAGGTTATTCCATTAGTTCGTGTTCAGTGGAGTCATCACAATGAGGCTGAGTCCACCTGGGAACAGGAGGATGTCATTCGCTCGCAGTTTCCTGAAATATTGGAAGAAGGTAAAAGCGAATTCCGAGGATGGAATTCCTTTTGTTAGGGGGGAAGAATGTAATACCCCTAATTTCAAAGGATAGTTCTGGTATTTAATTTATTATTTAAGTGCATTTTATTGATTTGTTTTGTTTTATTTTGTATGATTATTTGCGTAATTGATTAATTGTTTAAATTTTGTAATTTATATTATTAATTAATGCTTGTTTAATTGGTTTAATTGTTTAAATTGGTTTAAATTGTTTAATTTATTACCTGCTAAATTGTCAATTATATTACATGTTATTTTAATTAGTTAATTGATTCAATGTTTATTTATTTTCTTTATTGTAACTTAGGGTTTTAGGATTCAATGTGGCCGACTCATAGTTGAACGAGAAATAGGGTTTGGTTAATTGAAGCCTATAAATACATAAGAATACTGGGGTTTAGAGTTTTAGAAAACATAAGCTTAAGTCTGTAAAAAAAAGAATATCTACTCCCGTGTTAAGAAACAGAGAGTGAACGTGGGGGATTAGCAAAGCAGTTCAAAAGAGAACTCAAAGACGTGGAATTAGAGTTTCAAATCTGAGTTTCAAAGGCAAGTTCTATTTTACTCTATCCCTTTAATCTGTGTTCCGTGTATGCCTAGGTAGACTCCATGGATTGAATAAAGGTTAAAAAGAATTAAACGAATGTTATAACACATCAATTATGCATGCTTAAACAGTATTTAATTTCATTGAATTATCTGTGGTGCGTTGGTTAAGAATTTCTAGATGAAAACTTCTTGCCGTTGCTATAAAAACTGATGTTTAATTCAAGTCTTGGTTATATTTTATTGTCTTATGATCGATAGACTCCAGGGATTAAACTAAGTCTTAATTACATCTTTTATACATGTTTAATCAGTTTTTAGAATCATTGAATTGATCTGTTTCTCAGTTGTTTAAAAGTTCAGTTTAAATCTGGTTGTCGTTCCTTTAAAATCGGAGGTTTAATTAAATTCTTGGTTGTATAATTCTATCATGTAATCAATCTGGGATGTGGATGAGACCTTAAAACATGTAATAAAAATTATTACAGAGACTGAAAGTACTGCCGGAGGCGAGGAAGAAAACTGAGAACGGACTACGGCTCCTAGGGGTGAGAGTAGGCTCCAAAAGAGGAGGGAGCCTACTCCCACCAAGCTAAAGCCATCTCTCTAGGTTGAGAGCAGGCTCTAATTAGCCTAGAGCCGGCTCCCAAGGGTGGGGAGCCGGCTCTCCTTGCAACAGAGCAAGCTCTCAAGTTTAAGAGCCTGCTCTTTCCTTTAAAAACGTTAAAAAAAATTAATTTTTGGGACGGTTTGGCTAACTGGATTTTTTTCAAAAACTGTTTAAAGGCTACTGGATGGTGTAAATCATTGCTAAAGACTTATAAAAATGTTGGGAAGCATGGTTACATTTAAATAGGGAGGATGGAATTAACATATGGTTAAACAGTGTACCCATATATAGAAGATTGGATAAATAAATTTAAATTGCCGACTGTTCTAGATATTTTTATTTCTCTGGATGGTGTAATTCATAGCTAAAGACTTATAAAAAATTTTAGGAAGCATGGTTACATTTAAATATGGAGGATGGAATTAACATATGGTTAAATAGTGAATCGTATAAGGAGGATTGGATAAATAATTTAAATTGCTTACAGTTTTAGCAATTTTTATTTTTCTGCATGGTTTTAAAATATGAATCATGTTTCGGCTGTGATATGGGCATATAGTTGTTTAAATATATGTCTGCTTAGATGGAATTAACTGATGTTAAAACTTGTTATACATTGTATCAGTTATGGTACTGATTGGAGGAGTTGATTTCGTAATCTTACTTTATCAGTTTCAAGGACCAGAATAGGATTTCTAAATCTTATATTGGATGCATAATTTGATTATACACATGTTGAACTATATATATGTTTATTTTGGGATGTGGTTGATGAATGTTTATATTGTTTTGTCAACCATGTTAGCTGAAGAATAGTATGCAACGGTATGGAATGGTGGCATACTCGGTATGGATTAGTTCTACACTAAGTCCTACCTAAAATGGATTAAGGCGTGAATTAACCATAAAGGTTAAGTCCAATCCTGTTGGTGTCAGGTCAGTAAATAACTGAATGACATAACTTGGTTTCTGGGATGGATTGTTATACATATGTTATATCCCTATACAAGATGGGTGATATTTTGTATTAGGAGGACACGGACTTTATATATATATATGATATGGTACCATGGTATGAATTTGAGTCTCAGGACCATGGTTAGGGTGCTTATATCGCCTAGGATGGATAGCTGGATAGTAGTTATTGTTCCCTGGTAGGTCTAGGTACACATGACCACATTATGTGCGATTTGCATAGTATCTCTACTCAGGCTGAGACAGACCTATTGGATTAGTGAGCGTCTTATAGTGTGTATTTATACATATATGGACTACTCTAGATAGTGTTGAGTCTATCTAGGATGTATCTGCGTATCGGATTCCTGTTTGGATCGTAGTAGAATAGGACTTGTATGTGGGCCTGACCTACTCTCTTATTTTACAGGTGCTCATCAGTTCCAGGGTTAGAGCTTGGTCGTGCAGAGCAGATACAGACTTCTATTCCACTGACTACGTAAGACTGCTTACTTATTAGCTTTGGATCGTACTTCAGTTATTTCATTTTACAGTTGGGATTTTTATTAGGGGTCCACCAGATGGATTCCCGAGTTGTTAATTAATTGGAGGATTTGGAGTTTGGATTTTAATAATTATATTTTGAGGATTTTTCATTAGAATTCATTTCAGCCATTTTTATTTACTTCTTTTTATTTCATCTTGTATTTTGTGTTTGTTAAAATATTAATTGTTTGATATTTCCCTCGGGTTTAGGCTTGGGCCTGATCAACCCGTGTCTCGGATCTGAGGGGTATCACATTACGAAAGTCCGTAAGGGTGCCCTCCATGGTATCAACTCGTAGCTAAATGGTATCAAGACGGGTGCTGAGAGAGTCATAATTGGTTCGGGACATAGCAGGTGGTGGTGGCGCAATAGGTGTAGGAGCAGTAGGCGTTGGAGTAATAGGGATAGCTGGCCCTCTCCAGTCAAACACACCACCAATGCATGCTTGACGGGAAGTCTTACGCTGGACAGTGCTTGACTTCCATGCATAAGTGTCCTTTTCTTCTTGTTGGGGGACTTTGAACTTCTTAATCTTAAGGAGCTTGGTAACCAAGTATGGAAAAGGGAGTGCTCAAGTGAGGGCATTATCCGACTGTGTCACAAAAAGGTCATTATAGACCTTAAGAAGCTGGTCCCAGATGAGTTGCAGGATGCAAAACTAATGTCCCTTCTCAACAGCATAAAGGGTGTGCAGAAAGACCCCTTTACGCTCAGAATGCTTAGGAACGAGCTAGACATTTTTCGCAAGGATGAAGTCCAAGAACCATAGCCAGCACGGGAGGAATGACTTATTCGTGCTTGATCTGCGACTGCTGGTATACATGTTGTGGCAAATTTCCTCGACAATTTCAGACAATCTCAGCTTAGTTGGAGGGTCATCGTACAGAGGTTGGCCTGGTTCATTCACTGGAGATGCCAATAGACAATCCAAGGCCGTGGCAAGGTCATGAATGTTGAATTCAAAATCTGCGCCATCAATGGTGGTCATAATGATGTCCGGCTCTGCACATGAATAAAACATGTTGGAGTAGAATTGGTGGACTATGCACGGCTAAAAAGAGCTAGCGTGTGGTTTGAATAAAGATTTTAGGCCAGGGTCCTTCAACTCTTGGACCGCCCACGCCATTTCTGAATTTTCTTCGAAGCAGTCTTTGATGATAAATTTGGCCTCGGTTTCAATGGGCCACTCAGCCCAATTTGGCAAGGGAGGTTCCTCGGAAGGTCCCTCAGAGGAGTGAGCACACTTGGAGGAGGTTTTGGGCGCCATTTAGAAGAAGAAGTTAGTTTAGGCAATTTATTGAACACCTAGCGTGCAAGAAAAAATTGCAAAAGGCAAGGAAGTGATTAGATTGAAGAAAACCTAAAAATTTTGACCCTGCAATCAAGAAATACAAGGCCTAAACACAAACTACACTTTAACTCGATCAATCCTGTCCTCCATTAATCCACAAATTAAAAGAGAGGGAGAGATAGAAGCTTACCCAACAATGGAGAACAAAATCCCCTTTGCTTGGTTAAAAGGGTTGGTGGTGAAAATGAGAGAAGTGGGTTAGGTAGAAAGGTGATGGATATGAGAGAGGAAGAGATGGAAGTGAGAATTGAAGTGTTGAGAGGGAGAATGAGGGAAAAAGAAAGTGAAGGGGAAAGCTTAGGTTGGCTAGAAAGAGAGGGGGAAAGTTATAGTGTTTTAAAAAGGGCCTTGAGATGGCCCTTTTATTGAGAGTCGAAGCAGGGGCGGGCGCCTACAAATTTCGAATCTTGCTGCCCTTTGGCGGGAGCCCGCGGGTTGTCAAGGGCATGCCCATGGCTCAGATAAAAACCCATTGCGGGGGCCCGTAAGACTTGGTGGGGCCCCACAAAATTCGAAACTCACTACCTAAAATGGCCGACGCCCGTAAGGTTTGGCGGGGCCCTACGCCATGCTTTTGGGCAGAAACCTTATTCTTGAAGTGATTTTTGGCCTAACGAAGGCCGGGCCGGGGTCGAAAAATTCCCAAATTTGAAATTTAAGCTTCTATTGACCCTAGCCACCGTATAAAACCTTCAGAACGAGAATCGGAGCTCATTTGCAAAATTGCTATTTTTGAGGTCCGAATTTCCTGTGATTTTTGGATTTTTTGAGAATATTGCCGAAATGATCTTGAAAAATTCCAAAAATGGTACCAAGACCTTAAAACGAGTAAGAAAACCAAATGTGACTTTTGGAATGCAGTTCGAGACAATTTCGGAAAAGGTCACATTTTGGCTATACTTAGCTAATTTTCGAAAAATTCGTGGCTAGGCAACTTGGAAGAGGGAAGCTTGGAAGTTGAAAGAATTATTTCCCAAGTGTGCTAAATTTAATGTCGATAGCTAGATGAACCATGATGTCGCATTAGTCCTTGTAAATTGGGTCTGTCAATAGGACTTTCTCTACTTTGCGGATCAGGACTATGCCATCAACATAAGGCTTGAGCCGTTGGCTATTAACCTTAAAGAGAGATCCATTTGTGGGATCATGAAGCTCAATGGCACCATGAGGAAAGACGGATGAGATAACATATGGACCATCCCACCGCGAATGGAGTTTACCGGGAAAAAGTTGCAACCTATAATTAAAAAGCCAAACTTTCTATCAAGGGGCAAAAGACTTGCTGACAATGTGCCTGTCATGAAATGCTTTAGTCATTGCCTTATTGATTTTGGCACTTTAATACGCATCATTTCGAATTTCCTCAAGTTCATTGAGTTGTAATTTGCGGGTAGAGCCGGCTTGTTTAAGATCAAAGTTGAACCGTTTTATAGCCCAAAAAGCACGGTGCTCTAAGTCGACTGGGAGATGACAAGCTTGCCAAAGATAAGTCGATATGGTGACATGCCAATGGGCGTCTTATACGCTTTTCGGTAGGCCCAAAGCGCATCATTTAGTCTCAAGGACCAATCTTTGCGTTCCGATCGTGTAATACCCCTAATTTAAAAGGATAGTCTCAGCATTTATTTATTATTTTTGTTGTATTTTTGCATGATTATTTGGTTTAATTATTTAATTTAATTGTTTACCTGTGTGACGTGTATTTAATTGGTATCTATTTATTTGTTTAAATTGCATTTTATTTTATTTAATTGATTATTAAAGGTTTTAATTTAGGAAGTAATTTAGGAAGTATTTTAATTAACTATTTTTCATAATTGAGGGTTTAGTTTCTTTAGCCGACACAGGATTTAATTAAGTTCTATGGGCCGGTTAGGATTTAGTTAGGGCTTTAATTAATTTAGGGTTTTGGTATAACTTTATAAATATATGGATATACGTCTGCCGAGGGTTTCTAAAACCCTATTCACCATATTCCCGTATACAGTAAAGAGAGAAGTTGAGAGAACAGAACATCGTAACGGTTTGTTAAGGAGAATAACAGAGAGGACCAAGGGAGGTGTTTGGTGGATTAGATCAGAACCAGAGGAGGCTAGAAGGTAATCAGTGGTTGCCGGAAAGCTTAGAACAACGGCGACAAGGTTCTGTTTATAAAACTGTACAGGCAAGTTCTTCTCTTTCTCCTTCCCTTTGGCTCGTGTTCTGTGCACCTAGATAGTCTCTAGGGATTAACTAATTAGTAAATGAAACTTATGTGTTTAATGTATGCTTGTTGATGATTCGTTTCCATTGAATTCAAATCTGTTTACAGTTCGTGTATTGTTGCTCCCAGTTCTGTTTATTAAAGCATATTAAAGTTTTTGAGATTTTAGTTACGATTCTTGCCTCTATCTTCTGTAAACAAACCCTGGGGATATTAATGGGTTGATATAAGACTCCTAAGATCAGTTTGTGAAGAGAAACAGAGAGGTTGGAATAGAATTATAGTTTCAGTTTTGTTCCTAACGCGAGTTAGTTGGGTAGCAAATTTAATCTCTGTAATTGTTTTTAATTGTTGTTATCAAGCCATTGGGATGCTACTGGGTATTAATATGACACCTAAGTTTGGTTTTAAAAACTAACAGAGGGTTAGGAATAAGCCGGAGAAGGAGCACAAGAGCTGAAACGACGCACCGGGGACGAAGGCTCTCAGAGGAGGTGAGAGCTGGCTCCATGGAAGTGGGAGCCGGCTCCCACAACAAAGTAGAGCCGGCTCTAAGAAGTCCTAGAGCCGACTCTAGGCTGGAAAAGAGCCTGCTCCAAATTCTGGAGCAGGCACCCTTGTTCTTTTTGGTTTATTTTAATTTTTTTTAAGTTTTTCTACGTACTATGTTCACTGTTTGGGCAATCTGGGTTATTAATCAGTTTTAAAATTTTAGTTGGGTGTAAAATAATAATTTTAACCTGTAACTAAGGTCTTGAATTGCATAAATTTACCCCTTAGTTTAAATGGAATTAACAGTACGCTATTTGACAACTTTGCATACAGTTAACGGCTGGAAGGAGATTTGTTGATTAATTTTAATCTGATGGTTTAGGGTGCTATAAAATGATTTTAAATTTATTTTTGATGCACGATGAAGTCTTTTAAAGTAATATATTGGACTTGTGGCATAGTGGGGGCTCTGTGCTAAAGGTTATAACACAGTATAAGTATATGACTTAGTATTCTGTTACCGGATGGAGGGAACTGGATCGCTTAGTTTAATTTAGCGATTTATTGGACTATAATATTATTATAGAACTAATTTTAAATACATGATAGGGTCATTGTTTTTATTAAATTTGAACTATGCATGTGTTGGATGTTAATTGTTAGAATAGTTTATTCTCCGATGCAATTACATGGATTATTACTGGATTTTATTTGCTAGATTGTTAAGATTCCTTCTGCAAGTATTGGATGGTGGTTTTTGGACTGTAAATTATTGAACTGTTATATATGTTGTAATTTACATGGACATGGAGGATTGTATGTACCGGTATGGGACGGTGACATACTAGGGACGGTTTATCTCAAAACGCATAAACCTAACCCAATGGATTAATGGAATGGATTGAAAGATATCAAATCCTAATTGTGGCTAAGTCAGATCAGCTGTAACCAAGTTGGATGACTTCCTGGATTAACGGATGGTAGTTAAGTCATATCCACTGAATAAGTTGAGTGACTAACTAGTTGGTTTATTGTAGGTCAGTTTAATAAATAGTTGAACTGCTTACCTTGGATTTGGACAGACTTTATATATATGTTTATGGTACCACGAGTTGAGCTTGAGTCTCAGACACGTTGGTTAGGGTGCGTATATGCAATGGATGCGTAGCTGGTTATAATAGGTTGAGGTGTACCCTGTTAGGTCTAGCTACTCATGCCCACCTTTGGGTGCGTATTCGCATGTTGCCTTCTATTTAGGTTGAGACCCCTATTATAGACTAGTGAATGTCCCTTAGTGTGGATATATTTATACGTATGGACTAGATAGATATTGTGAGGTGTCTACGGTGTATCTGCGTATCGAGTCACTGTATGGATTGCAGTTAGATTAGAACTTGCTCGTGGGTCTGACCCACTCCTTTATTATTCTTTTCAGGTACAGGACGGTTCCAGCCTTAGAGCTTGATCGTGCTTGTCGAGGACAGTCTCACTTCCATCTGAATACGTAGGACTTCTCTCGATGTTTCTAGCATTATCTATTTTCAGTTTCATTCTCAGTTGAACTTTTAGTTAGGGGTCCATCAGTGGATTCCCAAGTTGTAACTTTGAAGTTTTGGAGGATTGGAGTTTCAATTTTCAGTTGTACATGGAGGATTTTATAATTAATGTTTCTTTCAGGTTTATTCTATCTTTATTGTTCTTTTTGTCATCTGTGTTCGTTTTAAAATACTTTAATTGTTTGATATTCCCTCGGGTTTGGGCCTGGGCCTGATCAACCCGTGTCTCGGATCCGAGGGGTATCACAGATCGAACCATTTTTTCCATAATATACTTGATCTCACGATTAGATACTTCCACTTGACCACTCATTTGAGGGTGGTAAGGTATGGCAACCTTATGAGTGACAAAGTACTTAAGAAGGACAGATTTAAGATAGCGGTTATAGAAATGAGAACCTCCGTCACTGATGATGGCCCTAGGTGTACCAAATCGACTGAAAATGTTCGATTGAATGAACTTAACCACAACTTTATTATTATTGGTTTTGGTAGCCTTTGCCTTAACCCATTTAGACACGTAATCCACCGCTACGAGAATATACTCATAGCCATAAGAGGATGGAAACGGTCCCATGAAGTCAATTCCCCACACATTAAAAATTTCTATGATTAAGATGGGGGTAAGGGGCATCATGCCTTTACTTGACATGGATCGGAGCTTTTGCTAATGCTCACATGATTTGCAGAAATTATAAGCATTCCGAAACAAAGATGGCCAATAAAATCCGCTTTGAAGGACTTTGTTAGCAGTTTTCTTAGCACTGAAGTGTCTTCCACATGCTAGAGTGTGGCAGAGATTTAGGACTTTTGAGAATTCAGTTTCGGGAATGCATCGCCGGATGATTTGGTCCGGGTAATACTTGAATAATTTCGGATCTTCCCAAAAGAAATGTTTGACTTAGGAGAAGAACTGGTCCTTTTCTTGTTTGGACTAATTGGACAAAATTTTTCCTACCGTAAGGTAATTGACCATATTCGCAAACCACGGAAGATTTGAATGAGAAATCTAAAACAGTTGCTCATCCAGAAAGGAATCATGAACTGTAACAAATTCAGAAGATTTCTCAATGAGTAAATGAGAGAGATGGTCAGCGACAACATTGTCTGTCCCTTTTTTTATCCTGGATTTCAATGTCAAACTCTTGGAGTAAGAGTATCCATCGAATTAGACGGGGTTTGGTCTCTTTTTTAGTGAGCAAATGCCTTAGAGCGGCATGGTCCGAAAAGACAATGACCTTAATCCAAGAAGGTAAGAACGAAATTTATCCAAGGCATACACCACAGCTAACAACTCTTTTTTAGTAGTGGTGTAATTTAACTAAGCATCAAAGAGTGTCTTACTAACATAATAGATAGCATGCGGAAGCTTGTTCACAAGCTGGCCCAAAACCGCACCCAATGCATACTCGGATGCATCACACATGATCTCAAATGGAAGAGACCAGGTAGGTGGTTTCATGATTGGGGCTGAAGAGAAAAGAGTACGAAGATTCTTAAAAGCTTCCAAATAGGCTTCATCAAAATTGAAGGGAATATCCTTGGCAAGAAGATTACACAGAGGTCGGGATATTTTGCTAAAATCTTTAATAAAGCGGCGATAAAAGCCAGCATGTTTTTGTACTTAGTTTTTGTTTTGAGGGTTTGTCAGCATGGCATTGCTGTATGGATGTTCTTTTCTAGTGGTAAATAGTGGTCGTTGTGGGGAGTGTCGAGAGTAATGCTTATTTTCTTGTTATGATGGTGTTGTCTTAAGGATGTTGGATGAAGAATTATTTGATAGTGGCTTGATGGTCCGATGGAATGATAGGTTTGAACTGTTGTTTAGAATGAGTGACAGTGAAGGTGTAATGATGTGATGTTTAGTACTGATGAGCATAATGGTTTAGGGTAGGATCCGAGGGTGGATTAGAGATTGTGAGTTGTTTATTATGTGTTGTTAGGTAGGTGATAGGGGATTATACATTAATTGAGGTGATGGTGGATAATTTAGTCTTTAGAGCCAGTGTGAGTGGTGTTGCCATATAGACACCTTTCTCTTTTGACGAGCAAGTGGATTGTTATGACTGAGATCATGGGTCTGGTGTGCATGGTGATCGAGGCAGTATCATTTGGGAAGTTAAAGATGGTATGGATGGTGAATTGTCATTTTATGACATAGGGGTTGTCATTTGGGATGACGGGTTCCAAGTAAAACGGAACACAGTGTCCGAAGGGCTGTGATTGTTTCTAGTGTTAGTGTGTCATGAATGTAGGTGCTCTTATCTGATTGGTTTTGGTTAGCATGGGTATCATGGTGTATCGTATGCGAGGTTTCTGTGCTGATAGTGTGTGGCGATTTGTTAGTGGCGAGGTCTCCGGGAATCGAGGTCGTAGTCCCGTATGTGTTTCCAGTGGGTTCTTCTCCTTGTGTGTAGGGAGTTCTTTTCATCTCTGGGGAGATTGAGTATCCACAGTTGGACGATTAGTGAGTAGTGTGTGACGAGGTGTCGGGAGTATTCAGGTGCGAATTGTCAGTCTCTTGTGAGAGTGGGGTTCGTTACCCTTTCCATTGTTCTAGTCCAAACAAGGACGTCATTTATCATGAGCCTTGTTCTTCATTTTGGAGTTGCGCGCGCGTCCATGGATGGACGGACCTATGTGTGGTTGTTATGTTATTCGAGTCCATCGATAGAGGTTTGGTTGGATAGGTTGACTCACTCCCACGGAGGGAGGTGGAGTCTTTGGTTTCTGTAGTACTCGTTTTGAGTGTCATTTTGACCGGTGATATGTGAAGCACAAGTTGTCGAATGGGGATTGTATGTTTTCAGTGTCTAGTACTGGTGGTGGTGCCAAGGAATTTGTCATGAATGAAAGATTGAGGATGATTAGGTGATGTGATGTGACTCATGTATTTAGATGTTTTTATAGGTGATTGATTCTAGCAGTGTCTTGAGGACAGGTGTTGGTATTGTTGAATGTTATGCAGCTAGAGAATGTGATACCCCCGGATCTCCGGATGTGGGTTGGCCAGGCCCACACCCGATTACCCGAGTATATCAAACCAATTAGCAATAATCGAATACAGAATATAATTAAAACCAAAAGAGATAAATAAAATTTGCTGAAATGAAACTAAAATGACAATCTAATAATTGAAACCTTAGAATAAATATTTCCATTGATAAATAAAACTATTCTGTTACAACTAATCCTCTATGAATACAAATCATTCTTCAAATTATACAACTTGGGAATCCATTTAGTGGACCCCTAAAATATCCCACTGAACTCACATGACTGGAAATAAAACCAAAGCCTAAAACATGAAACAAAATCCTACGGCACCGGTGAAGTGAATGACTATATCTGCTCAGCACGATCCAGCTCTAAGACTGGAACTAACGAACACCTGTAAAAATAAGAGTGGGTCAGGCCCATATGCAAATTCTTCTCTAACTGCAATCCAAACAGTGACCCGATATGCAGATACACCCTAGATATCTCAACAATAGCTATCTAGTCCATACATATATATATATATATCTACACTAAGGGACATTCACTGGACTACCATAGGGGTCTCAACCTGAATAGAAGGCAACATGCGAAAACGCATCCAAAGGTGGGTATGAGTACCTAGACCTAACATGGTACACTTCAACCTACTATAGCCAGCTACGCATCCACTCCATATACGCACCCTAACCAACGAGTCTGAGACTCAAGCTCATCTCGTAGTACTATAAAAATATATTTAAAATCCATTCATATCCATCCATAGGAAATCCAATAAATCGTTCAGCTTATTCAACCGCACAAACTTATATAAGAGATCCAATAAGTCGTTCAGCTTATTCAACCGCATAGACTTAAATATAAGGAGAATTATGTTTTTATAATTCGTACCCTTATTCCAAAATATGTAGGACTAAGTATTTTGAATCAGTCTGTCCCTAGTATGCCATCGTCCCATACCGGTGCATACAATCCACAAAATCCATATAATTTATAGAACAGGTAAAATTGTTCACCAATTAAAATCCATAAGGTAGGAATTAGCGTTTTGAGCTAAACCATAACTAGTATGTCATCGTCCCATATCGGTGTATACAATCCTCTATATCCATGTAAATTACAACATATAAATAATAAAAAAGTAATTTACAGTCTAAAACCAAATATCCATATCATTGCAGAAAAGTGATTAAAGTTTCAGCAATTTAAATCCAAGATCTAAACCATGTAATTGCAAGAAATGGTTTAATAGTTCAACAACTAGCATCCAGAGCATGCACAGATCAGTTTTAATAAATCAACAACTCTATCATACATTTAAATAAGTTTTATAATCATGTTAAAGTCCAAACAATTGCTAAATTAATTTAAGCAATTTAGTTCTTTCCATCCGGTAACAGCATACTAAGTTCTATACACGTATTCTATTTTATCCTTTAACACGGAGCCATACACTATGCCCCAAGTCCAATTTTTTAATTAAAAGACTTCACCATGTATTTAAAACTTAATTTAGAATCATGTTATAGCACCTTAAACTGTCAAATTTAAACTAGACAATAAACTTCCTTCCAGCCGTTAACCGCACGCAAAGTTGTCAATTAGTGTACTATTAATTCTATTAAAACAAAGGGGATAATTTATGCAATTCAAGACCTTGATTACATGTTAAATTAATTATTGAAAACCCCATTAAAGTTTTAAAACTGGTCAGAAACCCCAAGTGCCCAAACAGTACCTGAAAGATTACAGTACGCATCAAATTGGAAAGAGCCTGCTCTTGGAAAAATTAGAGCAGGCTCCAAATCAGCCTAGAGCCGGCTCCATACAACCTTGGAGCTGGCTCTAATCAGGTGGGAGCCGGCTCTTGCCATTCCAGAGCCGGCTCTCTTCCCCCCCTGTGAGCCTTTTCTCCGTTCCAGCTTCGTTTTTGCCCTCTGCTCCCACTCCGGCCAGTTGCAACCTTTCTGTTTAGTTTTTTTTTTTATTTTAAAAAAACTAATCTAGGAACCTTATGTAAGCCTAGAAACATCCCCATGACTTATTTACAGTAATTGCAAGTAAGTATAATAACTAAAATTACAACCGGATTAACATGTTTTAAGAAATAAAACTTGAAACAATTAGGCATGAATTTGTAACAGATTTGATTACAACACAAACAGAGCATCAATAAATCATACAATAAACATGTAAGTTCCAGTTTAGGATTTATTTAACCCTAGAGACTACCTAGGTGCACAGAACACGAGCCAAAGGGAAGGAGAAAGAAAAGAACTTGCCTCTGTGGTTTTTGAATAAAAACCCTGTCGCCGTCTTCCTAGGTTTTCCGACGACGTCCGTTCTCTGCCAACTCTACCTCCTACTGCTCAACCTCCCCCTAGGGCCGACCTTCAAGCCACGGCCAACTCTGAAGTTGCTCTTTTTTTCCTCACAACCTCTCTCTGTTTTCACTCTAAAACTCTCTATATTTTCACTGTTCGTGAATAGGGTTTGTGTTTACAACCCTAAGTAGACTTATAACAGTATATATATAGGCATATAAAAACCTACGTCTACTTATATTTAGAGATGGAAACCTAACTAAACCCTAGTGGGCCAAATACACGATCCATAAACCTGAGATCCTAATTTAACATTAAAATTAAATACCTTAATAATTTATCCTAACTAACTCATTCAATCAATCAAAACTAATTTAATTAAATAAAAACAAAAATCCAATTAATACAAATAAACAAACCAAACAAAAATAATCAAGTAATACAAATATTCAGACAAAACAAAATAATCAATTAATCAATCCACATAAAGAAAAATAATTAATCAATTAAACATAAACACATATCCACATAATCACATAAAACACTTAAAATAAATAAAAAATCCCAATTATATCCTTTTTAATTTTAGGGGTATTGTAGAGAATGATTATGGGATTCTATTGAGGAATGATGAGAATGATTGGCTTTGGTTTTGAGGTTTCAGACATGAGACGGTCGTATTATATGTTCTGCAGAAGTAGGAATTGAACCGAATGATGTTGTGGAGTCATCAACCTGGTATTGGTGTTTAAAAAAGGTTAGAGATCCTTATACTGGTTGATGATTATAACGTTTGGTGTCGTATTGCTTTTAGCTTGTTATGATTGTGTAATTAAGGCATGATTGGGATTCTTAGAGCTGCTATGTGATTGCATAGTTGTTGAGGTTACGTATAGTGATGGAAGTGGATCTAATTGTTTTTTGTGTACTGTGTGAGATTGTATTTGAGGTCTGGACCTGAGGACATAAACGACATCTGTGTTAAGATCGGATCGATTATAAGAATAGCCTGGCCAACCATTTCTTCTAAATCAGTCCCTCTTTAGCACGATGTCAGGTCAAAGATCCATGATTGTTTTAGTTGTTAGGGATAGTGAGAGTACGGTATTGCAAGTTGTGTCGGCGTGACAGTGTGGATTCAGGTGTCGGTCTCGGGTGAAGAGGTATGTTAGGTGGAACCAAGTGTCTAATTTATTTGGTTATTGAAGATCTTGTTTTAAGGATTTTGTCCTGAGTACAAGATAGTGTGCTTTACTGATTTGGTAACTAATGTTTATGCAGGCATTGGGAGATTCATTGTTTAGTTATCTTGAAGTTGTCTAGTATGATGATTGTCGTATGGTGTGGTTGGTGGTCGCTTGTACCGATATGTGATAGTGTAGCTGTGTGTTAGATGGCGAGTATTGGTTTGACAGGGACATGTAAATTTGAGTTTGAGCTTGATTATAAGATGGACGAGTTCCCCGGTTGGGATCTAGTGTGTCCTTTAAAGAACGAGTTAAGATAGGATAATGTCATGTTCAGGGGTCTTGTGACTGTTTTTCTTTCGGCTTCGAAGCCTTGTGTAGCGGTGTAAAGAGGCCAGTCTTCGTTTTAAGTTGAGTATAGAATCCAGCGGGTTTTGTGTATGATGTGGTGAGTGACGAGTACCCTCATAGGGTGGTGAGCATTGGGTTTTTTCTGATAGCAATGTGTGATTCCTATTGGCGTCTAGTGTCAAAGGCAATAAGGTTGTTGAGTTCTTAGTCTCGGGATTTTGTGAGGTAATTTCAGAAATTGTGTGGCTATGGGTCTCCTTCTTTAAGGAGGGTAGATTTTGAGGACGAAATCTTTTAAGGAGGGTAGAATGTAATGTTTCCAAATTTTACCATTTTTCATTTTATGGAATTTTCTGATTTTTCGAAGGTACTTTCATTTTTTCTCGTTTTGTGTGCCGGACATCGTAGGGTGTGCCAGTTGTGTTCAAGTGTTTGTTGGGACATTTCAATAAAATCAGGACTCTTTAAAATGCAAGGTTTTTCATTTTTTTCATTTTTCCGTTTTTAGGGTCAGACGGTCCTGTGTGGGACCCGCTACCGGAATTGTCATGTACGGGGGTATTGTTTAGGTCCATTTGCATCACATTTATTTTATTTAATGCGTTATATGTGGTGGAAAATTTTTATGTGTATTAATATATATATATATATATATATATATATATATAGAATTGTGGTGTAAAAATAAAAAGAAAAAGAAATTTTTTAATTAAAAGTGGTAGGACCCACCACTTATATAAATTGTGGCCAAAAGGCCATGTTGGCCTCACATCTTCTTCCACTCCCATAAGCTCTCTCTCTCTCTCTCTCTCCCTTCTTGGTCCATTTTCTTTTTCTTTTCAAAATAAAAATTCAATCCTTGATTTCTCCTTCATCTTTTGGTATTTTTGGGAGTCATTTGCGGCAAAACGAATAGCGCGTCCAGATCTACGATTTGATCAGAGCAAAAGTGGTTTTGGTGCACCCTAGGAATTTTTAATTCTAGGGCTTGGATTAGGCAAATTGGGGGTTTTTGCATCTAAGTGAGGTAGGGGTTTCTAATTCCCAATTTCTTGTTCTTTTGTGAATTTTCTTTCAATAATTATTATCAAGCATGTTTAATTTGAATTGATTGCCTTGAAAATGATATTATTGTTGTAAATGAAATCTATGATTGTGTGTATTAATAAAACTGTATATAAAACATGCCTAAATGTTAATTTCCATGCCATGGTGTTTATTATCTTGCTAGAAATTGCTATGTGGAAGCATGTTAAATTGTGTTGTAGAAATTCTTTTATTTTCATAGTAATGTCAAAGTATGTGACATGCATTCATAGCATTGGGCATGGAAAAGGGCAAAATGATTTGAAGTGAATGAAAAAGGGATTTTGGGGCAAATTTTTGATTAAAGTGATTTTATGGAAAACTCGGTCGCCGCGGAGTCACCAAAGGGCCGTGGTGTTAATGTAACCTAGAAGGAACTAGGGGAATCACTCTAGCATGACTATCTAGGCCCCAAATGACGTTGCGGAGGTACCGAGCGTCAAGGACAGTAGCCAATCCTTCTCTCGTGTCGCTGCGGAGTCACCAACAAAAAGGTTATATTAATAGTTTGTGAAGTGATGGATGACTTTGAAAATGGGGAGCGACATATATGACATCGCATTTCATGGCACGACATTGTTTATTTTGAATCTGAAATTGATGTTGTACTTTTCTTGGCATAGCATGATCCCGTTCCCTTTTGTTTAATTCATTGTTTGGATTCACGGGGTCACAAGAGGTGTGTCGTAACCACCACCTACTGAGCAAACTTTGCTCACCCCTTATATTTAACATTTTTCAGGGTTCGGAAAGGAAGTAGTTGACGTAGACCCTTCACAAGGCTAAGGAGGACTAAAAATCCATTTTTATCATCTTTTATATATTTGGTTCATTCTTTTGTAAGGTCTCAATCCATAGAAAAGTGTATTCATTTTGTGAACCGTAGTTATGTATTGTAACTGTAACACTTGATAGTATTTTGAAGTAAAATGAGACTATCTAATTATTTCATGATAAATGGGTAATGAAGTTATATTCCGACCAATTATAGATACCTTTCAACTGTATTATATCATGTTCTATTGCTGTGAATTTGGAATTTGATTGCATAACCGGTCCAACATAGGTTTGGTTCATAACGAGCACAGTTGGAGACCATTTCAGAGAGTTCAGGGGTGTGAAGCCTTATTTCGGCCAGCTGAACCTTACCATCAGCTGACTAAAACCCTAGGTTCGGCCGACCGAGCCTCCTTCACCAGCCGATCGACAGGCTATTTTTGAAAAGTCCTGAGAGCACCCATTTTTGATAATCGTTTCAGCCGGACGACCATGTAGGTCAGCCGACAGAACCTACCTTGTCAGCCGGCCGACTAAGGGCTTTAAGCTGGCTGATTATTTCCTTTTGACTTGTACATTTGACCTTCTTTGTAAAGTTGTGCCCTTGGAGTATTTTGGCCCCGGACTGACTCGTGTGTCAAGTATTGACGTAGAAAAAGATGGTGTTGTCCTTAGCTAACCTCGGGTTCGGGTAAGGACCCGGTTAGCCATTCGGACCCCCAGGTTCGGGTCGTTACAAACACATATCTCTTCATGTTTGTCCATAGAATTGGGGGTTGGATTAAAAATGTTCAACTTCACTTTCATGTGACCAAATGAAATCTTCATTACCCCCGTCCTACAATTGATGTTGGCATTTCCGGTAGCCAAGAAAGGATAGCCAAGGATAACGGGAATTTGGCTCTTAAAATTTAGGACCAGCTCCGTGTCAATGACAACGAAATCGACCGGGAAGAAGAACTTGTCAATTTTAATCAATTCATCCTTGATTTTACCCCGGGGCTTCTTAATGGATCGGTCAGCTAGTTGTAAAACTATCGATGTCGGTTTCAAATCACCTAAGCCCAATTAAACATAAACCGAGTAAGGGAGAAGATTCACACTCCCTATTAAATCAAGAAGAGCCTGATTAATAACATGATCACCAATAGTGCATGAAGTAGTCGGTGAACCGGGGTCTTTGAATTTTTAGAGGGTGTTGTGTTGCAAGATTGAGCTTACTTGCTCGTTCAAAACAACTTTTCTTGGTGCTTGGCTTTTGTTCTTGCTCTTAAGTGTGCAAAGATCTTTCAAAAATTTGGTATAGGCCAGAATTTGTCGAATTGCATCCAAGAGAGGAATATTGATTTTAACTTACCTAAACATATTAATTATTTCATTTGCCTTGCTTTGTTGCTTTTCAAGAGAGGTGGATTGATGTGTCTCTCGCAATCGAACGATATCGTGTAAGATAGTTCTACGTAGAGAGGATGTCGAACCCACAGAGAGATGAGATTTGTACTCAGTTTTCAATTTAGTTTTATTGGTTTACAGGTAACTGGTTGGAAAAATTGTTGGTTGTCAAGATTTAGCAAACTAAAATTATAATGCAATATTTAAATAACACGAATTAAACTAATTTAAATGATCAGAGAGAGAAAGTCTTAGGGCTTTGACTTCACCACAGCCGTCATATTATGGGTAATTATACTAACTCTGAAAATTTAACAATGATATTTTTCAAAAGAATTGAACTCAATAACATTCGTTCAATTTGGGTTTTAAAGAAAGATGTTTTATAAAATTAGCTAACTATAACCTATCTGCGGTTAGCGTGGACTATCCGCCTACCTACTCCACCTATTTTAACTACTTTGCGAATGAACCACATTTCCTAAGCATAGATTATGAAAACGTTCTTTTGTAAAAGACATTAAAGTACCATTATATAACCTCTATTCTTGTATTCGGCAGTACTCCGCCAGATACCGCACAACAAGATAGGTTGGGAATAGAGAACAAACTATTATATCTAAGACAAGAGAATAACAGTTTATATTCTATTAAAGCATGAAAACCATTTTAGTTGTCTCAAGTGCTCATAGTCATATAATCAAGAAAAAGAATCGTATATTAAAACAATCCCAGAGTTAAAACAATTAAACCATAACAATAGGTTGGGTTACATCAGTGCCCAAAGAAAGGGTTTAGCTACTCATGACAAGACTGGATAGCATCTGTGTTGAGTTCATCTCCTTCGTCACGGACGGCACTTCTTTTCTTAGGATCTTCACTATTAAGGTTGTAGAAACCCTAAAAGCCACCTCACCTTCAGCCTTCTGAAAACACCGACAAAGAGATTAAATTACGGAACCCTTCTATCAAGGCTTGCGCCTTCTTTTATAGAAGAAAATAATATTTGGTGGGCTTTTAGGTCTTCCGGCCCAACTGGGATGAGATACGGCTGATAAAGAGAGCAATCCCGTACTTTGAAAGTGGAATGTCATGGAAGGCTCGAACTTCAGGAACACAGGCTCGAGCTTTTCTGAATAGATGCTCGAGCTTTTCTGAATAGATGCTCGAGCTTCATATTGACACTTAGCCAATTTTCTTCAACTATTTTCCAAAGCGTCTTTTTCTTCAACACTTTGGATATTTCTGGGACTGGATTCTTTTAACATTGCTCGATCCAAGCTTCTCAGGCTCGAGCACTAGGTACAAGTTTCGAGCATTTGGGACACCAGGCTTGGGCTTCAGGACACCAGGCCTGAGCTTCAGTTGTTGGTGCTCGATCCTTAATAGATGGTGCTCGATCCTGGAAGTGAGGCACGAGACCTGGGAGCATAGCCTTACAATTAAATCAACTCTTTAATTTCCAACACCTCATGCTCGAGCTGGAGGGTCAAAGCTCGAGCACCCTTGGTTAAGGCTTGAGCACTGTTATGGTGAGGCTCGAGCTTCAAGGTATGAGGCTTGAGCTTTTGACCCTTGTTGACTTTCTTCTTTATTAGTTGTGATGCCTGAGCCTCAACACTTGGGCTCAAGCTCTAAGGCTTGAATATCTTCAAACTTCACCATTTAAGCTCTCGGCTTGCTCTGAATGATCGGCAACGACTCTGTAAGTTTCTGTGACGGCCCAAGTTTTTCAACTCGGTGAATCAATGATGAAACGAAAGATGACCCGATACTAGATCTGAAATACGGAAGCAAAAGACAAAACAATGGTTGCTAGAGATACAACATGGCTCGAGACACCATTATGACCCTCAACGAGATCACGGAACCCAAAGGAATCAAATGGGGAAGCAAAGTTTCAAAAATAAACAAGAATGAACCTAGGGGAAAAATCATCATTTCCAGCTTAAAAGTGGGTGCCACCAAGCACACCATTGGAAAGACAATGAAAAATTAATGAATTTAGACTTAAGAATCACTTGATTCAGAGTCCGGATGAAGAAGATATGGCTAACGGAAGAAGAAGGGAGAAAACGGTCAAAAAATGCAAACCCTAGGTCATCTAACCGTTTAGGAGACCTTCCTAACCGGTTAGGAGGCCAAAAATCACGAGAAATACACTGCCCACACTCATCTAACCGGTTACAAAACCCCTCGTAACTGTTTAGATGAGAAGGCGGCAGAATGGGTAACAAGAAACCCTGGCAGGAGGGGTTTTTCTGGAAAAAATGAAAATTTGAGGGCCAAGATGAAATTTTCTGGAAAAACTTAAATAAGAAACCCCCCTCAAAATCGAGCTTTCTATGTGACTCACTTGAAAAATCGAAAAATACGCAATGTAAAATGCCCAAAATGCCTTCCCAAGAAAACTGGTTCTGAGGGTCCAGAAAGCTGCTAAATGGAAAAACAGAAGCTGAACTTCGGGATCGATTTCTGATGCCAAGACGACGTTTTCTGGAAAAACACAAAGAAGAAACCCCCCTAAAATAACATTTTCTAAGTGACCATATGAAGAATGGAACTTATTTCCCAAATAAAATTCCCAAAATACCCTTAGGTCAGAATATGCAACAAAAGTGAAAAATGAGTCCGTAGGAGGCTCATTTCACCAAAGAAGAAGCTTTGCCCGGAACGACCATGCACGCAAATATAACTTACCTAATAAGATATGCTACAATGGTCCATGGCTAAAAAATATGGCCGATACAAAATATGACCCCCCAACGGCTAAAATGCCACAAACAAAGTTTGGAACGAAAACTTGGAATTAAAAATCATAAGATGGTTTACAAATGTCGTTTGGCCTTGGCCATACTTCATACATGGTGAATGAATGCTAATGGAAGAATCAAAATGGAATTCCCACACCCAATGCAAACATGGTGAATCAAAAACTCAATATTTTTCAATACTTTCATCATATTCGATGAAGTCAAAAATTACATAGGATACAAATTACATGTCATTGGCCTCCAGCCTCATCTCATACATGTCAAATACATCATAAATAGTGTACTCATGTACACATTACATATAAGGAATTAAATGTACATATGTTGACATACAAGGCTACAATTGGCATTCCAAACCAACCTTCACAAAAATGGAAGTCTCCAAGTCCACAAACCATCCAAGCATAATAAAGACCTTAACTTTGATTCTTGTACCTGAAATATGCCCCAGTATCGTAGGGGTGAGTAACATAAAGCTACTTGTAGGAAATGAGCATGCATCGACCTACGTTTTACAAGTTTGCATGATTTAATTATTGTGGTTCATTCCACCTAATGTTTATGTCAAAGGTGAGACACGAGGAGCATCCTAGCTACCTAAGATCATTTCTAGCATCAATCACATCATTCATGCAATTTTAGCAACATAGGGTCATGCTTACACAAAGCAACAACATAGGAGCATGCTTACACAAAGCAACAACAGATAGATTCTCAAGGTTATCAACTTGAAGTCTAAAATGCAACATCAACTAAATATAACAATTTAGCATAATTAGAATATCTAATACCACACATCAAGACATAGATTCTCTAGGTCATCAACTAAAAATCTAAAAGTGTGAAATCAACTAAATATGTCAATTTAGTATGGATGTACTTAACAACATCAAAATCACCAATAGCCAAAACCACAAGTCAACAAGGTAAACATGATTGTTAACTTGGAATTGAATGCGAAAACAAATAATAGAAGACTTGGACATCAGACCTCAACGGTTATTCCGGGCACTAACCTGCAGGGAAGACCACCCTAAGTGTGCACTATCTCAATGACTTAGAGGACTCACGTCCCCATACTAGAGCCAAACCTTAGCCATCTCAACTCAACAATGTTCTAAGATTCAAAATAAGCCAAATAAGTTTATAACTTATACATATTACTACTACATAGTAACAAGTTAGCAATATAACTCTCAATTGTGCATAATAAGCATTTTATATCCATAATGCTACGAAATCACCAGCCAACAATATATTCATATAGAAACATACTCTCATGAATATAAATTTAACAACAATGCCCTTTAATGCATATAACACAATCAAGTGAATACTTTAGAAGTCTAAATCCATGATCTTAAAATAGAAACACCTTCGAAAACATGATTAAATCCATGGATAAACAAGATAGAATCTAATTACATCAAAATAATTCGACTCTCTAGATTTCAAATCATTTCCAATTGGCATTCAAAATAAGCCAAATAAGTTTATAACTTATACATATTACTACTACATAGTAACAAGTTAGCAATATAACTCTCAATTGTGCATAATAAGCATTTTATATCCATAATGCTACGAAATCACCAGCCAACAATATATTCATATAGAAACATACTCTCATGAATATAAATTTAACAACAATGCCCTTTAATGCATATAACACAATCAAGTGAATACTTTAGAAGTCTAAATCCATGATCTTAAAATAGAAACACCTTCGAAAACATGATTAAATCCATGGATAAACAAGATAGAATCTAATTACATCAAAATAATTCGACTCTCTAGATTTCAAATCATTTCCAATTGGCATTCAAAATAAGCCAAATAAGTTTATAACTTATACATATTACTACTACATAGTAACAAGTTAGCAATATAACTCTCAATTGTGCATAATAAGCATTTTATATCCATAATGCTACGAAATCACCAGCCAACAATATATTCATATAGAAACATACTCTCATGAATATAAATTTAACAACAATGCCCTTTAATGCATATAACACAATCAAGTGAATACTTTAGAAGTCTAAATCCATGATCTTAAAATAGAAACACCTTCGAAAACATGATTAAATCCATGGATAAACAAGATAGAATCTAATTACATCAAAATAATTCGACTCTCTAGATTTCAAATCATTTCCAATTGGCACAAATTTGATATATGCTAATAGACATATCATGGTCATTATATATAGTCCCATAAAAGCTTAATTAGGCCCATGAAACCACAAAATTAGATTTTAATTAATTCTCTTAATTAAAGTCTCTAAATTTTCAAACTCAACCAAATGCTCTCAAATTAAAGTATGTTAACAAATATGCCAAAAGTTAATTTAGAAGCATAATACAACTCAATTTCATGCAAGGTACGGCCATGAACTTTAATCTTTCACAAAAGATAAATATTAATTAAAAAGAGCAATTCTTATTTAATTAATCTAAATTTAATATATGTTAATTAACATATTAAAACAAGATTTTCTACCATGCCACAATTCAAATCAAAGTTATATATCTTCATGAATTTTAAATCATATACAAAGAATTAAAAATTACTAACTTTCTAGATTTGATACAAAGCACATATATAAGTTGTATAATCATGTTAAACACTCAATACAACACACACAAAAGCCTAAAACATTCCCTACCTCCATTTGAGATGAAATCTCAAATCCCCACCAAAATGGAAGTGCTTCGAATCCGACGAAACTTTTAGGTTTTGTCGAGGACAACACCACGAACAAGAATCCGAAGAAAGCCCCATCAAAAACACATCTTGACTTCAAACCCAAACTCAAGAAATGGCCAAAACTGAGTTCTAATAAGGGAGAAAGGTAGAGTACGGTGAGGGGAACAATAAACACAAAGGTACTACATTTTTTCAACTAAGGGAAGTGACCGGAAAAGAAGAGAGAAGCATGGTAGCCATGGCTGCCAAGAGATCCGGCCAAGAGAGAGGAGAGAGAGAGAAAAATCTGATTTTCTCTTAAGTGCTCCTATTTATAGAAAAACTCAAAAAGTGCCCCGAACGGGCCCCGCCGAGTCCGGAAAAGTGAAATTTGAGCAGACGCGCTCAAACGGCAAAACTCTGTGAACAAAAAAGATTCCAAATGAGAAAATATAAACAACGGAAGAAATGGTGTCGAAAACCGAGTCTCGAGCAGAGAGTTATGCCCAAAATAAGTTTGGCGCAAATTGGGGCCAAAAACCCTGAAACTGGAAAACATCGTCCAGGAGGAAATTCTAAGAGTCCACGACTCGACGAAATGTGAAAATGAATCCCATACGAGGATCCAGGCTCAAAACAAGGCATTGAGTAATAACTTTCATTAATTGCACAATGGCCCCTCCAAAAAGTGAAAACTGCGAAACTGCCTTAGAATGAAAATATATTTTTCTTAGATACCCCTGAAATAAAATATCTTCAAAAGATATTTATGAAAAACACCCCAAGAAAAGAAAAAGTTTCCAAAGAATTTTTCATTTATGCCCCTATGGACACCGGGAGTAACCAAAGTATTTTCTCACGAAAATAAAGATATGTATCTCATAGAAATCATTGGGAATGAAGATACGTGAAGTCAGAAACCAACTCTGAACCCAAGAAGTGTGGTTACGTAAACAGAGTGACAAATGAGGAAAAGACGGAATAGGGAAAAGACAAAAAGTGAATAGTATCGAAAAACGAAAAATGTGGGAATGACTCGGTCTTCAAAGGAAGTTGTCAATCAATAGAAAAGAGTCTCGGAAATCACTCCAGAGCACTCGAGACGACACTAATCGACAAGAAATCAAACTCAGAAGGGAAAAGACAACGGAAAAAAAAGTTATCCGAAAAATCCAGGTCATTACAACCTTCCCACCTTAAAGGGATTTCGTCCCCGAAATCCAGCCCAAGCAAAACAAAAAGGCGAAACCAGGATAACTACGGAGTACATCTTCGAGTACCCCACACGACATACCACACCAACGACCTCAAAGCTGAAAGGAACACACAAACCATTGTCAATTACACCCGCGTGCTTATGACAAGAGGACCCCTCAAGGGAAAAATGACCACATGGCCATACGACAAGTCTGAACTCACACAGAGAACCCAAGGTCAGACAAAAGAACGGAAAACAACAACCATAAGTGTTTCTCCTGACAAACCATCATAAAGAACCAAAAATAACCACCAAAAGAACTCCAAGATAACCACATATGAAATCAGGGTACAGAACAAACACAACGTAGCAATACGAATAGTGACCAAAACTCGCCCACGACGTACTTAAATGTGTGGTAGCAATGACAGTATCTAGTGCCTACCCACACTTACTCGTCAGTAAGGTAGCATCGACGGCAACTAGTACTCGCCCACAACACACAACTTGTACGATAGCATGACAGTATAAGGCACTAGTTCATAACCTGCCCCCCACTAGGTCTACCCATGAAACCTCTCGATATAAATGACATCAATGTCAAAAATGATCATTACCAAAAGCACTACGGGGATAAACATTTTAGGAGAGTTGAGATATGGTCCAAAGATATCTGGCCGGACCATCTTGGCAAATCCCAAAACTCTGACAACAATGCTATAGGTACCGCTATGCTTAAGGCCCCAAATCCTCAATACAGCAAAACCAACATCTCCAATGTCTTAAAATACCCCTATTAACAACATTAATTAGGAATCCAAAACTTAACAAGCAAATCAACGCCTACAGAAATCAAAACGAACCTCACAATAAGACATTTCATCGAAAGTCCTTCATATCTCCCTGAAACAGATCAACTACAAGACCAATCACCATGATCAAACATCAGATCCACATCCCTATCATGGATAACTAAATCCTCAAAATACAAGTCCACCAAGTGGTACACACATCAAAATACCAACAACCGAGGCCACAAAATGATCTCTGAAAATGGTGCTTGGCAGCACCAAGCTAAATCAATATCCCTCAATTTCAATCCATAAACAACCACTGAAACTATGATTCCTCAAAATCACGCCTAGTCATAACTAGAACGAGAAAACTCCACAAACAAGCCATATCCAACAGTAATCCTCCAAAACTTTTCCTAAAAGTTAACCACATCCAGGTCTCCAAAACGGAAACAAGTTTCCAAAAAACATTCTCAAAAGAGCATCGAGCTCACCTTACAATCAAATAAATCCTCAATGGTATGGACATATGTCCCCACAAAATGATCTCACACCAATCAACTCACTCTGAGCACCACAGCCGTCAACAACCACGGCAGAAACTCCCCAAGGGAAGATACGAAAGAAAGGGAACCACCAATCCTAAAAAGGACAACACCAGGACTCCATCTCTGAAATGAAAGACAACAAGGTCAAAGACTTCACCCCCTACATGGAAGTAAGTTGACCAAAATCCATCAAATCCTCACCAAGGACTCAAGACAACGATAGTGATCCTCATGGACCAACCACCCCAAAATTGTGCACAATGCAACGAAGAAAAGAGACTCACTCCTTGTGAAGTCCCTAACAAGAACCAACATAAAACCCTTATGGAAACCCGTATACACACTACGTGCGACCGAGGGAAATGAATGGGAAAACCAAACCTGAAAGTCATGCATATGACAAGGAATGCAACTACCAAGAAGAAAATCTACTCACGTAGATAAAAATCAAAAGTACATGTTGCACGTCTCCACATAAACACAAAATTATGTAAGTAAATCACATAAACAACATGGCATCTCTATGCATATAAAGAAGGCATGCTAATGCCACACAACAAGAAGGAAAATGTGGATACACCTCCACCTACTCATGCATCACAATATCATAAATCATACTACTAACATGGTAGTAAACGAAACTGCATAAGATAACATGATGCAACAATGAACCCTATGGACATCGTGTCCTAGAGTGTCTAAGAAAAGAAAGGACAATTCCTAGTCATAAACTGTTTCCAAAACCAATGTGACAACAACCTGTCTCCAGACAAACGTGAGCCCTTACCATAACGTTAAGACTTTAACAATCAAACTCGAATCTAAAGGTGACACTACAAGTGACACAAACAGTGCAGTGCTCTCACTAGCCGTAACATCAATTAATCAACTTAATCCCAAAAGCGTCATCATGCAAGAACTCCTTAAGGAAAAGGGCAACTACAGCCATACCAATAACAACTAAATCAATCACCATGACTGATCGCCAAAACAACCATCATCATCATCAATCAAAAGGACAACGCCTATCAAAATAAAAACCAACCCTGATTCCATCTGAACTACACTTATAGCTAGCTAGTATGGTAGCATGACAGTGCCATGCACCCGCCCACAAACATACCTGCCCACGAAAAACACAAGTTCCAGAGGAATCATCTTGAATAATCAAGGATCCTAAGAGGTCCATAACCTCATAATGGCCCAAAACCAACAAATCCACCACTACGGTAACACCAAATGACTCATCTCACAAAAGCCTAAACAAAAGGTGACCATCTACCTACCTCAAAACCAATGCTAGGTCGACAATAACCTACATCACCACGAGACTGTGACTACAATCACCATCCACCTCAACTCGTGCCTCAATGACCAATCTCGTGTCATGCCAAATATGTAACATAATTATGCATATATAATTCTAATCTAGCATACGTCACATGTCATGCTCTTTACATTAGAATAAAATAATGCTAAACAAACGGCATACAACATGTAGCACGTAAGCACATAAACATGTTATCATAAAGCATATAAACACATAGAGCATGGCAACAAAAGCATGATATGCACCCAAAACCCGTCGTCCTAAGGTTTTCAAACCAAGGAGCTCTGATACCACTTGTGACGACCCAAGTTTTTCAACCCGGTGCGTCAGTGATGCACCGAAAGATGACCCAATAACGGATCCAAAATACGGAAGAAAAAGATAAAACAACGGTCTCTAGAGATACAACATGGCTCTAAGACACCATTATGACCCTCAACGAGGTCATGGAACCCAAAGGAATCAAATGGGGAAGCAAAGTTTCAAAAAGGAACAAGAATGAACCTAGGGGAAAAATCATCATTTCCAGCTTAAAAGTGGGTTCCACTAAGCACACCATTGGAAAGACAACGAAAAATTAATAAATTTAGACTCAAGAATCACTTGATTCGGAGCCCGGATGAAGAAGATATGGCTAACGGAAGAAGAAGGGGCAAAACGGTCAAAAAGTGCAAACCCTAGGTCATCTAACCGGTTAGGAGACCTTCCTAACTGGTTAGGAGGCCAAAAATCATGAGAAATATACTTCCCACACTCATCTAACCGGTTACGAAACCCCTCGTAACCGTTTAGATGTGAAGGCGGCAGAATGGGTAGCAAGAAACCCTGGTAGTAGGGGTTTTTTCGGGAAAAATGGAAATTTGAGGGCCAATATGACATTTTCTAGAAAAACTCAAAGAAGAAATCCCCCTCAAAATTGAGTTTTCTACGTGACTTGCATTATAAATTGAAAAATACGTAATGTGAAATGCCCAAAATTCCCTCCCAAGAAAACTGGTCCAGAGGGTCCAAAAAGCTGCTAAATGGAAAAACAGAAGCTGAACTTCGGGATCGATTTTCGATGCCAAGACGACATTTTATGGAAAAACACGAAGAAGAACCCTAAAATCACATTTTCTAAGTGACCATATGAAGAACGGAATTTATTTCACAAAGAAAATTTCCAAAATACCCTTAGGTCAGAATATGCAACAAAAGTGAAAAATGAGTCCGTAGGAGGCTAATTTCACCAAAGAAGAAGCTTTGCCCGGAAAGGACCATGCATGCAAACGTAACTTACCTAATAAGATGTGCTACAATGGTCCAAGGCTCAAAAATATGGCCGATACAAAATATGACCCCCCAATGGCTAAAATGCCAAAAATGAAGTTTGGAACGAAAACTTGGAATTAAAAATCATGAGATGGTTTCAAAATGCCGTTTGGCCCATGGCCACACTTCATACATAGTGAATGAATGCTAATGGAAGAATCAAAATAGAATTCCTACACCCAATGTAAACATGGTGAATCAAAAACTGAATATTTTTCAATACTTTCATAATATTCCAAAAAGTCAAAAATTACATAGGATACAAATTACATGTCATTGGCCTCCGGCCTCATCTCATACATGTCAAATACATCGTAAAGAGTGTACTCGTGTACACATTACATATAAGGAATCAATTGTACACATGTTGACATACAAGGCTACAATTGGCATTCCAAGCCAACCTTCACAAAAATAGAAGTCTCTAAGTCCACAAACCATCCAAGCATAATGAAGACCTCAACTTTGATTCTTGTACCTGAAATATGCCCCAGTATCGTAGGGGTGAGTAACATAAAGCTACTCGTAGGAAATGAGCATGCATTGACCTATGTTTTACAAGTTTGCGTGATTTAATTATTGTGGTTCATTCCACCTAACGTCTATGTCAAAGGTAAGACTCAAGGAGCATCCTAGCTACCTAAGATCATTTCTAGCATCAATCACATCATTCATGCAATTTTAGCAATATAGGGTCATGCTTACACAAAGCAACAACATAGGAGCATGCTTACACAAAACAACAACATATAGATTCTCAAGGTTATCAACTTGAAGTCTAAAATGCAACATCAACTAAATATAACAATTTTGCATAATTAGAATATTTAATACCACACATCAAGACATAGATTCTATAGGTTATCAACTAGAAATCTAAAAGTGTGAAATCAACTAAATATGTCAATTTAGTATGGATGTACTTAACAATATCAAAATCGCCAATAGCCAAAACCACAAGTTAACAAGGTAAACATGATTGTCAACTTGGAATTGAATGCGAAAACAAATATTGGAAGACTTGGACATCATGCTCAGAATTCTGCCGAGACCTCAATGGTTATTCCGGGCACTAACCCGCAGGGAAGACCACCCTAAGTTCGCACTATCTCAATGACTTAGAGGACTCATGTCCCCGTACTAGAGCCAAACCCTAGCCATCTCAACTCAACAATGTTCCAAGATTCCAAAATAAGCCAAATAAGTTCATAACTTATACATATTACTACTACATAGTAACAAGTTAGCAATATAACTCTCAATTGTGCATAATAAGCATTTCATATCCATAATGCTACGAAATCACCAGCCAACAAAATATTCATATAGAAACATACTCTCATGAATATAAATTTAACAACAATGCCCTTCAATGCATATAACACAATCAAGCGAATACTTCACAAGTCTAAATCCATTTTCTTAAAATAGAAGCACCTTCTAAAACATGATTAAATCGATGGATAAACAAAATAGAATCTAATTACATCAAAATAATTAAACTCTCTAGATTTCAAATCATTTCCAATTGGCCCAAATTTAATATATGCTAATAGACATATGATGGTCATTACATATATTCCTACAAAAGCTTAATTAGGTCCATGAAACCATAAAATTAGTTTTTAATTAATTCTCTTAATTAAAATCTCTAAATTTTCAAACTCAACCAAATGCTCTCAAATTAAAGTATGTTAACAAATATGCCAAAAGTTAATTTAGAAGCATAATACAACTCAATTTCATGCAAGGTACGGCCATGAACTTTAAAGATAAATATAAATTAAAAAGAGCAATTCTTATTTAATTAATCCAAATTTAATATATATTAACCAACATGTTAAAACAAGATTTTATACCATGTCACAATTCAAATCAAAGTTATATATCATCATGAATTTTAAATCTTATACAAAGAATTAAAAATTACTAACTTTCTAGATTTGATACAAGGCACGTATATAAGTTGTATAATCATGCTAAACATTCAATACAACACACATAAAAGCCTAAAACATTCCCTACCTCCATTTGAGATGAAATCTTAAATCCCCACTAAAATGGAAGTGCTCCGAATCCGACGAAACTTTTAGGTTTTGTTGGGGACAACACCACGAACAAGAATCCGAAGAAAGCCCCATCAAAAACACATCTTGACCTCAAACCCAAACTCAAGAAATGGCCAAAGCTGAGTTCTAATAAGGGGGAAAGGTAGAGCACGGCGAGGGGAACAATAAACACAAAGGTACTATACCTTTTCAACCATGGAAAGTGACTGGAAAAGAAGAGAGAAGCATGGCAGCCATGGCTGCCATGAGATCTGGCCAAGAGAGAGGAGAGAGAGAGAAAAATCTGACATTTTCTCTTAAGTGCTCCCATTTATAGAAGAACTCAAAAAGTGCCCCGAACGGGCCCCGCCGGGTCCGGAAAAGTGAAATTTGAGCAGACGTGCTCAAAAGGTAAAACTCTGTGAACAAAAAAGATTTCAAATAAAAAAATAGGAACAACGGAAGAAACGCCATAAAAAACGGAGTCTCGAGCAGAGAGTTATACCCAAAACAAGTTTGGCACAAACCGGGACCAAAAACCCTGAAACTGATAAACATCGTCCAAGTGGAAATTCTAAGAGTCCATGACTCAACAAAATGTGAAAATGAATCCCATACGAGGATCCAGGCTCAAATCAAGGCATTGAGCAATAACTTTCATTAATTGCACAATGGCCCTTCCAAAAAGTTAAAACTGCAAAACTGCCCCAGAATGAAAATATCTTTTTCTTAGATACCCCTGAAATAAAATATCTTCAAAAGATATTTATGAAAAACACCCCAAGAAAAGAAAAAGTTTTCAAAGAACTTTGCATTTATGCCCTTATGGACACCGGGAGCAACCATAGTACTTTCTCACGAAAGTAAAGATACGCATCTCATAGAAATCATTGGGAATGAAGATACGTGAAGTCAAAAACTAACTCCGAACACAAGAAGTGTGGTTACGCAAACAGAGTGACAAATGAGGAAAAGACGGAATAGGGAAAAGACAAAAAGTGAATAGTGTCGAAAAACGAAAAATATGGGAATGACTCGGTCCTCAAAGGAAGTTGTCAATCCACAGAAAAGAGTCTCGGAAATCACTCCAGAGCACTCGAGACGACACTAATTGAGAAGAAACCAAACTCAGAAGGGAAAAGACAACGGAAAAAAAATTTATCCGAAAAATCTGGGTCATTACAACCTTCCCACCTTAAAGGGATTTCGTCCCCGAAATCCAGCCCAAACAAAACAAAAAGGCAAAACCAGGATAACTACAGAGTACATCTCCGAGTACCCCACAACCTGGTTATTTCAGTCTAACTCAAAACAGAACAAGACTTCCAATTGCTACCTCACAGACTTTATGCAAGTGTAAATATGTGCAAAGTGTAGCATCTCAGAGATCAAAATCATTAACCAATAATCATTCTAACAATGTGGACCACAGGCCATCAACTGATTTCAAAAAATTTCAAGGAATCATTTTCACCTTTTTTTTAGCATACAAATCATCTCTAACCAACATTAGACTACAAACAAAGTATTTAACTATCAATCGACTCAAGCACAGGCCTATATCATCAATAATCAGAACATATCCTTGTGTTAACAAAAATTAATTTATCTCAACTTAACCTTACCCCCAAACTTATTGTGCACATTGTCCTCAATGTGGGAGAACAAAAGAGAATTAGAAAGATATTACCATACAAGCAGACTAGCAAAGATAGACCATAATAATGCAAAGACGGGTAAAAAGAATGTCCAGCATTTCCTCCTTCAACATAGTGGTTCCTCAAAACCATCAAAGGTTGTTGTCAGCCAAATCACCCCCTAACTGAATCTGTTGTATCTGGCAAAATCAATAACTCCAACACATATCAGAGTACCAAGTATATGGATTATAACGGAGAGAAATATCACAGTGATCTAAAATATCAATACAAGGAAATAGAACAAAAAACATGTCTATATATATCTGAAATCAGTACAATGCTTTTGAAATAAAGACTTAGGGCAGATATACATCATATATAAATAAATACATCAAAAAGAACTGCCCTAGTCAACAAAATAATATAAAAGTCCTACGAACTAATCCATATGTGGTAGTGGTGGAACAAAAGAAGAAGATGGAGCGAATGGAGTGCGGCGCAATAGCTCCTACAATATGCTCTGCTGCACAATCAGCATATGCCGCAGCACCGTTTGACCATCCTACAACTCGGCCACCCTGGCCTATAACTTTCTAATCTCAGCCTGAGAAGAGCTCTTAGGCTGGGCTGTAGGAGCGGGTCTCCCTATCAAAGAAGCCTGACTATTAGAGAAATCCATCTCCTCGGTAACCTCATCATCTGCCCTCCTAGCAGCAACTGCTACGTATCCCTCATCACCAAAGTCTATTGCATCCCGATGATGTGCCGGCATATGCCCCCAAACTTTATTCCATTCCTTCATCCTAAACTTAGGAGATTCATCACATGATTCTTCTCTTGGACTCACCACAAAACCCTGCAATTTGAACAATCTGGTAATCATGTATGGAAAAGGTAGCCTATGGGTCAGAACAGTTTTGTATGGTCCAATCTCTAACCAAAACTGTAATAGCTGACAGAAAATCATTCTAGGGAATGAATACCAATGCTCAAACTAAAAAGCATACAGTGCCTAGAGAAAATTGGTATTCCTAATATTCTTAAGTCCAAGAGGATGAACATTGGCAGAGATAATAGAATCTAGAATCCACAACCTCTTAGGAATTTTAGCCTTGGTAGTGCTACTACGCTTCCTCTTCGCAAATCGACAATCACACAACTTTTGAATCAGAGATTCTGCAAGTTGTACCTTATGAAAAGGTGTGAAAACAGGATAACTAGGTCGCTCGTCTATTACCTCCGGCAGAACATGATAACATTCTAGAGCTGCAGCAATAGCATCAGGATTAATAATCAACTCATGCCTATCAATCGTAGTCCTAAGCTCCTAAGGGTCATGTTCACTATAAACAAGATTGAGGTAAAACAAACGAACAAAACAAGGATAAGCAACCTGAGTAACAGGAACCATGAGATGAAGAAGGTGCCTATAACTGAACGATTTCATAGCCCACCTAGTACGAGGATCAGTGACGAACGCCTGATAATTAAAGGTCGTTTCATCAGAAATTGGAATTGTCCTCTATACACTAGGCAGCACATCTTTCATCTCCCTAACACGTTTAATAGAATTAGGAAGAACCATCTCCAAGAAATTCTATAAATACCCAAAACTTTCCAACATACGCAATCTATTAACCGAGGCTCGAGCTTTGAACTTTCAGGCTCGAGCTTCACCTAATGCTCGAGCTTCAATCTGCAGAATTCGAGCCTTACCTGGATTGTAGAACATCAAATCTCAGATCTTAATATATGATTTAATCACGAGTTGAGCTACACAACTAGTCTAAGTAGACGATGCAGAAACACAATCAAAAGAATCATGTAATCAAAGGATGAATCATACCTCTCCTCATTAGATCTGACAGATGAAAGGAACTATGGAAAACCCAATGGAAAGAGGAAGAAGAAAGAGAAGTTTACCTCTTGAATGTCCGTAAATCTAAGACAAGATGGTGAAGCAACATTGATTAATAAAGGGAAAGAACTCTGAGAGGTTGTGTAGAGAATAGATATCCTTTGTAGTATAGGAGATGGAGTTTTTAGTTCCCAGACTTTAAAACTTTTAAGTCTCAAGCTCAAGCTTCAAGGGTATGAGCTCGAGCTTGCCGCCACCAATCTCTAGGTTCTCAATGATGAAAGGCTCGAGCCTTAGGTATGGATGCTCAAGCCTGTAGCTGCTGATGCTCGAGCCTCAACTGTTAGGCTCGAGCATTGTTACAAAATTTTGGATTTTATATTATTTTTTCAATTTTTATTCTTTTTTTATTTTAACCTAAAATCAACTAAACTATTAATAACATAAACCTAAAAATTATGAAAACCTAGAAAAATAATAATTAAAACACATGAAAATAACGAAAACTAAAAATAAAAATAAAACATCACAAATCTATGGTACAACATACAAGTGCTAAGTTTAACGTCGACAGCTCGACAACATGCTAAGTTTAATGTCGATAGCTCGACGTAAACCCGACATCTCTAGTCCAAGTAAATGGGATCATAAAGTTCTACTGCCTCCACTGTGCGTCTCTACACACTACCCTCTATATAGGGTTTCAGTCTCTGTCCATTGACCTTGGATAGTTGTCCAGTCTTGCAATCTTGTATCTCTATCGCACCATAAGGTGTAACAGAAATAACCATATATGGCCCTTCCCATCGTGACTTTAACTTTCTAGGAAAAAGTTTCAGTCGTGTATTAAACAACTAAACCTTCTTCCCAGGCTCAAAAGTCTTACGTAAGATATGCTTGGCATGAAATGCCTTAGTCTTTGATTTGTAAACCTTAGCACTCTCATAAGCCTCATTATGCAATTCTTCAAGCTCAGTCAATTGAAGCTTCCTGTTAGAACTAACAGATGTCAGATCAAAATTGAGCTTTTTAATAGCCCAAAAAGCTCTGTGTTCTAACTCTATAGGAAGATGAAAACCTTTACCATAGACTAGACGGTAGGATGACATACCAATCGAAGTCTTATAAGTAGTACGGTAAGCCCACAAAACATCGTTCAGTTTATAAGACCAATTCTTACAATCTGGCTTAACCGTTTTCTCAAGAATTCTCTTAATTTCATGATTGGATATTTCTATTTGGCCACTTGTTTGGGGATGATAGGTAGAAGCAACTTTATGAGTAATGGAGTATCTATGCATCAAGGTACGAAAATACCTATTACAGAAATAAGCACCTCCATCACTAATTATAGCTCGTGGCATACCAAACCGACTAAAGATGTTCGTTTGAATGAACTCAACCACAACTCCGTGATCGGCGGTTTTGGTAGCTACTGCTTCCACCCATTTAGACATGTAGTCTACAGCCACAAGAATGTATTCATTTTTATTGGACAGAACAAAAAGACTCATGAAATCAATACCCCAAATATCAAAAACCTCAATAATTAAGATTGGAGTTAAGGGCATCATGTTCCTTCCAGAAATTGATCCTAACTGCTGACATCTAAGGCATGATCTACAGAATAAGTATGCATCCCGAAAGAGTAAAGGCCAAAAGAAACCGCACTGAAGAATTTTAGCTGCAGTTTTCTTTGCACTGAAATGACCTCTACATGCCAAACTGTGACAGAAGGTCAGAATACTATGAAACTCACTCTTGAGAACACATCTACGAATGATTTGATCAGCACAATATTTGAATAGCTGAGGATCTTCCCAATAGTACATCCTAATTTGGGAGAAGAATAGATCATTTTCCTGTTTTGACCAAGATAAAGGAATTTTGCCTATTGTGAGATAATTCACAATATCAGCAACCAAGGCAAATCCATCAGAGAAACCCCAAACAGTTGTTCATCCGAGAAGGAATCACAAACTGGAAGTGAAGTTGAGGTATCCTCAATACGAATTCTAGAAAGATGGTCATCTACAACATTTAATGACCCTTTCTTATCCCGGATCTCATAATCGAACTCTTAAAGCAAGAAGATCCATCGAATCAAATGGGGTTTGGTTTCCTTTTTGGAAAGAAGATGTCTCAAAGCAGAATTATCAGAATAGACTACGACTTTGGAGCCTAATAAATATGATCTGAATTTATCCAAAGCAAAGACAACTGCAAGCAACTCTTTTTCAGTGGTGGTATAATTCAACTGTGCATCTGACAGAGTTTTGCTTGCATAGTAGATAACATGAGGAAGTTTATCCACTCGTTGTCCTAAGACAACACCCATAGCATAATCAGATGCGTCACACATAATCTCAAATGGAAGAGCCCAGTCTGGAGGATTTATGATAGGAGCTGAAGAAAGAAGAGAACGAAGCTTATGGAAAGCTTCAAGGCATGACTCATCAAAGACAAAAGAAATGTCCTTTGCAAGTAAATTACACAAAGGATAGGAAATTTTGTTAAAATCTTTAATGAAGCGTGGATAGAACCCGGCGTGCCCAAGAAATGATTGCACTCCCCTTACGGAGGTAGGAGGAGGCAATTTAGAGATCAAATCTACTTTAGCTCTATCAACTTCAATACCTCTCTTTGAAATGATATGTCCTAAAATAATACCCTCTTAAACCATAAACTGGCTTTTCTCCCAATTAAGAATAAAATTCGTTTCCTTACAATGCTGAAGCATTAGGGAAAGATTTTGAAGACAGTTTTCAAATGTAGACCTGAAAACATAAAAGTCATCCATAAAGACTTCGAGAAACTTTTCAACTATGTCTGAAAAGATAGACATCATACACCTCTGGAATATTGCTGGCGTATTACATAATCTGAAAGGCATCCGTCTATATGCAAACATACTGAATGGATAAGTGAAAGTAGTTTTCTCTTGATCCTTAGGATTAATGGCCACCTGATTATAGCCAGAATATCCATCTAAAAAGTAATAATAGCTCTAGCTAGCCAATTGCTCTAGAATCTGATCAATGAATAGAAGTGGAAAATGATCTTTTCTAGTAGCGGAGTTGAGTTTTAGGTAATTGATACACACACGCTATCCAGTGGTGGTACGCTATGGAACTAATTCACCCTCGAAATTCTCAACACTGTAATACCTGTCTTTTTGGGTACTACTTGAGTAGGACTTACCCACTTGCTAACTAAGATGGGGTAGATTATTCCGACATCTAGCAACTTCACAACTTCCTTTAACACCACTTCTTTCGTATTAGGATTCAATCTTCACTAGAGTTCCTGAGATGTTCGGGAATCCTCATCCAAATGAATTTGATACATGCAAATTATAGGGCTAATTCCTTTCAAATCAGCCACACTTCACCCAATAGCCTCTTTGTTTTGCTCAAGAACTTTTAAAAGACTACTTTCTTGGAAACTTGTTAGATTGGAAGCAATGATCACCGGGAGGGTGTCATTTAGACCCAAAAAAGCATACTTGAGCTTTTACAGTAGTGGTTTAAGCTTAAGCTTAGGTGGAGACTCTAAAGACGGAATAGGAGGAGTACTAGAAAGTGGTGGAAGAGGCTCTAACCTAGATTTCCATGGAGAAAAATCTGTGATAGGAGTGGAATCTAGCAAAGAATTCACTTCAGCTATTGAAGAATCAATATCAAAATCTTCATAGTTGAAGTGATTCTGACAAGCTTCAAAAGGATCCTTGGATAAAATAGTTGGGAGTGATTCCTCAACCAACTCATTAATAACATCAAGGAAGAAGCATTCATTCTCATCGTAGGGATGATGAATAGCATTGAATTGTTTAACTTGAATTTCATATTTCCAAAAGACAAATCCATGGCTCCAGTCCTATAGTTAATGCAAGCATTTGTTGTGGCTAGAAAAGGTCGCCTAAGAATGACTAGAATATATTTTTTGGAGTCGTGGACTGGTTCTGTATCAAGAACTAGAAATTTGACCGGCAAATAGAACTTATCCACTTTTATGAGTACATCTTCAACAATACCTCGTGGTTGTCTGACAGAACGGTCAGCAAGCTGTAGAACAACTAACGTAGGTTTTAACTCTCCCAAACCTAACTTCTCATACACCGAGTAAGGAATAAGATGAACACTTGCTCCAAGGTCAAGGAGTGCTCGCTCTATCACACTGTTTTTAATGGTGCAAGAAATTGTAAGAGCTCTAAGATCTTTAACCTTTAGAGGAGTGTTGTACTTAAGAATAGCACTGACATGCTTGGTGAGACAAACTTTCTTAGGAACTTGGCTTTTGGATTTTATCTTTAGAGTATACAAGTCCTTTAGAAATTTAGAGTAGGCTGGAGTTTGCTTTATAGCATTGAGTAGAGGAAGATTGATTTTGACCTGTTTAAAGACCTCCATTATATCTTGAATTTTCTCCCCTTGTTTACCAAAGTGGGAAGGTTCCTTGAGACGTATAGGATAAGGTGCTTTTTGGCTCATAAGCCGTCTCAGGGTTAGGAGTAGATAAAGACGTGACTCCACCTTCAACTCCTCTTGTAGATTGTGGAATAGCACTGGAGGAAACATCCTTAGGATGTGGATTATGAATGATAGGAATTATGGGAATCCTAAGCCTTTCTTTTTCCTCTTGTCCTTTTTCAACTTGGTTATTAACCACTCGACCACTCCTTAATGTAGTGATAGCCTAAACTTGCTCATGATGAATACCTAAGGAATTGGTTTCATCAATCATGTAAGTCTGCCCTTTTGGGTTGGCTATTAGCTGACTAGGCAGCTTTCCATCCTCTTTTCAAGATAAAGTACTCGCGATTTGCCCAACTTGTGCCTCTAGCTTTGCTATGGCTTAAGAATGAGAATTAAGAAGTTGGGTATTGGCTTCCAGATCAATAAGAGTATTAAGTACTTATTCCTCAAATGTAGAATTTCTAGGAGGAGGTGGAAGATTAGGAGCTTGAGTGGGTTGATTTCTAAACTGAGGTGGACGGTAAATACCAGATTGGTTGAAAGAATTATTTTGTGGCATAAGATTGGATGAATTTTGATATTGCCCTTGAGATTGGGGAGCAGTGTTTCCTTGATTTGGATTACGCCATGACAGATTGGGATGATCTCTCCAGCCAGGATTGTATGTAGAAGAATACAGATTATAGGCTAGTCTAGATAATGTAGCATTCACTTGCTCCTGGGGGATCTCAGATGATTGTCCCAACATAGGGCAAGTGTTAGCAAAATGGTTTGGATTAACACAGATTGAACAAACTTCCTTGGGTAAGGCAGTTTGTGGATTAGCAACAAGAGCAAAGCCAGATGATGAAATTTGATCAAACCTACGGTTCAAGGCTTCTATTTGAGTGGCTAACTCACTAGATTTATCTACCTCATAAAGTTTTTCAACCTTATCCATTCCAGGTGAAGACCTAGACCTAAAGCATGTTACACTGGGTTTTCACTTAGGGCCTCAAACAGTTTCCAAGCATCAACCGGACTCTTTCGCAGAAAAGTTCCATTACTGGAAGCATCGACCATATTTCTATATGAGTTTGTAAGACTATCATAGAAGATCTGTATTAAGTGCCATTGAGCAATATCATGGTGTGGACACTTTCGCAAAAGATCATTATATCTCTTCCATGCACTATGGAGCTGTTCTCCCGGGATTTGGGAAAATGCCATGATTTCTCTCCTCATTTGTGTGGTTTTACCCACAATGTAGTATTTCTTCAAGAACTCCTGTTGCAACATGTCCCATGTAGATATGGAATTTATTGGAAGGGACTGTAACCAAGTTCTTGCTTTTTCCTTGAGAGAGAATTGGAAAATTCGCATTTTAAATGAATCATTGGTAAGAGTATTCAACTTGGTAGTTGAACACAATTCTAAAAACACATCTAAATACTTATAGGGATCCTTTGTTGCATACCCATGGAAAGTAGGAAGCATTTGGATCATAGCAGGCTTGATCTCAAAATGGGTTGCTTCAGCATCCAGAAAAACAAAGCACGAAGGGGAAGTATATGTGGTAGGAATGAAATGGTCCCTTAATTGTGGTTATGGTAGAGGAATAGGTGGAACTTGTTCTCCATTTGCATTATCATTATTACCTGGTGCATTATGTTGTTCAACCATATTATCAGAAGAACTTCCTAGCGAATTTAGACGTTTTTTAAGCTTTCTTAATTGCCTAAGAGTTCTCTCTATTTCAGGATCATGCACTAAAGGTGTTGTCCGATTATGGCGAGTTAACATGCACTGGTTCCACTAATCATAACAGAAGCAAAAATAAAATATTCCAAGCAATAGAAAACAATAAGAACTCATAAAAAGGTTAAATAAACCGAAGCTTTTTCTCCCTTAAGTGTCTTTGCCCTCACTGCTAACTTGTACCTGAAAAGAAAAAGAAGTAAGATGAGATATCAGAAAGTCTGAAGACTGGTAAACCAAAATAACTAAGTAAAAACTAAAATAAAAAATAATCACCCCCGGCAACGGTGCCAAAAATTGATGTGTCTCTCACGATCGAATGATATCGTGTAGGATAGTTCTACATAGAGAGGATGTTGAACCCACAGAGTGATGAGATTTGTACTCAATTTTCAACTTAGTTTTATTGGTTTACAGGTAACTGGTTGGAAAAATTGTTGGTTGTCACGATTTAGCAAACTAAAATTATAATGCAATATTTAAATAACACGAATTAAACTAATTTAAATGATCAGAGAGAGAAAGACTTAGGGCTTTGACTTCACCACAACCGTCATATTATGGGTAATTATACTAACTCTGGGAATTTAACAATGATATTTTCCAAAAGAATTGAACTCAATAACATTCGTTCAATTCGGGTTTTAAAGAAAGGTGTTTTACAATATTAGCTAACTATAACCTATCTGCGGTTAGTGTGGACTATCCGCCTACCTACTCTACCTATTTTAACTACTTTACGAATGAACCACCTTTCCTAAGCATAGATTATGAAAACGTTCTTTTGTAAGAAACATTAAAGTACCATTATATGAACTTTATTCTTGTGTTCGACAGGGCTCCACCAGATACCGCACTACAAGATAGGTTGGGAATAGAGAACAAACTATTACATCTAAGACAAGAGAATAACAGTTTATAATCTATTAAAGCATGAAAACCACTTGAGTTGTCTCAAGTGCTCATAGTCATATAATCAAGAAAATAAATCGTATATTAAAACAATCCCAAAGTTAAAACAATCAAACCATAACAATAGGTTAGGTTACATTAGTGCCCTAAGAAAGGGTTTAGCTACTCATAACAAGACTGGATAGCATCTGTGTTGAGTTTATCTCCTTCGTCATGGATGACACTTCTCTTCTCAGGATCTTCACTCTTAAGGTTGTAGAAACCTTAAAAACCACCACAATTTTAGCCTTTTGAAAACACCGACAAAGGGATTGAAATTACGAACCCCTTCTATCAAGGCTTACACCTTCTTTTATAGAAGAAAAGAATATTTTGTGGGCTTTTAGGTCTTCCGGCCCAACTGGGATGAGATATGGCTGATAAAGAAAGCAATCCCATACTTTGAATGTGGCATGTCATGGAAGGCTCGAGCTTCAGGAACACAGGGCTCGAGCTTTAAGGTGCAGTCTCGAGCTTTAGGAACAAGGCTCGAGCTTTTCTGAATGGATGTTTAAGCTTCATATTGACTCTTAGTCAATTTTCTTCAACTATTTTCTGAAGCGTCTTTTTCTTCAATACTTAGGATATTTTTGGGACTGGATTCTTTTAACATTGCTCGATCCAAGCTTCTCAAGCTCGAGTACTAAGTACGAGGCTCGAGCATTTGGGACACTAGACTCGAGCTTTAGTTATTAGTGCTCGATCCTGAATAGATGGTGATCAATCCTGGAAGTGAGGTACAAGACCTGGGAGTATAGCCTTGCAATTAAATCAACTCTTTAATTTCTGACACCTCATGCTCGAGCTTGAGGGTCAAAGCTTAAGCACCCTAGGTTAAAGCTCGAGCACCCTTATGGTGAGGCTCGAGCTTAAAGGTACGAGGCTCGAGCTTTTGAGCCTTGTTGACTTTTCTTCTTTATTTGTTGTAATGCTCGAGCCTTAAAACTTGGGCTCGAGCTCTAAGGCTTGAATATCTTCAAACTTCACCATTTAAGCTCTCAGCTTGCTCTGAATGACCGGCAACGACTCTGTAAGCTTCAATATCATCATAAAGTCTTGATTTTAACCATTTCTCTGGGAAAGTACCTACAAACACACATTAAACATAAATTAGTCTAACTATGGATAGAAGTATCACTTTAGGCCTTAACAGATATGTATTTAGGGGCTCGAATATGCATATATTCAGCGCTCATCATGGATGCTTTTAAAGCATCCAGAAATGGAGCTTTAGGCTCAAAAGCTTTTTCAAAATCATTCTTTGCAACATTTTCAACATTGGATTCTTTCACATTCAATGAAGGAAGAATATGACGTGAGACGGGACGGGAGTTAACTTTGGGTTGCACTAGTTCACTCTCATAATTGGAAACACCAACTTGGTTGTCAACAACTCTTCCACTTCTCAAAGTGGTCACCGCATTCACATGGCCACAACAAATTGTTGCTTAGGTGGTGGATTCAAAGGCATTTTCCCTTTTTCCCTAGCATTCAATGTACTAGCTATTTGCTCGACTTGGGTTTTAAGGTTTGCAATCGATTAGGAATGAGAATGAAGCAATTGGATATTTGCCTCCAAAGTACCCAAAGCAGTTAAAACTTTCTCTTTAAATGAGGGACTCCTTGAATTTTCTTAGGAATATGAAGATTGGTTTGGAAAATAAGAGTTTGAAAATTGATTCCCATTTGGTGTTTGGTAAGATGAACGATAACCTTGGGAACCTTGGCCTTGCAAAGGAGGCGAAACATACTTACTTTGGAAACCACTTTGGGGAGGGTTTGAACCTTCCCCTTGGTTTTCCAAGAGAAGTTTGGATGGTTCCTCCACCCGGCATTATAGTGAGTGCCATAGGGATTATTCTCTTGGTTAACAAAAGCGGCATTCACTTGTTAATGGTGTTCACTCTGCGCATGTCCATGAGGACAATTGGAAGTAGAATGTAAAACACTAGAACAAGTCATGCATGATTCATTAGAAGGATGATGAGTATGATTAGGGGAGGAAGACACTTGGTTCACCGAATTTTAGTTAATAAAAAATTGATCAAACCTTTGGGATAAGGACTTCACTTCGGTGACTATATCATTAGAATGGTTAACTTGATATAAATCAACGTTTTTCCTTCCACTTATATTTCTACCATTTTTAGATGATAAAGATCGATGCATTGAATTCTCACTCATGCTCTCATATAAGCGCCATACATCATCTTGATGCCTATCAAGATAAGAACCACCTATAGAAGCATCAACCATTCCTTTATAATTATCCAATAAACTTTCAAAGAACAATTGAACTAATTGTCATTTAGGGATGTTATGGTGTGGACATTTCCTAAGCAAATCATTCAATTGCTCCCATGCCTCATGAAACAATTCCCCATCCTCTTGTGAGAATATACGAATTAAAGTTCTCATTGAATTGGTCTTTGACACCGGATAATACTTTTTCAAGAACTCTTGTTGCATCTCTACCCAAGAAGTTATCGAAAAAGGCCTCAAATTGTTGAACCAATATTTTACTTTATCTTTAAGGGTGAAATGGAAGAGTTTAAGCCTTAAAACTTCTTCTGGCATGTCCATGTATTTCACGGTGGAACACACTTCAAGAAACTCATCCAAATGCTTATAAGGTTCTTCACTTGGTAGCCCATGGTAATTGGGAAGCATTTGAATTGTTTGTGGTTTAATCTCATAATGGTGTGCTCTAAATGAGGGAGTTGAATGTATGTTGGTGCATTATACTTATTGGGCACATAATGGTCTCTTAAAGCAATAGGAGGATTCACAACTGGTGGCTCTACACGAGCACCATGATTTGCTTAAAAATGGGAGGTGGAGGTGGAACAAAAATTGGCTAAGGCATTCCCATTGGAACTTGGCCTTATTATTGTGGAATGAAAGGTCTTGGCATGCTTAATGGTACTTGTATGTTATCATGATGTTGATGCATATTAGGGTGAAGAATGCTTTGTTGGTCGATGTGACCAAGGTCCTCCACATGGTCCTCATTATGTTCCTCCATTGATGAAATGGAGTTACTAGAATTACCCCTTCCCCTAGGATTACGAACAACGGACTTAAGATTCAAATTTAATAGGACAAACGTAGGATTCAATGACCTACGACCATGCATACACAATCAAAACAAACAACAACTAGCAAGTAACAAGCACTTCTCCTCCACAACAAGTTAATTAACAACAAACCTCCACATACATTGATCCCACACTCCCATGCTTTCAATAATATGCAAGAAAAATAAATTGCCTCTTCGCAGGCCAATGATCTATCTAAGGAATTAAAACTTGCCACCATGCGGGCCGACGATTTAACTAGAGAGAGAGTTAGAAAAGCTCACAAAGGGTCCTTAAGCAACTTCAAATTATTTTTCAATTTTTCTTTGCCTTGTTTTACTTTGCAATTTTTTTTTTTTTATTTTTAGCTTTTTATGTTTTTGCTTAGCTTAGGTTGCTTGCTTCTTCGCTTTAGAATTCCCTTGCTTCACTTCCCTTGGCCCAGTGTACCTAGTCAATCAAGAACAAACACAATAAGTAACCAAAGTAAAATAAAATAAAGACAAGATCAAAAGAGTACTAATTCCAAATTGGTTCCAAAATACGGCGTTATCAATCCCTGGCAACGGCACCAAAACTTATTGTAGTCAATACCTAGCTGCACAAAAGTGTGGTGTAGTGTGGCTAAGTTTAAATTTATAGAATGTCACTACCACTACTAACTAATAACGTAGTAAGAGCGAGTAGGGATCATCCCAAGGGAAATGAAGCGTGTTTTGGAATCAATGTTGGATTACTAGGTCGAATGATCAAAAGGGAGTTTGTTGGTTGAATTATACTACAATTTAAACTAAAGTAATACAATGTAAAACAACTAAAACAAATGAGGTGTAGAGAAGATGAGAGAGGAGTCGTGGGACATAGAGTTCACCACTAAGCATTGCCTTCCTAAACATTCAATATTTGATAGATTAGGGGGACTATGTGTTATAAATGAAAGTGTGTGCCATTAATTGAAATATTAAAGATGGATGGCTAAGTAAGCATACATTGTCTAGTCAATTTAGTGAAAAACACAACATATCAAATCAAGCCATTAACCCTTCCATAAGTCCACAATTAATACACACTTAATAAATTAGAGAAATATACTGATGAACGCTAAATATTGCATATTTAAGCCCCTAAATATACGTATGTTAAGGCCTAAAGTGATACTTCTATCCATAATTAGACTGATTTATGTTTAATGTGTGTTTATAGGTACTTTCCCAGAGAAATCGTTAAAACTGGGACTTTATGATGATATTGAAGCTTACAAAGTCGTTGCCGGTCATCTAGAGTAAGCCGAGAGCTTAAATGGTGAAGTTTGGAAGAGTTCAAGAACCAGAGCGCGAGCCTAAGTCCTGAGGTTCGAACCTTGCAAGAAGAAAAGAAGAAAAGTCAACAAGGCATTGAAGCTCGAGCCTTGTACCTTCAGAGCTCAAGCCTTAACAAAGGGTGCTCGAGCCTTTCCTTAAGGTGCTCGAGCCTTGGCCCTCAAGCTCGAGCACAAGGCGTCGGAATTTGAAGAGTCGATTTAATGGAAGAACCAAGCTCCTAAGGCCTCGTGCCAAACCTCAAGGATCGAGCACCATCATTCAAAGTTCGAGCCTTGAATACCTAAAGCTCGAGCCTGTTACCTAATGCTCGAGCCCATGAAGCTTGGATCGAGTATTGTTAAAAGAGATGAATTCCAAAAATATTCTAAGTGTTGAAGGAAAAGACGTTTCGAAAAATAGTTGAAGAAATTTGGCTAAGTGTCAAAGTGAAGATTGAGCACCATTCCTTGAAGCTCAAGCATTAATCTAGAGAAGCTCGAGCCTTGTTCCCAAAGCTCGAGCCCGAACCTCAAAGCTCAAGCTCTACTTCCTAAAGCTCGAGCCTTCCATGGCAGATTAGATTTCAAGTTATGGGATTATTCATTTTCAAGTCGTATTTCACTCCAGATGGGCTAGAAGACCTAAAAGCCCACCAGATCTTTATTTTATTCTATAAAATAAGGCACAGGCCTTGGTAGAAGAGGTTTAAAATTCCAAGTCCTTTTTCTTGTGTTATTCAGAAGGTTGATACTATGGTGGCTTTTAGGATTTCCATAACCTTAGAAGGTAAAGATCATGAGAAGAGAAGTGTCATCCATGACGATGGAGACGACTGCAACATAGATGATATTCGACATCGTCATGAGTAGCTAATTCTTCTTTTAGGGCACTAATGTAACCCAATCTAGTACTATGGTTTGATTGTATTAACTCTGGGATATTTTTAGTATATATTATGTTTTTGATTACATGACTATGAGTAATTGAGACAACTTAATTGGATTTAATGTTTTAAATAGTTTTCGAATTGTTATTACCTTGTCTTAGATATAACTGTTCGTTTTCTATTCTCAACCCATTCTTATTGGACGGTATCTGGCCGAGCCCTGCCGGACATAAGAACAGAGGTCATGTAATGGTGGTATAATGTTTTTGTAAAAGAATGTTTTCATAATCTATGCTTAGGAAAGATGGATTGTTTACAAAGTAGTTAAAATAGTTAGAGTAGGTAGGTGGATAGTCCATACTAACCGCAAATAGATTATAGTTAACTGCAATTTATAAAACATCTTTGTTTAAAACCCGAATTGAACGAATGTTATTGAGTTCAATTCATTTGAAATATAATGTGATTAAATCCCCAGAGTTGAAACAGTTAACCATAGTTACGAAGATTGTGGTGAAGTCAAAACCCTAAGATCTCTCTATCTGATCACTCTAGTTTAATTTAAGTTTACTTTCAGTTTATAATCGTGACAACCAATCAATCAATTCAATCAGTTACCTATAAACTAATAAAAATTAGTTAAAAGCAAAATATAATAACTCATCTCCCTATGGATTCGACACCCTCTTTATAGTGCTATTCTATAAGGATTCGTACTAGTGCGAGTGATTAATTTACAAGTGGTATATAAAAGCACACAACATATACCACTTGCATTCATAAGCATGGAACATCAAACAACAAGAATGGATTGTCCACCTATCTAAGAAAGTAAGACAATTACACTACAACTAAGCTAATAACATGAAAATTAAGCTAATTAAACTAAGTGTGTGGCACAATCCATTAAGAAATAAGTATGAACCATTAAATAAACCACAAAAGTAATCCATTGAAGCACCATGCTTTAACCATCACTAGATTCATAATATCAATACACATAGACATGTATCAATGTCACAAAATCTAGAGATAAACACATGAACATTCATTTTAGCATACATAGACATATGGATAGAATTAAATGATCAATTGGAAGTATTAAACTACACAAATCATGTAGAAACATGATTTATATAAATAAGAGGTCAAGACAAGAATTACAACACAAATCCCCATTAATTACAAAACATCAAAGTCTAGGAGGCATGCTTAGGGCTATCTCTAGCCCCAAGAGAATGGTTTAACCACTCATTGATGTTGTTATTCAACCCTCAAGGGCTATTTCCATGGTAGAATTCATCCTCCTCTTCTTGTGTTCTTAGTAGAAACCCTTGATGAGTGGAAGAACTTTCCCCAATTATATGTTTCTCTCTCTAATCTCTAGCCAATTCCCTCTCTCTAACTAACCTCTTTTTTAGTAAAAATAGCCAAAATCCTTATATAGGTAGCTCAAATGTCACACCCGATGGTCAGACCTCGTGCACTAGGACCTCCAAATGATTGCACCATGAGCACACCTTTAATTTGGCTTGAAATCTATTTTTTACGCAATTTGAGGCAGTTCAATCGATCACATGGTTGCTCTAATCGATCGAACCATGGTGGCTCACTTTTTGGATAAGGACAAGGCTGAGATATTTTGGGAAAAGGACAAAAGTGGTTGGTGAGGATAAGTTGATTGATCGGAGGAAAGGTTGGATCGATTGATTAGGAAATTTTCTTGAGGATAAGGGCAAAGGCTCGATCCATCATGGTAGGGTTAAAATGATCATAGTGTGATCAATCATAGCTTGGTCCAATCGATCGTAGAGGACTTTTTCACCACTTTGTTTCTACTTTGCTCTTTCCTTCCACTAGGTTTTAGATTGCTTCTTTTAATGCTCTAATTTAGCTGAATTGACTTATTTTGGGGATAAGTGCTTGAAAAGGGAAATAATATGAAATTAGACTAAAATGAGAAAATAAGATAAAATAAGGTCATAGAACATTCAAGATTAAGGGGTTTAAATGTGCACTTTTCAGCGCTTATCACCTTCTTCAATGTCTTGTATGGTTCTTACAAACCCAAAACATCTTCTTTCCAATGACACTAAGCTCCGAAATTACAACTTTACTCCACATCCTTGTATGTTGGGTCCTGGTGTTCAAATCTGGCCTCGGTAACATAGGAGCTGCCTTGGCAAATGCCATCTCTTATTAGATCAATGTGTTGTTATTGGCACTTTATGTCAAGTTCTCTCCTTCGTGTGCAAAAACTTGGACTGGCTTTTGAAAAGAGGCCCTGCACAATATCCTCATTTTTCTCAAACTTGCAGTCCCTTCAGCTGTCATGGTCTGGTAAGTTTCTACTTCTTCATGGCCCATTTCATTACAAATACTAGAAAAGACAAAGAAGAAAATTGAAATTTAGAGCAATAATTACAATGGAACAATTGCTTTTAGTTTCAGTTTCTTCTATTTTAATTGTTTTCTTAGTAATTGTATGGCACGTAAGCATCTTATCATGCTGATCGTTATCCATACATTTTCCTTGAACTATTCGAATACTCAATTGAGAAAAGTTATTTTTGGACATACTCTATGCTTTTGTTAATTGCTAATTTAATGTTTGTATCCCCAGCCTTAATACAGTTGAAATGGTTTAGATGATTCCCTTTGGACTCAGTGGTGCTGTGAGGTCAATTATGCCATAACGAATTTAGTGATTCTCTCTTTTCTTTATTTCAAGGTTTTGAATTTTTGTTTGCATTTCAAAAAATTTGGCAATGGATTTTGATCTAGAATTATTTCAAAACTCCACGTTGGAAATTTCTATCAACCACAATTTGTTCCAGTGTAAATTGAGGTATATGGACATAAGTTAAAATTTTAATTTTTTTCGAAGTTTTGGACTTGGGTTTATATCTTCTAATGCAATTATCTTTTCCTATATAGCACAAGAGTCTCAAATGAGTTAGGGGCCGGGCATCCTCAAGCTACACGTTTGGCAGCGTGTGTTGTCTTCGTCATGGCTATTACCGAGGGCATTTTGGTTGGATCAGTCCTTATATTGATACGTAACATCTGGGGCTATGCTTATAGCAACGAAAAAGAAGTGGTCAGATATGTAGCCATCATGATGCCAATTCTTGCCACATCCAACTTCATTGATGGACTCCAATGTGTTCTTTCAGGTCTGTTCTACATTTAAAATATCATATACATTAGCTTTAGTAGACACTTGATCAAATGAAAAACACAGTACCTTATAGCTTCTTTTTCTATATGTGAAAATTATTTGTAGGCAAATAGTAATACAGATATGGTTACAAAAAGAAACAGTATAAGGTGATTCAGGTGCTGCTTCTCATTCTATTCAGCATAATTTGTTGGATGCCTAGGAGGAGAAATGATGTTTACAGAATTTTGAAAAAGAGTTTACCATGTATTTATGGAGTCCATTAGCATATTGAGAAATTCTTTTGTAGCTTCTTATACTGAATCACTCTGATTACCTAACTAAGAGGATATGATTTATACAGGATCAAACGGAATCTCTAAATAACTTTTATCAATCTGGTCAATTTGGCTTTCAAGTTGAAGTCAAATGTAACTGTTTTTGTTAACGTTTAGGTGTTGTTAGGGGACGTGGTTAGTAGAATATCGGTGCTTTTGTCAATCTCGGGTCATATTATTTTGTGGGCATTCCTTCTGTTATTCTGTTAGCTTTTGTTTTCCAAATTTGAGGAAAGGTAATTTCTTGTGTTTCTCTGTTTCAGTGGCATCTATTACTTTTAATCTTCACTTCATTTCGATCAAATGATTTTTTTTTTCCCTTTTTTTATGTAATTCTCCTACTGAAATTGTTTCTTGTAGGGCCTTTGGTTGGGGATTGTATGTGCACTTGTTGTGCAAGTGTTATCTCTTCTTACCATTACAGCACGGACTAAATGGGAACTAGAGGTAAACATTATGTCCTTATCAACGTACTTCAATCTCCCCCGATCTTCTGTTTCGATCTTTTTCAAACTCATTTCGATCCCCTATACTTCTTTTCAGGCAAAAAAAAGCCACGAATGATCCCTGTGGAAGTAGTAGTGTCATGAAGCTTGAAAGTAGCCACATTATAATGGTGAAAAATCAGCACTTTGAGGCCAGAGACAGGAGGAGTATTAGAGATGGTAGGAAATCTTGAATTCGGAGTCTAAAAATTACTGGGTACTCATTACTTACTTTATGTTATATGATCTTTCTTGATTATCATCTACTATGAATGTTGGAAGCACTGGGCTTAAAGAAAGTAGCCTACTAATGTCATGGTAATATCATTAATAACTATCATAATTCAATAATAATAATACTGTTTTTTTTTTTTTTTTTTTTAACACAATAATAATAATGTCATGATATCATTAATACGAAATTCATCATTCATCAACATTCTAACGATCCGGGTTTTTATTCAACCCGGTGCGTCAGTGATGACCCGTAAGTTGACCCGTTAATGGATCTAGATGCGGAAGCAAGAAACAAGACGGTGGTCTTCCAAGGCACAATATACCTCTAAGACACTTTGATAACTTTCCATGAGGTCATGGAACCCAAAGAAAGTACATACGGAAGGAAAGAATAAACCAAAGTCTTAAGAGATATAGATCATCTCTTAGACGCAAATGTGACCTTCCATGAAATCACGGAGCCCAAGGAAATAACCGGAAGTGGAAACTTAGATAAAAAGGTTAAATGGGACCCTATAGCACCAATGATAACCGAAGGAACGAGATCTAGTCCAAACTAGACCACGTACGCCATTAAATGGCTTGAACAAGACCAACAAGGTCAAGTGAGAACAAATGAAACAAGGTTAACCTGTCTAGGCAACAAACCAAACAAGACCCACAAGGCAGCTACATTTCGGTCGACCGAAATAGAGCTTCGGTCGGTTGAAGTAAGCCAGGAAAAAGAGAAGAATTGAGCCTTCATTTCGGTCGACCGAAATGACAAACTGGTCGACCGGTTTGTGGCTCGAGATGAAAAAAAGCTACTGGAATTGGACTTTTTACTGTGCAACTAAAACCACAAGAGCATCAGTCAACCGAACCAAGCCACCGGTCGACAAAACTGGGCCCAAACATCAAAATGGCTACTGGAATTCATGATATTATTGTTCAAATGAAATTAAAAAGGGAATCGGTCGATCGAACTGGCATTTCGGTTAACCAAAATGGCTCGAAAAAGTGCATATGAACATGTTATGCACAAAAACGAAGAAAAGTCCCTAAGTCTAATTTGAATCCCCCATGACATGTTCAATTGGCATTGTATGCTAATGTGTAATGATGTGGACATGCACGCAAGTGTAATATGACATTTTAAACATGCTACAATGGCCTATGGCCTCATTACATTCCGTTTACAAGATTTGACATGCCAACCTCCAAACTTGAAAAAAAATGCATTTCAAAGGCAAAACTTGAAGTTTAAATACATATACTTGAACTTTAGAGTTTGTGGCCCTTGGCCTTATATCATACATATCAAATATGTCACAAATAGTGTATCTAAGTACACTTTACATGTTATAAGGCAAAAATGGCATATTGAACCTAACTAAGTATTACAACTTTAAAGGTAAAACGTAAACATGCTAACACTTGCATGTGAACAAGAATGCTTTAAAGGGAACTTCAAATCTCCAAACCACCCAAGGCAAGAGCAAATCTCCAAGTCTTAAATCCTGTACCAAAGCAAATCCCCCAGTAACTTCGAGGTGAGTAAACAAGTTTACTTGTAGAGAATGAGCATGCATCGACTGGATTTCTTTCAGAATTTTTAGATTAACATGAAAAAGTTCAAAAGGGATCATGCCACCTAGCATCTACGTCAAAGTTAGACTCAGGGATTATCCTAAGCTACCTTAGAGTATAATCAACAAGAATCATGAATATATACATATATATAACGAATCAAGGTTGGGATAATCCAAAGAACATGACAAGAAAGATACTTGAACATAGATTAACATGAATTGCATCAGCAATACAATTAAGCAAGGTTTGGAATAATCCATACAACACAACAGAAGTATGCTAGAGTACGAGGATCACATTATCAATGCGATTAACATGATTGGAATAATTGAATTCACACGACGAGAAGGATACTTGGATATGAATTACGAGAATTACATTATCAATGTAGTTTAACATGATTGGAACATACCAATTAACATAACAAGAAGTATACTCGGGAAGAAGCTAACAATGATTACATTATCAATGCAGCTAACATGATTGAAGCCTTCCAATTAACATGATAGGAAAAATACACAAAGTCAAGGACAAGGCACAATATCTATGCAATTAACAAGATTGGAGCATTTCACATAATACGACAAGTGTTAAATCTTCAAGGAATAGCAACTTGAAATTTAAAGAGTGAAATCAACCAATGTGGAAAGTCGGATACCACCCGGATTAAAACCGTACTCTTGAGATCACTTTAGGGCTACTAACCCATGGGTACCTTTCCCCTAGTGCGCACTATAGTGTAGAGGAACATTCCCCCGTACTAGAACCAAGTCCTAGCCATGTTAATTCTTGATTGATATTCCAAGGCCCAAAATCAACAAGTTGTGCAAATCAAGATAGTATCAAAATACAAGAAATGCATTAACCACGTTTTATGTACAACCAAGATTTTGGAACACATAAGTCATGCCCAAAGTTCCCAACTATGATGGCATGTGCAATGTCAAGGAATCATAGAGTGCATCTATATAGATTAAAACCAAGATATAAAGCACATGGAACCTATTGAAGTAAATATACCTCAAGTATAAGATACATGATGAAAAGCTAAAAGCCATATAAAATACAAATCCAATTCATGAATTTAACAAGAATTCAATATCAAGGCATAGTTAACTCGATAGAAGCATAGATGGAAATTTAATCCATGTAAGGGATTAAATTATCAAGATTATAAGGCAAGTCGAAATGTTCTACGAACAAGGCATGTCAAGGATCATGTCAAGGACAAGTCCTATATCAAGTTACAAGTTCATTCCATACAAGACACAACCATGTGAATTAAGTTCCATACAAAGAAAATAATTAAATATAAGTTTCAAAACTTATCCTATTATTCTTAAGTTGATACACATGAAGGAATTTGTCAAGGAAATCATAAACACAAAATTAGAAACTTAATCAAGTGCATAGAACCATTGAATGGATTTTAATTAATTCTTTTAATTAAAATCTCTAAATTTTGAAATTCATTCAAATGACCTCAATTTAATATATGTTATACAACATGTTTAAACTTGTTTTAAAAACATGATACAAGTGAATTCTATGCAAGATACGGCCGTGAGTACTACACCTTCATACAAAAAATAAAAATAATAATAAAATAAATGAAAGGTTTCAAAACCTAATCAAATATTCTAGATTTAATATATGTGAAAGTACATGGCATGAACATCAATAAAATCAGGTCGGAATTCCAATGGAGTGAATAGTGCACATGGAATAATTTAATTAATCAAATTAATTAAATATTTCTAGATTTCGAAACATCTCCGATTACTCTTAAATTCACCTATGTTGAAGAGCATGCTAGGGCCTAATATAATATGCTAACACATATTGATTTCAAGCTAGTTAAGACTGCATGAATTAAACATTTATTCAAGATAAATATTAAATAAAAACTTTAATACTTATTCAAATACCCTCAATTTAATATATGTCAAAGAACATATCAAGGGGTAATATTCTATCATGTCACAAGTTTAAAATAAGCTATAACGAACCGGGAGAATCAAATCTCATACAAGAAAAATAAATAATAAAATCTCTAGATTTGATATCAAAGCAAGTAAACAAGTTGTATAAGCATCCATAGCATGTAATACATCAAGAAAAATAAATTATAACACCCCCTACCTCAATTTGAGATGAAAATCTCAAAAGCCCACCGAAAGAAAAGTGCTCCGAATCTGACGATACCGGAGGGTTTTATTAGGGACAACACGGTGAACAAGAATCCCAAGGAAGCCCAATGAAAATCACAACTTGGCTTCAAACCAAAAATAAAAAAAATGATCAGAAATGGGTTCTAATAAGGGGGAAAGGTAGAGCACATCGAGGGGAACAATAAACGTTAAGGCCGAAGACTTTTCGCCAAGGAAAAGTGGTTCAAAGGAGGAGAGAGAATGTGGCAACCATGGCTGCCATGGAATCCGGCCAAGAGAGGGGAGGAATATGATGAAATCTGACTTTTTGACTTAAGACCCCCCCTATTTATAGAAAATCTCAAAAAGTGCCCCGAAAGGGGCCCCGTCGGGTCTGGAAAAGTGGAATTTGAGCAGACGCGCTCAAACAGCAAAACTCCATGAATAAAAAAGATTCAAAATGAGACAATATGAACAACGGAAGAAACGGCGTCAAAAATCGAGTCCCAAACGTAGAGATATACCTCAAACAAGTTCAGCGGCAATAGGGTCCAGAAGCCCTGAAACTGGAGAACAACGACCAGAAGGAAATTTTATGAGTACACGAGTCGAAGAAAAGTGAAAATGAATCACGTACGAGGATCTAGGCTCAAAATGAGATATTTTTGCAATAACTTTTGTTAATTGCACAATTGCCCATCCAAAAAGTGAAAACTACACTAATGACCCAGAATGAAAATATCTTTCAAAAATATTTTCTTAAAAACCCCTAAAAAAAATATCTTCAAAAGATATTTACGAAAACACCCTAAGAAAAGAAAAAGATTCTGAAAAACTATGCATCCATGCCCCTATGGACACCAGGAGCAACTAGTGTACTTTTTTGCAAAACTAAAGATACGTATTTCATGGAAACCACTTAGAATGAAGATACGTGAAGTCAAAAACCAACTCCGAGTACGAAAGGTGAGGTTTTGCCAACAAAGTGACAAACAGGGAAAAGACATAATAGAGAAAAAGACGAAATAGGGAAAAGGACAAAAAGTGAATAGTGTCAGAAAAGTGAAAATGTGGAAATGACTCAATCCTCAAAGAAAGTTGTCAATCCAAATGAAAGAGTCTCAGAAACCATTTCCGAGGACTCGAGATGACACTCAATGACAAAAAACAGAGCTCAAAAAAAGAAAATTAAACGGAAAAAATTTATCCAAAAAATTTCAGAAAAAGGAAAGAAAGGAAAATGACTGGATCATTACAACTTACCCTCCTTAAAGAAATTTCGTCCCCGAAATTTGGAACATACCAGAAGAAATAGAACGAGGACTAGACACAAGGTCAAACCATAGACAGCTCATAATGCGCTGAAAGACAACCCTAGAGATCTCAAGATCAACTAGAGGAACACAAAACCACGAACCAAGACAACACGTCATAAGAATCGGTACGTTAACTCAACGTTAACCACTGAGGGAATCCCAAGATAACGAAAAGTTAAAACACGATAAAAGAAGAGAGTGACAAGGCAGTACGAACAGCAACCAGAACCCGGCCACACTTACTCGTCAATAAGGTAGCATGACAGTATAAGGCACTAGTTCATAACATTTCCCAACCAGGTCAACTCTGAAAAACCTATTGATACGGATGACATCAATGTCGGAAATGATCATTACCAAAAGTATTGCGGGAACCAGGCATCTGCGAGAGTTGGGGTAACTAATCCCAAAACTCTAACAACAATGTCATAGCACCGCTATGCTTAAGGCCTTAAATCTAGAAGCAACGAAGGAAAAGGAAATGAAATGATGCCACCCTGGCCCGCGTCTCACTTCACCAGACAAGGATTGGGATTCTACGCTCACATAAGCCTTACTCGCATCAACGTCATACTAAGGTCTCAAAACACCCAACCAAGAAAACAGACAAGCAGGTTCCCAACATGGGTCCTTATAGAATGAATTTCTCCTATCCAAGGAAGGAACTCGTAAAACAACAATGCACTAAAGGGATACGACAGTCCCTAAGTGACAATGCTAAAACCAAACATAAAAGTAAACAGCTAGTTTGCAACAAAGCAACGGACTATCTACTCACACAAGTAGTAAAATCACATATGACATGTCAGTGTATACAGGAGAAGAACATAAAGCATGACGATATGCTGCATATAATCATGTCAAGATGAACAAGCGTATACAATGTACTCAGATAGATTAGCATATACTATACGCTAAGATAACAAGCAGGTACAATGCGCTAAGGTAAACGGGCATATATCATATGCTAAGATAGTCAAGGTAAGCTTCAAAACAAGTTGCCATATAAGTAAACAGATATGTTGTCAAATCAAAACATGTTATCAAGAAGCACGTAAGTACATGGTACGACAATACATGTGAATAAAATGCGTAAGGTATGCCGATATACGTCGTATACGGTCATGCTAACATAAGCACACAGACGTGATATCATACTAGAACATGAGAGCAACGCAGATATGATCTGGGTCCCATGTTATCAGGGAGTATATATATACACATAAAGTATGCTTAACAAATAATAAATGCCTCAAAACACCTAAGCATGTGAACATGTTATCATACAAGATATGTTATCAAGCAAGACATGTTATCAAGATACAAATGACATATCAAAGCATAACAACGTGAGCATAATATGCGCCTAAAACCCGTCGTCCAAGGTATTCGAACCCAAACGCTCAGATGCCACCTGTAACAACCCGGGTTTTTATTCAACCCGGTGCGTCAGTGATGACCCGAAAGTTGACCCGTTAATAGATCCAGATGCGAAAGCAAGAAACAAGACAACGGTCTCCCAAGGCACAATATACCTCTAAGACACTTTGATGACCTTCCATGAGGTCATGGAACCCAAAGAAAGTAAATACGGAAGCAAAAGATTAACTAAAGTCTTAAGAGATATAGATCATCGCTTAAACGCAAATGTGACCTTCCATGAAGTCAAGGAACCCAAGGAAATAACCGAAAGTGGAAATTAGGATAAAAAGGTTAAATGGGACACTATGGCACCAATGACAACCGAAGGAACGAGATCTAGCCCAAACTAGACCACGTAGGCCATTAAATGGCTTAAACAAGACCAACAAGGCCAAGTGGGAATGAATGAAACAAGGTTAACCTATCTAGGCAACAAACCAAACAAGACCCACAAGGCAGCTCCATTTCTGTTGACCAAAATAGAGCTTTGGTCGGCCGAAGTAAGCCAAGAAAAAGAGAAGAATTGAGCCTTCATTTCGATCGACCGAAATGACAAACCAGTCGACCAGTTTGTGGCTCGAGATGAAAAAAAGCTACTAGAATTGGACTTTTTACTGTGCAACTAAAACCACAAGAGCATCGGTTGACCGAACCAAGCCACCGGTCGACCGAATTGGGCCAAAACATCAAAATAGCTACTGGAATTCGTGATATTACTGTTCAAATGAACTTAAAAAGGGAATCAGTCAATCGAACTGGCATTTCGGTTTACCGAAATGGCTTAAAAAAGTGCATATGAACCTGTTATGCACAAAAACGAAGAAAAGTTCCTAAGTCTTATTTGAATCCGCCATGGCATGTTCAATTGGCAGTGTATGCTAATGTGTAATGATATGGACATGCACGCAAGTGTAATATAACATTTTAAACATGCTACAGTGGCCTACGGCCTCATTACATTCCCTTTACAAGATTTGACATGCCAAACCTCCAAAGTTGAAAAAAATGCATTTCAAAGGCAAAACTTGAAGTTTAAATACATACACTTAAACTTTAGAATTTGTGGCCCTTGGCCTCATGTCATACATATCAAATATGTCACAAATAGTGTATCTAAGTACACTTTACATGTTATAAGGCAAAAATGGCATATTGAACCTAACTAAGTATTACAACTTTAAAGGTAAAACGCAAACATGCTAACACTTGCATGTGAACAAGAATGCTTTAAAGGGAACTTCAAATCTCCAAACCACCCAAGGCAAAAGCAAATCTCCAAGTCTTGAATCCTGTACCTGAACAAATCCCCTAGTAACTTCGGGGTGAGTAAACAAGTTTTCTCGTAGAGAATGAGCATGCATCGACTGGATTTCTTTCAGATTTTTAGATTAACACGAAATAGTTCAAAAGGGATCATGCCACCTAGCATCTATGTCAAAATTAGACTCAGGGATCATTCTAAGCTACCTTAGAGTATAATCAATAAGAATCATGATATATATACATATATGAAACGAATCAAGGTTGGGATCATCCAAAGAACACGACCAGAAGGATACTTGAACATAGATTAAAATGAACTGCACTATCAATACAATTAAGCAAGGTTTGGAATAATCCACACAACACGACAGAAGGATGCTAGAATACGAGGATCACATTATCAATGCAGTTAACATGATTGGAATAATTCAATTCACACGGCGAGAAGGATACTTGAATATGAATTACGAAAATTACATTATCAATGTAGTTTAACATGATTGGAACATACCAATTAACATAACAAGAAGTATACTCGGGTACAAGCTAACAATGATTACATTATCAATGCAGTTAACATGATTGGAGCATTCCAATTAATATGATAGAAAAAATACACGAAGTCAAGGACAAGGCACATTATTTATGCAATTAACAAGATTGGAGCATTTCACATAACACGACAAGTGTTAAATCTTTAAGGAATAGCAACTTGAAATTTAAAGAGTGAAATCAACCAATGTAGAAACTCGGATATCGCTCGGATTAAAACCGTACTCTTGAGATCACTTTAGGACTACTAACCCATGGGTACCTTTCCCCTAGTGCGCACTATAGTGTAGGGGGACATTCCCCCGTACTAAAACCAAGTCCTAGCCATGCCAATTCTTGATTGATATCACAAGGCCCAAAATCAACAAGTTGTGCAAATCAAGATAGTATTAAAATACAAAAAATACATTAACCACGTTTCATGCACAACCAAGATTTTGGAACACACAAGTCATGCCCTAAGTTCCCAACTATGATGGCATGTACAATGTCAAGGAATCATAGAGTGCATCTATATAGATTAAAACCAAGATATAAAACATATGGAACCTATTGAAGTAAATGTATACCACAAGTATAAGATACATGATGAAAAGCTAAAAGCCACATAAAATACAAATCCAATTCATGAATTTTACAAGAATTCAATATCAAGGCATAGTTAACTCGATAGAAGCATAGATGGAAATTTAATCTACGTAAGGGATTAAATTATCAAGATTACAAGGCAAGTCCAAATGTTCTACGAACAAAGCATGTCAAGGATCATGTCAAGGACAAGTCCTATATCAAGGTACAAATTCATTCCATACAAGACACAATCATGTGAATTAAGTTCCATACAAAGAAAATAATTAAATATAAGTTTCAAAACTTATCCTATTATTCTCAAGTTGATACACATGAAGAAACTTGTCAAGGAAATCATGAACACAAAATTAGAAATTTAATCAAGTGCATAGAACCATTGAATGGATTTTAATTAATTCTTTTAATTAAAATCTTTAGATTTTAAAATTCATTCAAATGACCTCAATTTAATATATGTTATACTACATGTCAAGACTTGTTTTAAAAACATGATACAAGTGAATTTTATGTAAGATACGGCCATGAGTACTAAACCTTAATACAAAATAATAATAATAATAATAATAAATGAAAGGTTTCAAAACCTAATCAAATATTCTAGATTTAATATATGTGAATGCATGGCATGGACATCAATAAAATCAAGTCAGAATTTCAATGGAGTGAATAGTGCACATGGAATAATTTAATTAATCAAATTAATTAAATATTTGTAGATTTCAAAATATCTCCGATTACTCTCAAATTCACCTATGTTGAAGAGCATGCTAGGGCCTAATATAATATGCTAACACATATTGATTTCAAGCTAGTTAAGGCCACATGAATTGAACATTTATTCAAGATAAATATTAAATAAAAACTTTAATACTTATTCAAATACCCTCAATTTAATATATGTCAATGAATATGTCAAGGGGTGATATTCTATCATGTCACAAGTTTAAAACAAGTAATAACGAACCGGGAAAATCAAATCTCATACAAGAAAAATAAATAATAAAATCTCTAAATTTGATATCAAAGCAAGAAAACAAGTTGTATAAGCATCCATAGCATGCAATACATCAAGAAAAATAAATTTAAACACCCCCTACCTCAATTTGAGATGAAAATCTCAAAAGCCCACCGAAAGAAAAGTGTTCCGAATCCGACGATACCGGAGGGTTTTGTCGGGGACAACATAGTGAACAAGAATCCCAAGGAAGCCCTATGAAAATCACAACTTGACTTCAAACCCAAACTCAAAAAATGATTAGAAATGGGTTCTTATAAGGGGGAAAGGTAGAGCACGTCGAAGCGAACAATAAACGTTAAGGCCGACGACTTTTTGCCAAGGAAAAGTGGTTCAAAGGACGAAAGAGAAGGTGGCAGCCATGGCTGCCATGGAATCCGGCCAAGAGAGGGGAGGAAGATGATGAAATCTAACTTTTTGACTTAAGACCCCCCCTATTTATAGAAAATCTCAAAAAGTGACCCGAAAGGGCCCTGCCGGGTCTGGAAAAGTGAAATTTGAGCAGACGCGCTCAAACAGCAAAATTTCGTGAACGAAAAAAATTCAAAATAAGAAAATATAAACAATGGAAAACCGGCATCAAAAACTGAGTCCCGAGTAGAGAGATAAGCCCCGAACAAGTTCCGCGGCAACCGGGTCCAAAAACCCTGAAACTGGAGAAAAATGACCCAAAGGAAATTCTATGAGTACAAGAGTTGACAAAAAGTGAAAATGAATCTCGTATGAGGATCCAGGCTTAAAATGAGGTATTTTTCCAATAACTTTCGTTAATTGCACAATGGCCCTTCTAAAAAGTGAAAACTACACTAATGACTCAGAATGAAAATATCTTCCAAAAATATTTTCTTAAAAACCCCTGAAATAAATTATCTTCAAAAGATATTTACGAAAAATACACCAAGAAAAGAAAAAGATTCTGAAAAACTATGCATCCATGCCCCTATGGACACCGGGAGCAATCAGAGTACTTTCTTGCAAAAGTAAAGATACGTATTTCGTGGAAACCACTTAGAATGAAAATATGTGAAGTCAAAAACCAACTCTGAGCATGAAAGATGAGGTTTTGCCAACAAAGTGACAAACGGGGAAAAGACAGAATAGGGAAAAAGACGAAATAGGAAAAAGGACAAAAAGTGAATAGTGTCCGAAAAGTAAAAATGTGGAAATGACTCGGTCCTTAAAGGAAATTGTCAATTCAAACGAAAGAGTCTTAGAAACCATTTCTAAGCACTCGAGATGACACTTAGTGACGAGAAACAGAGCTCAGAAAAAGAAAATTAAACGGAAAAAATTTATCCGAAAAATTTTAGAAAAAAGGAAAGGAATAAAAATGACCGGGTCATTAAAAACATTGCTTGGTGCATATATAAAATATTATATATATATATATATATATATATATATATATATATATATATATATATATATATTGGACGAATTGTAAATAACCCCCTTTGGACTATCACTCACTTTCAAAAAATACCCCTTATGAATATTTTTAACAAGAAAACCCCCCCAACTATACTGATGGAGGTATTTTAACTTAACACCGTCCAATGATTTTTTGAGGCAAATTTTTGGACCATATTTTGAATTGGGTCATTATTCAGTCCTCTATTAAATTCGGTGAACACCAAATTCAGTCAAACCCAAATGTTCAGTCCTCCTTCTTCACCATTCACATTCACACCATAACTATTTAAGAATCGGATACCTCTGCAACAATTTATTTATTTTTAGGTAAAATCTCTGCAACATCTTTCTTGGCGAAACCCCCAAATTGTGAGAGATTGGGTTCGCCAAAATAATCAACTGAGTCCGAATCTGAACCAAAGCTGGTTCCGTCCAGAATGAAACATGGACGAGATTATACTTGTTTACTGTAATGTTTATGTTTTATTATTATTATTATTATTATTATTATTATTATTATATTGCAAAAAGGTGGAAGATTTTTTTAAGTGGTGGGACCCACCACTTATTTGATTTAGTGGCTAAGAGGCCATATTTGGCCTCACTTTTTTCTCTCTCCCGTAAAGTTCTCTCTTCCTTTTTTTTTCTTATTTTTCTTTTTCTTTCTTCATGAATTTCAATCCTTGATTACTCCCTTAATTTTGAGAATTTGTTAGTGCCGTTTGCGGCAAATCGAAGAGCTCGTTGTACTTCACTTTGATAGGAGCAATTCACCATTTTGGCCAACCTTTGAATTTCGAATTTTGGGCTCATTTTGGGGGTTTTTGCATCTAAGTGAGGTAGGGGTTTCTAATTCAAATTTTCTTTATTTTTGTGAATTATCCTCCTTAATTTGTGTTATAGCATGCTCAATTTGTATAAATTCCTTGTAAAGTTGTTTAAATGTTGTATATAAAATATGTGATTGTGTGTTATTTGGTATTTGAAAGTGAAGCATGCTTAATTGATGAGAATTTATGCCCATTGTGTCTTTAGTGCTAAATTTTGTGATTAGAAAGTATGAAATATATTTTAGAATTTTTCTTTTGTTGCAAAGCATGTATATTGTTGAATATTAACTTTGTGAGCATGAATTTCTCTAATTACACAACATTGAAATATATGAGACATTCATGCATGACATTGGGGAATGAAATGGGAAAATTTATTTGAAATGAAAGAAAAAAAGCATTTTTGGAATTTTTTTTGATAAAAGGGTTTGCGGAAACCTGGTCGCGTAGGAGTTGCCTAGGGTCCGTGGCGTTAATGTGACCTAAAGGGAACTAAGGAGACCGCCCTAGCGTGGTTGAGTCATCTAGGCCCCAAATGACGCTATGGAGTTGCCATAGGTCAGAGATAATAGCCAATCCTTCTCTTGTGCTGCCATGAAGTTGCCATAGGACGGGTTATGTTAACGGTTTGAAAAATGATGAATAGAATGGATTTTTAAATGGGGAGCGACATAGTATGGCATTGCATTCATGGCACGACATTGTTTATTTATAACCTTGAAATTGTGTTTTATTTTTCCCTGTATAGCTTGATCCCGCTTTCCCTTATTCCTATTCATTGTTTGGATTCACAGGGTCACAAAAGGTGTGTCTTAGGCACCACCTACTGAGCAATTTTCTCACCCCTTTATATTAACATTTTCAGGTCATGGAAAAGAGGTGGTAGACGATGATCCACCACAAGTTTAAATGGGGTTGGAGATCTACTTATTTTGCTTTCTATTGTATTAGAACTTTAATATTTTGTAAATGTAATCTTAACTATTTTGTGAAACTTTAGTTTAATTAGCATAATGTTGTATGTTATGGACTTTTAAATTTTATTTATATTTCATGAGCTGTAACTTGATGTAAGTAAAGTGTGTTCCTTATAAAGGATTATAGGACTAGGTAGTGAACTGGTGATTCCTTGTTTGGATGAGATGGAGGAACGGGACCTTTTTATATGTATGTAATTATTTGGGAATGTGGTATATTATTTGTATTGTGTGTTGGGATAGGATAAATTAGTTTTAAGACTAAGTGAGGCCATTGCATTTTTATGTATTTCAACAGGTTGTAGAATGACTTTTTCTGCGGAGGTCATACCTAAACTTTATATATATATTATTATTATTATTTTGGTATCTTTTTGGGTCGTTACAAACTTGGTATCAGAATGATGGTTTGAAAACCCTTAGGACGATGGGTAGAAGCCTGCATGGGGTTTTGTGGGAAGTTATTTGCATATCTATGTGGCTATTTGCTAAAGTGTTTTGTTATTTGAAAAGCATGCTTAACTGCTTACTTGTTTACGTGCTTATGTGTTTATCCCAATGTGCTTATTGTATAGGCTTGTATGCTAAGTGTTAGTATAATATCATTTTGTGTTGAGTCGTTCTCGGTTGGACCTTAGTGTCATTGTTGTTGAACTATTTTCTCGTGTTTTTTTAGTACAATGCCATCGCGAAAGAAACCAAGGGGAGTTGGCCCTAGGCCGACAAGGGGAGACATTGGTGAAAGCTCTAGCTCCAATCCTGTAGAGCCAGTTAAAAAGGATACACTTCTTAGGGACTTGATATCCCCGAGAGGTGTCTCCACTAGAAGGGACAATGTTGAGATGCCCATTGAAGAGGGTGAAGGTTCAGCTGAACTGACATTGAATCGTTTGTTGCAGAATGCTTTAAGGGCTATGATTGCTTCTCTTCCGCAGCCGGTACCACAACCAGTAGTTTAGACAGAGGAGATGGAAGCGCAGAAACGTCTCAAGTTGATTTTAGGATTTATGAAGCTAATGCCAGTAATGTTTGAGGGCAGTGCAGATCCAATGATAGCGGATGATTATTTTGACCAAGTGAAAAACCACTTGACTTCTATTAATGTGTCAGATGATCAGTTGAAAATCACTTTGGCCACTTATAGATTTTCTAAGGACACCAAACTTTGGTAGAAGTCGGTCACTAACCAACATAAGGTAGAAGACACGAGTTGGGATATGTTCAAGAAGCTGTTCTATGAAAAGTATTTTCTGATTACCAAGAGGTGGGAGTTAAGGAAACAGTTTGATGATCTCATACATGGCAATATGTCAGTGACGGAATATGAAAACAAGTTCACCTCTTTTTCTCACTTTGCTCCTAAGTTAGTGAAAAATGAGGCTGACAAGACAAGGAAGTTTGTCTCTGGCCTTCATTACCAAATGAGGCCATTGATAATGGCACGGTATTTTAAAGTTTATGCGGAGGCAGTGGAAAGAGCATAAATGCTAGAGGCGAAAACAAAGGATAGAAATGCAAGAAGGAAACAGTGGAAGTAAAAGAGGAATGCTGGATTATCTTCAGAGGGGCAGTTATAGAAGAAGAATAAGGGTGGTTCGACTCAGTTTCAGGGACAGCAGTCTACATGATCTGCTCCTACTACCTCTATGCCAGCAGGGTCTGCTAGGAGTGGTGTCATCTGCTATCACTACAATCACCCAGGTCACTATAAGGCAGAGTGTCCACAGACATCGGTTAATTTGGGAGTATGCTTTGGTTGTGGCCAATAGGGCCATAGGGTTAAGGATTGTCCGAATCGGGGAGCAGACACTGGAAGTGGCTAAGGGTCACAGCAGAGGCTGACACAGTTAGTTACAGCTTAGCCAGGTTTCAGACCACCACTACCACCATAGCCTACTATATCTTCTTAGTGTTCACAGCCAGCTGGTGTGCGTCGTCGCGTGCGCAACAAATTGCACTAAAAAGTGTGTAGTGTGGCCAAGTTTAAATTTATATAATGCCACTACCACTACTAACTAAAAGATAGCTAAAGTGAGTTGGGATCGTTCTATGGGATTGAGAACGATATTTGGCTTGGAAACAATGTTGGATTAGTAGGTCGAGCGAACAATAGATGGTTTGATTGGTTAATTAAACTACAATTTAAACTAAATCAAAGCAATGTAAAACAAACTAGAGTAAGTAAGGTGTAGAGAATATGAGAGAGATCTTAGGACCTAGAATTCACCACTAAGCACCATCTTCACATTCAATGTTTGATGGATTAAGGGGAAATATGTGTTGTAAATGAAAGTGTGTGCCATTGATTGAAATAATAGCATGGATAACTAAGTAAGTATACATTGTCTATCCAATCTAGTGAATAGCACAACATATCAAATTAAGCTATTAATCATTCCATAAGCCCACAACCAATGCACACTAAACAAATTAGAGAAATATAATACTTGCATTCATAAGCATAGAACATCAAACAACAAGAATGGATTGTCCACCTATCAAGGAAAGTAAGGCAACTACACTACAACTAAGTTAGTGACATGAAAATTAAACTAATTAAACTAAGGATGTGGCACAATCCATCAAGAAATAAGTATGAACCATCAAATAAACCTCAAGAGTATTCTATTTAAGCACCATGCCTTGACCATCACTAGATTCATAATATCAACACACATAGACATGCATCATGTAATGACCCGAACTTTTTCCACCTTTTTCATTTTTGGTGATTTTCTTTTTTTTCGTCTTTTACTCGTTTATCGTTTTGCCTCTCTTAACCTCACTTCGGGTGTTCGGATTTCATTCCGGTTTTGCATGCATTCATGATACTTGATTTTCATGACATTGGTATTTTCACTTTTGTTGAAAAGCATGCTAGTTGCTTTTATTTTTCATAAAGGGCATGAATGCTTACTTTAGTGTAATTATACATAACTTTTGGGATTTTAGTGTAATTATGCAAAATTATTATTTTTCATTTGAGGGACCTTTTTGCAATTTATTTTAGAATATATTTTGAAAAAGGACCATTTTGCAATTTTTGGAAAGTGTGACAAGTGTCACACTCTCATAGAGCCATTTGTTGGCATTTAGGTGAAGAGACTTGGCACCATGATCTTTTGACATTTGGTGGGTGGAGATTCATCCATGTGTTGGCCTTAGATTGGTGCACATGTAACTATTGGATTGTTGACAAGTGTAAGCTTAGGATTAAGTCTTGGAAGAGGCATTGGATTGTTGACAAGTGTAAGCTTAGGATTAAGTCTTGGAAAAGGCATTGGATTAGTGACAAGTGTAAGGCCATGATCTAGTCTTGCATTATGTGTGTGTGAGAGGTAGTGTAAGAGCACATAGTGAGTGGAGGATCTCTAGCCCTTCCACTCACCATTTTTCACTTATCCTCTTCATTTTCCTTAGTTCTTCAAAGTTCTAACCTAGCCACCATTGGAGAAAAGCTTGGTTAATAGCTTTCTTCTTCAATTTTGGTGCCCTTCCATTCATCTTAGACTAAGAACCTTAACTAGTAAAAGTTTCCTCTCATTCTCCTCTTCAAGAACCCTAAGCTTGTTTTCTATTTAGTGCTTGGTTGCTTAGATTATAGAGATACAATTCTCTATTGAGGTAGGGGTGGTAGTATGTTTATTTTCTAAGTGTTTTCAAATCATTTGGGGTTTAATATATATTGTATACATACTTTTAGAATTGTAGTATTGCATACTATAGGAAAGCCTTATGATTGACTTAGGATTTCATTGATCAAGCATGTATGTTGTATATATACCTTGATTAGGATTGTTAAAGTTGTATAGAATTCTTAATGATTTGAATTACTATGCTATTATGATGGAAATCCTACATTCTAGTGTATTACTATTGATAATCATGGTTGTTTTAGAAGCTATTTGCTAAAATGCAAACATTTAGTATATATGGCTTATTGTTGAGGCATGCTTAAATTGATAAGTTAATGATATTATTTTGTGCATAATATCACGTTAAGAACTTGTCATCTATTATGTCATTCTAGACTTGGAACCCTAAGACATGGTTTGTATGGTTTCAAAGTACTTGTGCGTGGAAGGTGGTTTATATGCCTTGTTATCTATATATAAGTTTTGAACTTGATATATACTTTGGATTCTCTTGGGACATGGTTACTAGTAACATGGCTAGAGTTTGGCTCTAGTGCGGGAGGTATGAGTTCTCCCCAATCGAGATAGTGCGCACTTAGGGTGGTCTTCCCTGCAGGTTAATGCCCGGAATAACCGTTGAGGTCTCGGCAGAATTCCGAGCTTTTTTTGATTTCGCATTCATTTCCAAGTTGACAATCAATGCTATTTGTAACTTGTAAATTTTGTTATATGCGGTTTGATGTTGCTAAGTACATCCATTTTGATATTGTGTTGCTAATAAATATTTAAGTTAGCTTAAGATGATCCCTTAGAACACCTTGAACATAGACGTTAAGTGGAATGCTCCCTTGTATCCGTCTATATTAATCTTACAATGATATTGAAACTTTAGGGTATACGCATATGCTTCTCCTACGAGTAACTTGATTACTCACCCTAGTGGTTTGGGTTATTTTTCAAGTAAAGAGACCATGTTCTTGAATGCTCATCATCCTTAGAAGATTTTGAGTTATTTGAACCATTTTTGTATATTGACATGCACTTGTTTAGCATGCCTTCCTTTTTGGATGTTAATTTTGTATACCATAGATGTATGGTATTATAGAAGCTAAGATGGCTTCCTTGATGTGTAATGTATATCTAAGAACACTTGAAGGTGTCTATTTTGTAAGCATAACATGAGGCCAAGTGCCATGTACATTTATATCACATGTATGCTAGTTTAATCCCATAGTTGTCTTATGAAATGAGGAGAATTCGAGGTTTGAAAGGTTGTATTTTGTATATGACATGTTATGTGACCATGAGCTATTGGGACATGTGTTTTTACTCATTTTACATATGTGTGCATGTTCACTTTGGCACACAACACCATTATTGAAGAAATGAACACTTAGAGTAGCATTCATTTACATATTTTTGCTAAATGAGACCTCAAGGGCATTTTTGGTATTTCAATTGAAAATAAAATATTGGTCTTGACATGGTTGACCAGAAAACATGATTTTAATGGGGGTTACTTCACAACTTTTTCCCAAAAAGTCCCAGAAAGTCCTCAAAATGGCATTTCAAGGTTGCATTTCAGGTGCAGCTACAGGAGTTCGAGCGCTCTAAATGGGAGTTCGAGCGCTCGAAGTTTGGGCAGAAAGTTTTGACCTCGGGCAGGTACTGTTCGAGCACTCGAAGTCCTAGTTCGAGCGCTCAAAGTACTGTTCACAGAGTGTTTTTGTGTCTTGGTTCAGCACTGCACCTCTAATTTCAAATTGTCATATCTTCCTCGTTTTAACTCCAAATTGGTCTGTTCTTGAGTCTAAATTGACCACATCGAAATAAGCTTTCCAATGGTACCAATTAGAGTTTCAGATTCATTTGGTAGCTCAAGTTATTCCAGTTTTAGTGGAGGGGTGTCAGTTTTTGGCTCGAACCGGGATAGGGCTTTTCTTCCTTCGACTTCAAGACTTGATATCTTTGCCGTCCGGACTCCAAATCAAGTGATTCTTGAGTCTAAATTCATTTATTTTTTGTTTTCCTTCCAACGGTGTGCTTGGTAGTACCCACTTTTAGGATGGAAATGACCATTTTACCCTTGGATTCCTTTTGTCCATTTTTGAGATCTTGTTTCTGCATTTGTTTTCTTTGGGTTCCATGATCTCATTGAGGGTCTCTTTGGTGTCCTAGAAACATGTTGTGTCCCTAGGGATGTCGTTTCATCTTTTGCTTCCGCAATTCGGATCCGTTATCGGGTCATCTTTTGGTTCATTACTGACGCACCGGGTTGAAAAACCTTGGGCCGTCACAAGTGGTATCAGAGCTCCTAGGTTTGAACACCTTAGGATGATAGGTTTTGGGTGCATATCATGCTTTTGTTGATGTACTTTGATACATTCACATGCTTTTGATAGCATGTTTTGACTTTGGAATATGTTTAGATGTTTCGTGATAACATGCTTAGTAGTATGACATGTCTTTATGCTTATATGCCTATGTGGTTAAGAGTACCTTTGTTTGACATGTATGCTTATCTGTTTAAGTGCTTAACTATTTAAGAAGCTTTTGTAAATTGCTTTAGCATGACAGTATGTTGCATACCTAGTCATGTTTCTTACTTCATTGCATTCATAGTATGAGTTGCATTTAGTCATAATGACTTGTGTTATTGTTGGCTTACTTTCTTTTACACGTTTAGAATCATGGTTGTCACGCATGGAAAGTCTTCACTTCAGGGCATTGAGGAGCAGGTGGCTGACACAGAGTTCACGAGGGGTCCGGGGAGGCCCAGGATTCTAGTTCGTGGCACGGATGCTGATCCACCGCGGGCACCGACTTACGAGGAGTGAGTAGCTCAGGGTATCACTCAGGGAATTACTGAATCCCTACAGGAGATGATACTCAGAGAGGTGGCAGGGATACAGATTCTGGCACCGGCACCGGCACCGATTGTCAATAAGGCGCTAGAGTACTTTATGCGACTTCAGAGGGTCAAGATTGATCCATTTGCAAGGAGTTCAGATCCGCTAGTCTCAGAAGCTTGGTTGGACCTTATGGTTCGCAAGTTAGACAGTATGGCGGTACCCACGGATAGGTTGAGGATTTCTTTGACTGCTTCTTTGTTCATGGGGGATGCAGATATCTGGTGGAGGTCTATGACCAATGTTCACAATATTGAGTTGATGACTTGGAATAAGTTCAGGGGTTTGTTCTTCGAGCGCTTCTTTCTTAGGGATATGAGGCGGGAGATGAGGACACAGTTCGCAAGTCTTTATCAGGGTACTATGAGTGTCATTGAGTATGAGACACGATTTACTTCTCTCTCTTGTTATGCTGAGGATATGGTAGCAACAGACGAGGTCAGGGCAATGAAGTTTCAGGATGAGCTACATCTTGACATCAGGCCACGGGTCTCCATTTTTGATTTGAGGACCTACAGGGAGGTGGTTCAGAGGGCTATGCTAGCTGAAGCAAAGGAACGGGATCAGTTACGGATCAGGAGCTCACGCAAGCAACCTCGTGGAAATAATCCATCATTTTCTGGGAGTCAATGGAAGAAGGCTAAGGTGGGGAACAGTACTCACTCACAGGGGGCATCACAGCAGAATCATTCTGCACCCATAGTTCCTGTATCTTCGGGATCAACCCAGGGAGTGGTTTGTTACCACTGTCAGCAGCTGGGGCACATCAAGCCTCGTTGCCCACAGCTTCAGGCACAGGCCAGTCAGACTTCAGTTTCTACAAAGATAGGGCAGGGAGCTTGCTTCTATTGCAAGCGACCAGGTCATCTCAGGAAGAATTGTCCAAAGTAGTTGAATAAGTCACGTAGTGGCACAGATTCATAGATGGTACCAGCACAGTCTGCAGTGGTTCAGTCTGGTTTCAGAGTTCCTTAGGCACTACTGGCAGTGGTGCCAGTTGGCACTTATCTAGCCAGAGGTTCTACACCTACTGCTTTTACACATCAGTCCGGCTATCAGGGCAATTCACAACAGGGCTTAGGGACTCAGGGACGAGCCTACGCTCTTCCACAGGCGGATGCTTCCGCAGGCACCTCTTCAGTTCGAGGTATCTTTCCAGTTTTTAGTTCTTGGGCACGAGTTCTTGTTGATATGGGTGCATCACATTCTTTCATTTCTGCATCATTTGCACATTCATTGGGTCTGGAGGTCACACTTTGGGACAGTTTTCTCTGTGTTGACACACCAGTAAGGGGTCCAGTGTCTTTGGATCGTGTTTGTCGAGGTTGTGCTACTGATATAGCTGGACGGACTTTGGAGTTCGATTTTGTTGTTCTTGACATGACGGGTTTTGACGTCATTCTTGGGATGGATTGCTTGTCATTCTTCTAGGCTAGGATTGATTGCTTCCATGGGAGGGTGTCTGTTTGTACTCCCAAGGGAGATTGTTTCCATTTTGTGGGAGATCAGAGTGATTCCCACCCGGCAATGGTTTTCAGCATTGGTGACTGGAGTCGCCACAGATCCTACTTGGCTAGTTTGCTAGTTGACGAGGATAGCAGTTTAGGCCGTGTTCTTCCGGCAGTTGTTGAGGAGTTTGTTGATGTCTTTCCAGAGGAACTGACAGAGTTACCTCCTTTAAGGGAAGTGGTTTTTGCCATTGATGTCATTCCCGGCACGGCACCCATCTCTATGGCACCGTACCGTATGGCACCGGTAGAGCTTGATAAGTTGAAGGGTCAGTTGGATGATTTGAAAGCTAAGGGCTTTATTCGTCCTAATGCTTCAGCATGGGGAGCACCGGTTCTTTTTGCGAAGAAGAAGGATGGGTCTTTGAGACTTTGCATCGATTATCACAAGTTAAATCAAGCTACAATCAAAAATAGGTATCCTTTGCCTAGGATCGATGACTTATTTGATCAGTTGAAGGGAGCGACATGCTTTTCGAAGATTGATTTGAGGTCGGGCTACTATCAGTTAAGGGTTAAGGATGAGGATATATCCAAGACTGCTTTTCATACACGGTATGGCCATTATGAGTTTCTGGTGATGCCATTTGGTTTGACCAATGCTCCAGCAGCTTTCATGGACTTGATGAACCGTGTATTCAGTGGCTATCTTGATAAGTTTGTGGTGGTGTTCGTTGATGACATTCTCGTGTACTCAGCTTCAAGGGAAGAGCATGAGTATCACTTGAGAGCAGTTTTGTAGATCCTTAGGGATAACCAATTGTATGCCAAGTTCGAGAAATGCTAATTTTGGCTACCGGAGGTGAAGTTCCTTGGACACGTCGTGTCAGGGGGTGGTGTTGCTGTGGATCCGTCAAAGATTGAGTCTGTAATGGATTGGGAGCGGCCGAGGATAGTGTTTGAGATTCGGAGCTTTCTTGCCCTAGCCGGCTATTACAGGAGTTTTGTTCAGGATTTCTCTCGTCTAGCGGCACCAATGACTCGACTTACTCGCAAGGGAGTTAAGTTCATATGGAATGAGGCTTGTGATTTTACTTTTCAGGAGTTAAAGGTCAGGTTGACATCAGCTCCAGTTTTGATCATACCTGAACGTGGTTTGGGTTATGTGATCTATTGTGATGCTTCACGGGAAGGTTTGGGTTGTGTTCTGATGCAGACTGAACGGGTGGTAGCTTATGGGTCTCGACAGTTGAAGACTCACGAGTTGAACTATCCGACACATGATTTGGAGTTGGCAGCAGTTATCTTTGCCCTTAAGGGGTGGAGACACTATTTGTATGGGGAGAAGTTTGAAGTTTTCTCCGATCACAAGAGTCTCAAATATCTCTTCTCTCAGAAGGATTTGAATTTGAGACAGTGCAGATGGGTTGAGTTCATGGAGGACTATGATTTTGTGTTGCAGTATCATCCAGGGAAAGCCAATGTGGTGGCAGATGCATTGAGTAGGAAGTCACGAGGTACTCTAGCTTGCATTTCCATTCACAGATGGAAGATGCTAGAAGAGCTTGTAGATCTTGGTTTGCAGTTGTATGAGGATGTTTCACCGGCTATTTTATTTAGCCTTGTGGCTCAACTAGCTCTTGTTGGCAGAGTTATTGAGGCACAGCAGGAGGATGGGGAGATAAAGTCCATCTACGATCAGATTTCAGGCGGCGGGAATGTAGAGGGTTGGACCTTGCATTCAGACAGTGGTCTCAGGTATAGGGGGAGGATGTTTGTCCCTTTGTCTTGTCGTGACGATGTTCTTCTGGATTTTCACCATTCTCGACTCGCAATTCATCCAGGTGGTACAAAGATGTATCACAATTTGCGGAGACAGTTTTGGTGGAAGGGTATGAAACGGGATGTTTCTCAGTTCGTGGTTAAATGCCTTACTTGTCAGCAAGTGAAGGCGGAGCATCAAAGACCGGCAGGTTTGTTGCAACCACTACCAGTGGCAGAGTGGAAGTGGGAGCACATAACTATGGATTTCGTGACGGGACTTCCGAGATCCAAGGCAGGGAATGATGCCATTTGGGTCTTTGTTGATAGATTGACTAAGACGGCTCACTTTCTGCCTATCGCAGTGACGGATGATGCAGAGAGACTTAGTGGACTGTATGTGGGGCAGATTGTTAGGCTTCACGGGGTTCCAGTATCCATTGTTTCGGATAGGGATCCCAGGTTCACGTCTCACTTTTGGCAGAGTTTTCAACAGGCTCTTGACACAGGGCTTCACTTTAGCACGGCATTCCATCCTCAGACTGATGGTCAGTCAGAGCGTACCATTCAGATATTAGAGGATATGCTACGGGCTTGCATTTTGGATTTTGGGGGTAGTTGGGAAAACTACTTACCCTTGGTTGAGTTTGCCTACAACAACAGTTACCAGACCAGTATTGGCATGGCACCTTTTGAGGCGTTGTATGGCAGACCTTGTAGATCTCCAGTTTGTTGGACCGAAGTAGGTGATATAGTCCCCCTGGGTCCCGACATTGTCATTGAGACTACATAGAAGATCAAGTTGATTTGTCAACGGTTGGCTACAGCTCAGAGCAGACAGAAGAGTTATGCTGATAAGAGGAGGAGATCCTTATCTTTTGAGGTAGGAGACCATGTCTTTCTCAAGATTTCTCCACAGAAGGGACTTCTGAGATTTAAATAGACAGGCAAGTTGTCTCCTAGGTTCATTGGGCCATTTCAGATTTTGGAGCGCGTCGATGAAGTTGCTTATCGTTTGGCATTACCGCCAGACCTGGATAGAGTTCACGACGTCTTTCATGTATCTATGTTGAGGAAGTATGAGCTGGATCCATCACCAATTTTACGGTGGACTGATGTTGTTGTTGATGAGGATGTAACCTATGAGAACGGTCCAGTCCAGATTCTTGATTCACGGGAGCAGGTTTTGAGGACCAAGACCATCCCATTGGTTAAAGTTTTGTGGAGACATCATGGTGTTGAGGAGGCTACCTGGGAGCTCGAGTAGGAGGTTCGCTCTCGGTATCCCCATTTGTTCTCTCTTTCAGGTACGACTCGATTTCGGGGATGAAATCCATTTAAGGAGGGTAGGTTGTAATGACCCGGACTTTTTCCTCCTTTTTCATTTTTGGTGATTTTCTTTTTTTTTCGCCTTTTACTCGTTTATCGTTTTTCCTCGCTTAACCGCAATTTGGGTCTTCGGATTTGATTCCGGTTTTGCATGCATTCATGATACTTGATTTTCATGACATTGGTATTTTCACTTTTGTTGAAAAGCATGCTAGTTGCTTTTATTTTTCATAAAAGGCATGAATGCTTACTTTAGTGTAATTATACATAACTTTTGGGATTTTAGTGTAATTATGCAAAATTATTATTTTTCATTTGAGGGACCTTTTTGTAATTTATTTTAGAAGATATTTTGAAAAAGGACCATTTTGTAATTTTTGGAAAGTGTGACAAGTGTCACACTCTCATGGAGCCATTTGTTGGCATTTAGGTGAAGAGACTTGGCACCATGATCTTTTGACATTTGGTGGGTGGAGATTCATCCATATGTTGGCCTTAGATTGGTGCACGTGTAACCATTGGATTGTTGACAAGTGTAAGCTTAGGATTAAGTCTTGGAAGAGGCATTGGATTAGTGACAAGTGTAAGGCCATGATCTAGTCTTGCATTATGTGTGTGTGAGAGGTAGTGTAAGAGCACATAGTGAATGGAGGATCTCTAGCCCTTCCACTCACCATTTTACACTTATCCTCTTCATTTTCCTTAGTTCTTCAAAGTTCTAACCTAGTCACCATTGGAGAAAAGCTTGGTTAATAGCTTTCTTCTTCAATTTTGGTGCCCTTCCATTCATCTTAGACTAAGAACCTTAACTAGTAAAAGTTTCCTCTCATTCTCCTCTTCAAGAACCCTAAGCTTGTTTTCCATTTAGTGCTTGGTTGCTTGAATTTTAGAGATACAATTCTCTATTGAGGTAGGGGTGGTAGTATGTTTATTTTCTAAGTGTTTTGAAATCCTTTGGGGTTTAATATATATTGTATACATGCTTTTAGAATTGTAGTATTGCAAACTATAGGAAATCCTTATGATTGACTTAGGATTTCATTGATCAAGTATGTATGTTATGTATATATCTTGAGTAGGATTGTTGAAGTTGTATAGAATTCTTAATGATTTGAATTACTATGCTATTGTGATGGAAATCCTACATTCTAGTGTATTACTATTGATAATCATGGTTGTTTTAGAAGCTATTTGCTAAAATGCAAACATTTAGTATATATGGCTTATTGTTGAGGCATGCTTAAATTGATAAGTTAATGATATTGTTTTGTGCATAATATCATGTTAAGAACTAGTCATCTATCATGTCATTCTAGACTTGGAACCCTAAGACATGGTTTGTATGGTTTCAAAGTACTTGTGCGTGGAAGGTGGTTTATATGCCTTGTTATCTATATATAAGTTTTGAACTTGATATATACTTTGGATTCTCTTGAGACATGGTTACTAGTAACATGGCTAGAGTTTGGCTCTAGTGCGGGAGGTATGAGTTCTCCCCAATCGAGATAGTGCACACTTAGGGTGGTCTTCCCTGCGGGTTAATGCCCGGAATAACCGTTGAGGTCTCGGCAGAATTCCGAGCTTAGGTGTCCAAGGATTCTACTTTTTTTTTTTATTTCGCATTCATTTCCAAGTTGACAATCAATGCTATTTGTAACTTGTAAATTTTGTTATATGCGGTTTGATGTTGCTAAGTACATCCATTTTGATATTGTGTGGCTAATAAATATTTAAGTTAGCTTAAGATGATCCCTTAGAACACCTTGAACATAGACGTTAAGTGGAATGCTCCCTTGTATCCGTCTATATTAATCTTGCAATGATATTGAAACTTTAGGGTATACGCATATGCTTTTCCTACGAGTAACTTGATTACTCACCCTAGTGGTTTGGGTTATTTTTCAGGTAAAGAGACCATGTTCTTGGATGCTCATCATCCTTATAAGATTTTGAGTTATTTGAAGTATTTTTGTATATTGACATGCACTTGTTTAGCATGCCTTCCTTTTTGGATGTTAATTTTGTATACCATGGATGTATGGTATTATAGAAGCTAAGATGGCTTCCTTGATGTGTAATGTATATCTAAGAACACTTGAAGATGTCTATTTTGTAAGCATAACATGAGGCCAAGTGCCATGTACATTTATATCACATGTATGCTAGTTTAATCCCATAGTTGTCTTATGAAATGAGGAAAATTCGAGGTTTGAAAGGTTGTATTTTGTATATGACATGTTATGTGATCATGAGCTATTGGAACATGTGTATTTACTCATTTTACATATGTGTGCATGTTCACTTTGACACACAACACCATTCTTGAAGAAATGAACACTTAGAGTAGCATTCATTTACATATTTCTGCTAAATGAGACCTCAAGGGAATTTTTGGTATTTCAGTTGAAAAACAAAGTTGGTCTTAACATAGTTGACCAGAAAACATGATTTTAAGGGGGGTTACTTCACAACTTTTTCCCAAAAAAGTCCAAAAAAGTCCTCAAAATGGCATTTCATGGTTGCATTTTAGGTGCAGCTACAGGAGTTCGAGCGCTCTAGATGGGAGTTCAAGCGCTCGAAGTTTGGGTAGAAAGTTTTGGCCTCGGGCAGGTACTATTCGAGCACTCAAAGTCCTAGTTCGAGCGCTCAAAGTACTGTTCACAGAGTGTTTTTGTGTCTTGGTTCAGCACTGTACCTCCAACTTAAAATTGTCATATCTTCCTCGTTTTAACTACAAATTGGTCCGTTCTTGAGTCTAAATTGACCAAATCGAAATAAGCTTTCCAATGGTACCAATTAGAGTTTCAGATTCATTTGGTAGTTCAGGTTATTCCAGTTTTAGTGGAAGGGTGTTAGTTTTTGGCTCAAACCGGGATAGGGCTTTTCTTCCTTCGACTTCAAGACTTGATATCTTTGCCGTCCGGACTCCGAATCAAGTGATTTTTGAGTCTAAATTCATTTATTTTTCATTGGCTTTCCAACAGTGTGCATGGTAGTACTCACTTTTAGGATGGAAATGACCATTTTACCCTTGGGTTCCTTTTGTCCATTTTTGAGATCTTGTTTCCGCATTTGTTTTCTTTGGGTTCCATGATCTCATTGAGGGTCTCTTTGGTGTCCTAGAAACATGTTGTGTCCCTAGGGATGTCATTTCATCATTTGCTTCCGCAATTCGGATCCGTTATCGGGTCATCTTTCGGTTCATCACTGTCGTACCGGGTTGAAAAACCTTGGGCCGTCGCACATCAATGTCATAAAACCTAGAGATAAACACATGAACATCTATTCTAGCATACATAGACATATGAATAGAATTAAATGATCAATTGGAAGTATTAAACTACACAAATCATTATAGACACAAGATTTATATATATCAAACGTCAAGACAAGAAATACAACACTAATCCCCTTTAATTACAAAACATTAATGTCTAAGAGGTATGCTTAGGGCTATCTCTTACCCCAAAAAATGTTTAGCCACTCATTAATGTTGTCATCCAACCCTTAAGGGCTATTTCCATGGTAAAATGATCTTCTTCTTCTTGGTGGAAACCCTCGATGAGTGGAAGAACTTTCCCCAAATGGTGTACGTCTCTCTTTAATCTCTAGCCTCTCTTCTCTATTTAACCAACCTCTATACTCAAAAATAGCCAAAATTCTTATATAGGTAGCTCAAATGTCACACCCAATGGTCAACCCTCGTGCACTAGGACCTCCAAATGATTGCACCATGAGCACACATTAAATTTGGTTTGAAATCAACTTTTCACGCAACTTGGGGCAGTTCAATCGATCATGAGGTTGCTTGGATCGATCGAACCTTGGCAGCGCCATTTTGGATAAGACAATGCTGAGATATTTTTGGAAAAAGGACAAAAGTGGTAGGGGAGGATTAGATCAAAGGGGTTCGATCGATCGAAGGAAATATTGGATCGATCGAAGAAGATATTTTCCTGAGGATAAGAACAAAAGGCTTGATCCATCATGGCATGGTTAGATCGATAACTGTGTGATCAATCGGGGCTTTGGTTCGATCGATTATGGAAAGCTTCCTTTGACCATTTTGCTCATTTCTTCCTTTAAGCTTGAGATTGCATCTTTTAATGCTCTAATTTGGCTGAATTAACTTATTTTAGGGATAAGCGCCTGAAAAGGGAAATAACACGAAATTAAACTAAAATGGTAAAATAAGATAGATAAAGGTACTAGAACGTTCAAGTTTAAGGGGTTTAAATACACAAATTTCAGTGCTTATCACACCCCCAAACTTAAATATTGCTAGTCCCTAGCAATGAACTATAAAGGAAATAAAGAAATGAACAACTATACAACTATGACTCGAAAGCAATAAATGGAAAACGCTACTTTTGTAGGGAACACGATTGCATTTAGCATATGCAACAAGCCTTTTAAAGCCCTAGGTTACCCCTAGTGGATGAGTGAAGTCTCATGAGGGTTTCTAGAAATGATAACTACAAACATTAAGCTCATTCTCACTAAAGAGGCATCAATATTCTAAACAATCATTGGGAGAAAACTACCTCAAGTATGCATTTTTTCAACCATTTCCAAGCAATCGCCCAAAATTTCAACAACATGCAATCAAGTATAATCCTCCACACATCAAGACAATGATCATGCAAATTAAAACAACTCTATAATCCTTTTTAAGTGAACCGATATCAAATATGTTGTTATCTAAGCCAACTAAAGAAATGATCACATCCTTACCCTTAAACTAGCACACAAATCTAGTACCGATCATCAAGACAAAGAGTGGATCTTTTATTAAACTTTATTGATCTAGGTGCGCTTATTCTTTTCACTCAAATTTTTTTTTTTTTTCCTAATCCTAAGGATCAAAGATGGAAGCATAGTGCAATGTGTTGGTCTATTAAGCTTTCTAGCGATCCATGAGGTCGAGCATTAGGTCAATGACTCCCAAACCAGGCGGCTTTAGGGCATTAGGTGTTTAAACACCCCTAAGGACTTACAAGCTCAAATCGACTAGGCTACAAATCAAGATAACCTCCATCTAATCATTTCCCACTTCTCATCTTTTGGGAGAAGTCCTCACTTTTTTATTTACTTTTGCAATAACTTTTTTTTTTTTTTTAACCTAAAGTTTGGGCCTTCCACCTTTTGACGTGAGAAATTCAGTGTTTGATGAGGCTAGAATCCCAGCTACTTAGTGAAAAGGGTTTGTTATCCACCTTTATCAATAATGAAAGCTTTCAATGTACTACTAGTTTAATTGGGATATAACCAAATGAATAATCAACAAAGCATGTACCCCACAAATGAATGCTAGTGTGCGCTTGTGCTAGTGTAGAATCCTAGAGTGAATATCAAAATAATCACAAAATCAAGATGATATGGACCATAAGTGCATGCATGATATCAATCTTTCGAAAAATTTACTACTAAATGACATCCACAAGACATACAAGGAGTATTGGACTTTCAAGTCAAACAATTTTTAAATTTTAAGCAATATAATCCTTAAAATATCAAAATCATAGCTAGTCATGGATCCTACATCTCAATCATGCAATTAAGTCTCAATTTTAAGTAAAATGCAACAAAGACACCTTACCCCCAAACTTAAACCGCATATTGTCCTCAATGTGCAATGAGAACAATGAAAAAGATGGAAAGAGTATACCATAGTGGCGAAAGTATGAAGCCCGGCAATGATCCAATATGAAAAGAGTCTCCCCCAAACTTGGAATCAATAACCTATTTTGAATAACCACACTAGCAAATTCACGTCAAATATCAACTGGAATAAGAATAATCAAATCATGCATTCTAAAGTAATATAGCACAAGATCAAAGAGATAAGAGAGCAAGCCCTACACCAAGCATGGAAGCATGAATACACATAAGGGCACAATGGTAATGCAATGATCCGGTCATTTTCCTTCCATTCCTTTTTCTAAAATTTTGCAGATAAATTTTTTCCATTAAATTTTCTTTTCTGAGTTCAGTTACTCATCACTTAGTGTCATCTTGAGTGCTCGAAAATGGTTTCTGAGACTCTTTCCTTTGGATTGATAACTTCCTTTAAGGACCGAGTCATTTTCACATTTTCATTTTTTTGACACAATTCACTTTTTGTCTTTTTCCCGAGAATGATTTTATTCGTGTAAACTCACTTTTTGTGTTCGGATTTGGTTTCGATTTTGCATGCATCTATGATATTTAAATTACATGCTTTGCGTATTTTTACTTTTCTAGAAAAGTATGCTAGTTGTTTACTTTTACGTAAAAGGGCATGAATGCATAATTTCTTCAGAAATATTATTTATTTTTTAGGTTTTTTCGTAATTATAGAAAGTGATTATTTTATTTGGAAGATATTTTCAAAAATGACCTTTTTGTAATTACCGGGAAGTGTGACAAGTGTCGTGCTCTCATTGGGCCGCTTGTAAGCATCTCATTGGTTAACACTTGGAAGCTTTGGATGATGACATATGGAGGGTAGAGATTCACCCACTTGTTGGCCTAGCATTGGTTCACTTGTTGGCTTGGATTGTTGACAAGTGTAGGCTTTAGATTAAGCCTAGAATGAACCACTGGATTAATGACAAGTGTAGACTTCTAATTAAAGTCTAGCTTTTATGTGTGTGAGGGATAGTGCAAGACTAGTTGTGTTTGACTTCCATTAACCAAGTGAGTGGAGGAATACACTACAGTTTTTTAATTATTTGATTTTACACATTTAACTTCTTCTTCCACACTTAGAACCCTAGCCACCATTGAAGGAAACCATTAATCTAGGCTTAAAACTTTGGTTTTGGTTTCCTTCCACTCACCTTAAACCTAAAAGCTTGGAACACAAAACATTTGCCTCACCTTCCTTTATATAACCCTTAAAGGAAATTCAAAAATTCCTTTTGTTTGCTTTGGATTCAGGAGGAAAAATCCTCTTGTGAGGTAGGGGGTGATTTAGGTTTTTAATCTAAGTGTTTTAATTGTTTTTATACCTTACAATAAATTGTTAACATGTCTTAATTTTTAAATTAATAGGTTGTAATACATTGCATGAAATTAAGATAGGACATGATATTCTTGAAGGCAGTGGCGTAGCCACATAGGGACAAGTGGGGGCAGTTGCCTTAACTGAATTTTTAATTTTTTTACTTTTTTTTTTAATTTTATATAGAAAGATTTTTATATTTCTATAATTGTCCCCACTAAAAGTTAAAATTGCACATAATCTTTCCAAAAAAGGAATATAATTTTTCCAAAAACTATGATATTTTTTTCCACTTTCTTAAAATATTATATTCTTTCACACTTTATTCAAAAATACAAGATATTCTTTCTAATTTATGACTTTAGCATAAACAAATGCGTTGTTAATTTTAAATAATTCACAAAATCTAAACAAATATTGCAGTGCGGAGACAGGTAATCTGATATATAATTTTTTATCATTTAAATTTACTATTATTATGCCATGAACATTTTTAAAACTCGACTGCGTTCTTTCAGAATATGAAAAATATTCTGAAATATTTAGTCTTGCTTAATTTTTACATATATTATTTGGTTCAAATAATATATTCAAATTATATATATATATATATATATATATATATATATATATATATATATATATATTATTGCTGTTAAAAATTGCCCCCACTGAAGAAAATTTCTGACTACGCCACTGCTTGAAGGCCATGACTTGATTTATAACTTGTATTAGTATAAAGTCATTTAAAGTTGTTTTAGAATCTAGAGATTTAATTATTTAAAATTAATTAATTTCTATTTAATTGTTCCACTTACTTAATTAAGTTTTTGAGTTGATATATGTGATTACCATGATAGTACCATTGGCATATAATTATTTGGAGTCATTTGAAATTGATTTAAATTGTAGAAAAATTAATTCGTTAGTTTAATTAATTTCTATTCAAGTGTTACAATAATTTAAATTAACATTTGACTTGATATATGTAATGAGTATGGTATGTTCTTTAACATATATTAAATTGAGAATATTTGAATGAGTTTAGAAAACTTTATTTAATTATTTTCTTGTATGAAAATTAATTCACCTAGTTGTACCTAGTGTAGAATTAACTTGTAACTTGATTTTAAATAATGTCTTGACATGTTCTTTAACATATATTAAATAGAGAAAATTTGAATGAGTTTTGAGAAATTTATTTAATTATTTTTTTGGCATTGATCTTAATTTACCTTGTTGTAACTAAGGTATTAACTTATAACTTGATTTTAAATAATGTCTTGACATGTTCATTAACATATATTAAATAGAGAATATTTGAATGAGTTTTGAGAAATTTATTTAATTATTTTCTTGGCATTGATCTTAATTTACCTTGTTATAACTAAGGTAGAATTGGCTTGTAACTTGAAATTAAATTAGGCCTTGCTATGACCTTTGACATATATTATATTTAGAATTTTTGGAATTGCTTTGAAATCTTGAGAATTTAATTATTTAATTTAATTAAGTTCCATTTGTATGCTTTCGTTGAAATAATTAAGTATTGATGTTATATTCTTACTTAATTTATAATTTGCAACTTGGCGTATGATTACAAGATGGTATTCCATGAGTAGAATTTATGATTTAACTTGTTGTATACACATTATACTTATATGACATTTAATATGTCATTGTAGGTTGAAGGCCTAGAGTATATTTTCTGTGTATTCCATGACTTAGTTGTGCATGGTAATTGACAATGTGCATTGTGTATATGTGATATACTTGTTGCACAACTTGATAATTTTTGGAAAACTTGTATGGACATTGTAATGTGTTAAGGCTAGAGTATGTCTCTAGTATGGGAGATGAAAGTTCCCTCTACAACATATAGTGTGCACTAGGTAGTTCCTCGCGGGCTAGTAACCTGAGAACACTTGTTTGGTCATTGAGACCATATGTCCTTTGTCTTTCCGCCATTGGTTGATTTCACATTCAATTCCTAGTTGTAATTGTGGATTACTTTTAACTTGTGCTTGGACTCATGGTACTTCATTTCTTGCTTAGTATACTTGTATTTGTATACTTGTACGCCTTGTATATCAAAAATGCTTTGTATAGTTGGATTTGTATACTTGTATGCCATATATGTCAACATTGCTTAGTATACTTAGAAATGTATAGTTGAATATATATGTTGTATTCTATTTCAATATTGCTTAGCGCACTTGGTATGTACACTTGTATATTGATGATTTACTTTTTAGATAACCTAGTAGACTTGTGTCTTGTATACTTGTCTTAAGTGCATTTTAATATTGATTGTATACTTATGTACGTATACTTGTATATTAAATATCTTGTTGCGTGTACCGCATGCTTCTATGTTGCCGAATTGCTTGAATGATGTGGTTTATGTTAGAAATGTTTTAAGGTAGCTTAGTGTGACGACCCTGGTTTTTAGGCCAGCGTGTCCTGTGATGAACCATAAGAATGATCCGATAACGGATCCGAATGCGGAAGCAAAAACAGAAAACAAGACTCTAAGAAGTCAAAGTGACCTTCCATGAGGTCGTGAAACTCAACAAGAACTGATGCGGAAGCAAAAGATCGAAAATATGACAAATAAGCCCCCAGGGGCAAAATAGTTATTTTTGAAAACTGTAGATTCGGGTGCCACCGAGCACACCATTGGAAGGACAACGAAAAACTAATTAAGATAGACTCAAGAATCGCATAATTCGGAGTCCGGACGAAGGAGAAACGGCATGACGAAGAAAAACGAGCACTTAAGGCAAAAAGGGTAAACTGGTAATTATCTAGGAAGAACCGGGTGCAACCGAGTACACCGTTGGAAAGACAGTGAAAAATTAGCCAAGTTTAAAAAAAAATTCACTTGAATCGGAGTCCGGACGAAGGAGAAAAGCCCAAAAGAAGAATTGACGTCGCGGCGGCCCGACGAGGGGCCATGACAGCCCCATACGCTCACCCATGCACGCCGCGCTCGCGCTGAGTGCACCATGGCTGGTAGTAGCAGCCCATAAAGCTGCTATGGGGTTATTTTTCGGAAAAATCCAGAACAGAGGCTGAATTTGGAGGCCTAGATGAATTTTTTTCCAAAAACACAAAGAAGAAACCCCCCTCAAAATTGAGTTTTCTACATGACTGGCAAGAGAATTAAAAAAAAAACGCAATGTAGAATACCCGAAATGCCCCTCCATGAAATCTGGTCATAGAGGTCCAAAAAGCTGCTATGTTGAAAAACTGAGAGCTGAGCTTCGTAAGCGATTTCCGATATCAAGACGACATTTTTTGGAAAAACTCGGAAAAGAAACCCCTCCTAAAATCACGTTTTCCATTCAACTATGTTGAAAGAAGAAAATAAAACCACCGTGAAAAGTCTATACTGCCCCTAAAATAAAATATCTTCAAAAGATATTTACGAAAAATACCCCAAGAAATGAAAAAGATTCTAAAGAATTGTGCATCCATGCCCTTATGGACACCGAGAGCAACCAAAGTACTTTCTTGCAAAAGTAAAGATACGTATTTCATGGAAACCACTCAAGATAGAGATACATGAAGTCAAAAACCAACTCCGAACACAAGAAGTGTGGTTACGCCAACAAAGTGTCAAACGGGGAAAATGACGAAATAGGGAAAATGACGAAAAGTGAATAGTGTCGAAAAACGAAAAATGTGAAAATGACTCGGTCCTCAAAGGAAGTTGTCAATCCACGGAAAAGAGTCTCAGGAGCCAATTCCAAGCACTCGAGATGACACTAAGCGACACGAAACAGAGCTCAAAAAAGAAAATTAAACGAAGAAAAATTCATTGGTAAAATTTCAGGAAAAAGGAAAGGGAGGCAAATGACCGGGTCGTTACACTTAGGATGCTCCCTAAGTCTCACCTTGGACATAGACGCTAGGTGGCATGGACCTTATATATTAATTTATACTAATTTAATAAATAGTAAAATGTTAGGTCTATGCATGCTCATTCCCCACGAGTAACTTGTTTACTCACCCCGAAGTTACCGGGTTATTTTCATGTACGGATACCTTGGTTCAAGATGTATATCATTCCTTGGATGACTTGTAATTTTTAAGTTTACATTTCATGCAAATGTTAGCATGAAATGTCATTTTGTAGCTTTATGTATCAAAACTTGTATCTTTAATTCCATATATGTAACGTGTACATAAGTATACCTTTTATGATATATTTGACATGTATGAGATGAGAGAAGAGGCCAATGATAATTATTTTGTATCCTAAGTAACTTTTGACTTCATGAAATATTATGAAAATATTGATAAATAGCAAGTCATTGCCCCACCATATTTGCATCGGGTGTGGGAATTCCATTTTTATTCTTTCATAGGGTCTCATTAATCATGCATGAAGTGTGGCCAAGGGCCAAACGGTAATTTGAAATCATTTTATAATTTTAAGTTTCAAAATTCCCCTTTTTATGTGCATTTTTGCCTTTTTTGGCCGTCGGGGGGTTGGATTTTGCATCAGGTCTTCTTGGGAGCCGTGGACAATTCCCGCGTGCCTGAAAACACTAATTACACTTGCGTGCACATTCATTTCAACCTAGAAATGCATTTAGGGCCAAATGCATACTTGGTGCAAAGTTACATTTTTTGAGTTTTTGACCCTTTACTGATCTATGGGCATTTTGGGCATTTCACTGTGTGTTTTGTTCATTTTCTCCCATGATGCTAGGTAGAAAACTCAACTTTGGGAGGGGTTTTTTTTTTCGTGTTGGCCTCGATTTTGCTCTCTGTTCTAGCCGATTTCAGAAATATCCTTATAGTAGCTTTTTAACCCTCTTGACCCTATGCGGGCATTTTAGGAATTTTACAGCGTATTTTTTTCATTTTCTTTCACGTTTCTGGGTAGAAAACATGATTTTAAGTGGGGTTTTGTCTTCGTGTTTTTCCAAAAAATGTCGTCTCAGACCCGAAAATCACGCATCAAATCTGATTTCCTGTGCGCACTGGCACTATTTGAAAAAGTCTGTTATAAGGGCATTTTGGGAATTTTATGTCAAAAATAAAATTTTCTTTTAATATGGTAAGCTTGGAAAAATTATTTTGAGGGGGGTTTCTTTTTCATGTTTCTCCAAAAAACGTCGTTTAGTGCCTCAAAATGGCACACGATTTCTGCATTTTGCCCAGGTTACTATTTATTGCTGTCAAAACACTATTCACGGCCTCGGCGATTTCAAAACTTTGTTTTGACTTTTCTCTTCCATCCGGACTCCGAATAAAGTGATTCTTGAGCCTAACTTGATTAATTTTTCTCTGTCTTTCCAGTAGTGTGCTCGATAGTACCCGATTTTATATTTTCAGGAATGACCATTTTGCCCTTGGGGCTAAATTTGTCTGGTTTTCTTTTACTTCGCTTCCGCTACTTTCTTTTAAGTCCCATGACTTCATGGGAAGTCACAGATGTGTCTTAGGAATGATGTATATTCCCAAGGATGTTGCTTCTATGTGAAAAGACTAATTTGCCCTTGGAGGCCTGTTCGATCTTTTTCTGATCTTTCACTTCTGCATTATTCTTGTTGAGATCCGTGGCCTCATGGAAGGTCACTTTGACTTCTTAGAGTCTTGTTTTCTATTTTCTGTTTTCGCTTCCACATTCGGATCCGTTATCGAGTCCATCTTCGGATCATCACAGGACGCACTGGCTTGAAAAACCAAGGCCGTCAAAAGTAAAAAGTTTTTATGTTTAAGTTTGTTTGGGGTTTTTTTTTTTTTTTTTTTTTTTATGAAAACAAGCAAAGAAAAATGAAAGATGTAAGAAATATGTAAAGTGGGTGTTAAGTTTAACGTCTCTAGCAAGATGTAATGCCATTTTGAAAGATTGGATTTTTTTTTTTTTTTTTTTAAGAATTGTGATCGATCAAAAGAATGATCGATCAAACTTAGATCGATCCAAAATCTGAAAACTTGCAGAAAGCTTCGAACGATGCATAAAGAGATGATTTATCAGAGATCAAAAAAATTTCTAAGTATAAAACACAGATCGATCGAAAGGGAAGCTGGATCGATCGAGAAAACTTGGATCGATCAGGAAAAAAGTTCGGACGATACACAGAGAGATAAAATATACAGAGAATCATTGCACGATGGAACTGAGAGATGAGAGTCTGCAGAGATGATGTTCGATCGATTGAACTTCTTTTGTGATCGATCAAACAGGCAAGAATCCTTGCATTTTCCAATGCACAACTAATCCATGCAAGTTGATGATGATGGAGACACAGAGAATGAATGATATCAAAGGAGAAACAAATTGAACTCCCCTTGATAACATTGCATGCATCACTATATCTCTTCATAGATAGGATTTACCAAGAGGGCGGCTTCCGTATGTCTTTGAAAAACTTGCCCCTCAATGTAAGGCTTCACCCTTTATCCATTCACTTTGAATGTAGTTCCATCTTTCAAGCTTTGTATTTCAACCGCCCCATGGGGCGCAACAGAAATGATCTCATATGGGCCGTCATATTTGGTTCGTAACTTCCCAGGAAAGAGTTTTAATCTAGAGTTGAAGAGCCATTCTTTTTTACCGGGTTCAAAAGATTTCTTCACAATGTGTTTATCATGAAAAACTTTAGTTCTCTCTTTATAGAGTTTGGAATTATCATAAGCATTGTGTCTCAACTCTTCCAACTCATTCAATTGAAGTAAACGATTCTCTCCGGCTTTATCAAGGTTAAGATTGAGCTTTTTAATTGTCCACATAGCCTTGTGTTCTAGCTCAACCGGAAGATGGTAAGGCTTTCCATATACAAGTCTATAAGGAGACATGCTAATGGGAGTCTTATATGCCGTCCGGTAAGCCCACAAAGCATCATTCAATTTATGGGACCAATCTTTTCAGGTTGTGTTAACCGTTTTCTCAAGAATATGTTTAATCTCTTGGTTTGAAACTTCTACTTGCCCACTTGTTTGAGGATATGGTAAGGGGTGGCGACTTTGTGAGTGACGAAGTACTTGAGAAATAATTGCTTCAAGAATTGATTGCAAAAATGCTTCCCTCCATCACTAATCATGGCTCTTGGCATGCCAAAACGAGTGAAAATATTGGACTTAATGAATTGAACAACCACGGAGTGGTCATTTGTTTTGGTAGCACAAGCTTCCACCCACTTAGAAACACAATCAACGGCAAGTAAAATGTATTAAAATCCATAAGATATAGGAAAAGGGCCCATGAAATCAATGCCCCAAATACCAAAAGATTTCAACAACAAGAATATTTGTTAAGGGCATCATGTTTCTTCTAGACATTGACCCCATCTTTTAACATCTCTCACACTCCTGGCAAAAATTATAAGCATCTTTATGGATAGTGGGCCAAAATAGCCCACTTTGAAGAACCTTCAAGGCGGTCTTCTTTGCACTAAAATGCCCACCACATACAAGGGTATGGCAAAACACAAGAAAACTTGGAATTTCACTCTCTGGAATGCATTTTCTCACTATTTGATCCGGACAATAACGAAATAAGACAGGATCTTCCCAATAGTAATTCCGGATGGTGGCAAAGAAACGATTCTTCTCACACCTTGACCAATTAGTTGGAAGCTTGCCAATTGCCAGAAAATTCACAATGTCGGCAAACTAAGGCATTTGTCCATTAGAAATTTAGAAGAGTTGTTCATCCAGAAATGAATCATGAATCGGTGGACTTGGGGAAGATTCTACCATTAACCTCAAAAGGTGATCGGTAAACACATTTTTGGTGCCTTTCTTATCTTTAATTTCGAAATCAAATTCTTGAAGAAGCGAAATCTATCTTATCAAACGAGGTTTTGTTTCTTTCTTGGTTAAAAGATGCCTCAAAACAATATGATCAGAATAGACAATGACTTTAGACCCTAAGAGATAGGACAAGAGCATACACTACGGCAAGTAATTCTTTCTCGGTAGTGGAGTAATTCAATTGAGCTCCCGAGAAAATCTTGCTTGCATAGTATACGGCATATGGAAGTTTTCCTACTCCTTGTACCAAAACTGTTCCCATGGCATAATCAGAAGCATCACATATGATTTCAAACGGTAAGGACCAATTAGGAGATTGCATAATAGGGGCAGATGACAATAAATCGCGAAGTGTATGAAAAGCATCTAGGTATGCTTGATCAAAGACAAAAAAGGGTTTCCTTGGTGAGAAGGTTGCATAAAGGTTTAGCAATTTTGCTAAAGTCTTTGATGAAACGGCAATAGAAGCCGGCATGACTTAGAACGGAGTGAACTTCTCTCACCATAGAAGGTAGAGGTAACTCAGAAATAAGCTCAACTTTTGCTTTATCGACCTCAATACCCCTATATGATGACATGACCTAAAACAATACCTTCTTGAACCATGAAATGGCTCTTTTCCCAACTAAGAACAAGGTTTGTTTCACGACATCTTTTAAGCACCAGAAATAGATTTCTAAGGCATGTATCAAATGAAGATCCAAAAACTGAAAGATCATCTATAAAAACCTCTAGATACTTTTCCACCATGTCTGAGAAAATTGACACTATACACCTTTGGAATGTGGCTGGAGTATTGCACAAACCAAATGGCGTCCGTTTATAGGCAAATGTGCCAAAAGGACAAGTAAATGTGGTTTTCTCTTGGTCTAAAGGGTCAAGGGCTACTTGATTATAACCCAAGTATCCATCAAGAAAACAATAATATTGTTGCCCAGCAAATCTTTCTAGAATTTAGTCAATAAATGGCAAACGAAAATGATCTTTTATAGTGGCGGCATTTAACTTTTGGTAGTCAATGCATACACGCCACAAATTAGTGGTACGCTTAGAAATTGCCGCACCTTTTGAATTTTTAATCACCGTAGTTCCCGACTTCTTGGGGATCACTTGGGTTGGACTCACCCATTTGCTATCAAAGATTGGAGAAATGATCCCTGCATCTAAGAGCTTTACGACTTCCTTCTTAACCACTTCTTTCATATTTGGATTCAATCTCTTTTGGGCATCTCTAAAAGGTTTTATATTCTCTTGCACAAGAATGCGATGCATGCAAATGGAAGGACCAATTCTCTTTAGATCCACCACACTCCATCCAATAGCTTCCTTATTTTCTTTAAGCATATTTAAAAGATCATTCTCTTGGTCTTCTTCAAGACTTGAAGAAATGATGACCGGAAGAGTCTCTTTTGGGCCTAAGAAGGCATACTTAAGATTGGAAGGAAGAGTTTTAAGCTCAAGAGTGGGTGGGGAGACTAAAGATGGGACCGTTGGAGTGCTAGAAAGTGGAGGAAGAGGTTCTTTTGGAGCTTGTCATGGTGGAGAATCCAAGCTTGCAACGGATTCCATAAAATTGCTTACTTCACTCATTGATCCCTCACTATTAAAGCCATAATTACCATACATTTCAAAGAGATAAGATGTAAGAGGATCCTCGGAAAGGAGAGATGAAAGATTGTCCTCGGTTGACTTTTTCATAATCATGGAAGGAATGAACTCATCAATAACTTCATCTAAGATATCTATGAGACAACACTCGTCTTTATCGATAGGATGTCGACTTCCATTGAAAACATTAAGCTTAACCATCATGTTACCAAAAGAAAGGTCCATTACCTCAGATCTACAATTAATGGTTGCATTTATAATGGCAAGAAATGGCCTTCCCAAGATGATTGGGATATGGTTGGTAAGGTTGGCAACCGGTTCGGTATCAACAACTACAAAATCAACCGAAAAATAAAACTTGTCAACGTTAATGAGTGTGTCCTCAACCACACCCCTAGGTGTTTTGATGGATCTATCGGCTAATTGAAGCCCCACCGAGGTTGGCTTTAATTCATTCCAACCTAATTAGACATACATGGAGTAGGGAATCAAATTAGCACTCGTTCTTAAGTCAAGAAGAGCTTTATGAACCTTATAGTTTCCAATCACACATGAAATGGTCGGAGCACCGGGATCTTTGAACTTAGGTGGAGTGTTATGATCAATGATGGAACTCACTTGATCCGTGAGGAAGACTTTTTTACGGCCATGTCCTTTATTCTTTCTCTTTTGAGTGCAAAGGTCTTTTAAAAATTTTGCATAAGGCGAAATTTGCCTAATTGCATCCAAGAGAGGAAGGTTTATGTTAACTTGTTTAAACACTTCCATTATGTCATGAATTTTTCCTTCCTAATTGGCTCATTAAATTTTGCTACTTGGGGAGATGACGAAGAAGGTTGAGAATTCTTAATGGGAACATATTCTTCTAAGGAAGTAGGAATAGGATTGGAAACGGGATGGGTGCTAACCGTGGGTTGCACTGATTCACTATCTTCACTTGGTTTTTCAACTCTATTGTCAATTTTCTTACCATTTCTTAAAGTGGTAATGGCTTGCACTTGCTCTTGGGAAAGACACCCTGATTTAGGGTTTGCCTCCACAAAATATTGGGCCTTTGGGTTCCTTTCGGGTTAGCATGGTAGTTTACCAATTTGTCTCACATTCAATTCATTAGCTATCATCCCGATTTGGGATTCAAGCTTCGATATCGATTGAGAATGAGAATGCAACATTTTAGTGTTCATTTCCAAACTACCCAAAGCCGCCAAAACCTTATCTTCAAATGTGGAATCACTAGAAAGTGCATGAGGATGATGAAAGCCAATTTGAGAATTATAAGCTTGAGGATGAGAATAATGATTCATTCTTTGATGATAAGAAGATGATGAAACAAATTCTTGAGAACCATTATTTCTTTGATGAGAAGGAATATATCGACTTTGGAAATTTTTAGCTTGAAAAGAATTTGAATGTTTACTCCATACCGGAACATAAGCATTTGAATGATAATAAACAAATGTAGCATTGACTTGTTCATAGTGTTCATCAAGCATTTGTCCATGGGGACAATTGAAAGTAGTTTGTAACCCACTTAAGCATGTCATGCAAGGCTCACAAAAATGGTGAAGATGATGATTATGAAGAGGGGATGATTGAGTTGTCAGTTTTTAACTCAACAAAAATTGATCAAGTCTATTAGTGAGAGTTTTGACCTCGGCAACAATCTCTATCGAGCTTTCAATTTGACACACTTTCAAATTTTTCTTTTTTTTCAATAGAGGCATGACTCAACTGAGAAATGTGAGATTTATGCAATGAATTTTCACTCATTTTTTCAAAAAGGTGCCAAACATCATCTTCATGCTTCCCAAAATATGAACTTCCATATGATGTATCAACTATGTCCTTGTGATTGGTGGATAAGCTTTCATAGAAATATTGAACCACTTACCATTTTGGAATGCCATGGTGTGGACATTTCCTTAGCAAGTTATTCAATCTTTCTAAAGCTTCATGCAAAAGTTTTCCTTCCCCATGAGAAAATTCTCTAATAGCGGTTCTCATTGAATTGGTCAAACTTACGGGGTAAAATTTTTTCAAAAATTCATTTTGCATTTGTATCTAATAAGTTATTAAAATTTCCCCCAAATTGTTGAACCAATGTTTCGCCTTATTTTTAAGAGTAAAGGGGAAAATGAGTAACCTAAGGACTTCCTATGGGACATTCATATATTTCACGGTGGATCATATTTCAAGAAATTCATCAAGATGCTTATATGGTTCCTCATCATTTAAGACACAGAAAAGTGGACACATTTGAATGGTCTCGGGCTTAATTTCATATTGATCGGCCCCAAAATTAGGAAGCACAATACACGTCGATGCATGGAAATTGCAATGATCACGAAGGATCATTGGAGTTAGAGCTTGAGCTTCGGGAGGAATTTGGTTATAAGGAGGATGTTCCATGAAATTCGGGTCCAAGTAACTAAGATAACCCTCTAGATTTTCCATTAGAATGGGTAAGATAAAGGATTGGCTCGGACTACACAAAATTCAAGCAATACAACAACAAAATCAATAAAAGCAAGCACTTCTCCTTCGCAACAAGTCAATCAACAAACCTCCACATACAATGTTCCCATACTCCCATGCTTGAACAATATGCAAGAAAAGTAAATTGCCTCCACGCGGGCTCACGATCTATCTAAGAAATAAAAACTTGCCTCCACGCGGGCTCATGATTTAACTAGAGAGATAGAGTTAGAAAAGCTCACAAAGGGTTCTTAAGCAACTCCAAATTGTTTTTCATTTTTTTTTCTTTACCTTGCTTTGCTTTGCAATTTTTTTATTTTTAGCTTTTTATGCTTTTGCTTAGCTTTACTTGGCTTGCTTATTTGCTTTTGAATTTCCCTTTGCTTCACCCACTTGGCTCAATTCACCTAGCCAATCAAGAACAAACACAATAAGTAACAAAAGTAAAATAAAATAAAGATAGGATCAAAAGAGTACTAATTCCTAATTGTTTCCAAAATATGGCGTTGCCTAAATAATCCCCGGCAACGGCGCTAAAACTTGGTACGTGTTGTTGCGTGCGCAACAAATTGCACTAAAAAGTGTGTAGTATGGCAAAGTTTAAATTTATAGAATGCCACTACCACTACTAACTAAAAGATAGCTAGAGTGTGTAGGGATCATCTTAAGGGATTGAGAACGATATTTGGCTTGGAAACAATGTTGGATTAGTAGGTCAAGTGATCAAGAGATGGTTTGATTGGTTAATTAAACTACAATTTAAACTAAATAAAGGCAATGTAAAATAACTGCTAGAGTAAGTAAGGTGTAGAGAATATGAGAGAGGTCTTGGGACCTAAAGTTCCCCACTAAGCACCACCTTCCTAGACTTTCAATGTTTAATGGATTAAAGGGAAATTTGTGTTGTAAATGAAAGTGTGTGCCATTGATTGAAATAATAGCACGGATGACCAAGTAAATATACATTGTCTAGCCAATCTAGTGAATAGCACAACATATCAAATTAAGCTATTAATCATTCCATAAGCCCACAGCCAATTCACACTCAACAAATTAGAGAAATATACTACTTGCATTCATAAGCATGGAACATCAAACAACAAGAATGGAATGTCCACCTATCTAGGAAAGTAAGGCAATTACACTACAACTAAGCTAGTGACATGAAAATTAAACTAATTAAACTAAGGATGTGGCACAATCCATCAATAAATAAGTATGAACCATCAAATAAACCTCAAGAGTATTCCATTTAAGCACTATGCCTTAACCATCACTAGATTCATAATATCAGCACACATAGACATACATTAATGTCTCAAAACCTAGAGGTAAACATATGAACATCTATTCTAGCATACATAGACATATGAATAGAATTAAATGAACAATTGGAAGTATTAAACTACACAAATCATTGTAGAAACAAGATTTATATATATCAAATGTCAAGACAAGAAATACAACACTAATCCCCTTTAATTACAAAACATCAAAGTCTAGGAGGCATGCTTAGGGCTATCTCTCGCCCTAAGAAGATATTTAGCCACTCATTAATATTGTCATCCAACCCTTAAGGGCTATTTCCATGGTAGAAATGATCTTCTTCTTCTTAGTGGAAACTCTAGATGAGTGGAAGAACTTTCCCCAAATGGTGTATGTCTCTCTCTAATCTCTAGCATCTCTTCTCTATCTAACCAACCTTTATACTCAAAAATAGCCAAAATCCTTATATAGCTAGCTCAAATGTCACACCCAATGGTCAACCCTCGTGCACTAGGACCTCCAAATGATTGCACCATGAGCACACATTAAATTTGGCTTGAAATTAACTTTTCACGCAACTTTAGGCAGTTTGATCGATCACGAGGTTGCTTGGATCGATGAAACCTTGGCGACGCCTTTTTGGATAAGACAAGGCTGAGATATTTTTGGGAAAAGGACAAAAGTGGTAGGTAAGGATAAGATCAAAGGGGTTTGATCGATCGAAAGAAATGTTGGATGGATCGAAGAAAATATTTTCCTGAGGATAAGGACAAAAGGCTCGATCCATCATGGCATGGTTGGATCGATCATTATGATCGATCGGGGCTTTGGTTCAATCAATCATGGAAAGCTTCATTTCACCACTTTGCTTCCACTTTGCTCCTTTCTTCCTTTAAGCTTGAGATTGCATCTTTTAATGCTCTAATTTGGCTGAAGTAACTTATTTTAGGGATAAGCGCCTAAAAAGAGAAATAACATGAAATTATACTAAAACGAAAAAATAAGATAGATAAAGGTACTAGAACATTCAAATTTAAGGAGTTTAAATGGGCACTTTTCAGTGCTTATCACTAGCTATGAGGGATACTCCTATTATGTCAACGCAGCAGTCAGGTGTTCAAGTTGGCAATTCTCAGGCACAGGTACCACAGGGACCTGCCTTTGCAATTGATTAGGCCGACACGTCTTCTGGTCCATCAGTTCTCTGAGGTATTTGCCTAATGTTTGGTTCTTAAACTTGTGTTCTGTTTGACTTTAGTGTATCTCATTCATTTATATCATCATCATTCACACTTGCATCAGGGTTAGAGGTCAATTGCATGGATCAGGCATTATATGTTGATATGCCAGTTAGGGTTTCAATGTCTTTGAGCAGAGTCATGAGGGATTGTTCCATCGTGATAGCCGAACGGACTTTCGTGTTTGACCTTATCCTCCTGGAGATGACTAGCTTTGATGTCATTCTCAGGATGGATTGGTCAGCTTCATTGCGAGCTACAATCAATTATTTCAGAGGAAGAGTCACAGTTTGCACTCCCGAGGAAGATTGCTTCTTTTTCATGAGAGATCAGAGTGATTCCTATACTTCATCATTTTATGGAATTCGTGGAAGAGGTCGTGGTGATTGTTTCTTAGCTAGTCTTTTGGCCGAAGAAGATGGTGATGTAGAAGGGGTTTATCTGGCAATTGTTCGTGACTTTTTAGATGTTTTCCAGAGGACTTGATAGAGTTGCCTCCACATCGAGATGTAGAGTTTACTATTGATTTGATGCCCAGTACCGCGTCGATTTCTATAGCACCATATCGTATGGCACTAGTGGAGTTGGAAGAATTAAAGAAGCAGCTTGATGATTTGAGGATGAAAGGCTTCATCCGACCGAGTGTGTCACCGTGGGGCACACCGATCTTGTTCGCTACGAAGAAAGATGGTTCTTTGAGATTGTGCATTGATTACCAAAAGTTGAATCATGCCACCATCAAGAATAAGTATCATTTGCCAAGGATAGATGATTTATTTAATCAGTTGAGGGGAGCCAGTTGTTTTTTGAAGATTGACTTGAGGTTAGGCTACTATCAGTTGTAGGTTAGGGATAAAGATACCCCAAAGACAGCATTCCGTACACGATATGGACATTATGAGTTTCTTGTCATGCCCTTTGGTCTGACTAATGCACTAGCGGCATTCATGGATCTAATGAATCGTGTCTTCCATGATTACTTGGATCAGTTTGTGGTAGTTTTCGTGGATGACATTCTTGTATATTCACGGACTCAGGAGGAGCACGAGGTCCATTTGAGTATAGTGTTATAGATTCTAAGGGAGCACCGTTTGTACGGCAAATATGAAAAGTGTGAGTTTTGGCTACAAGAGGTGAAATTTTTGGGGCATATTGCCTCAGAATGTGAGGTTTCAGTTGACCCTTCAAAGATAGAGGCAGTTCTGAATTGGGAGTAACCCAATAATGTTTTTGAGATCCGAAGTTTTCTTGGTCTAGCGGGCTACTACCGTAGATTTGTGAAGGATTTTTCCCGTTTAGCATCTCCTATGACTAGATTGACCTGAAAGGAATTAAGTTTACAAGGAGTAAAGCATGTGAGTCATCCTTTTAAGAGTTGAAGACAAGATTGACTACAGCTCTAGTATTGGTGATACCCGAGCCTAGCTTGGGTTATGTGATTTATTATGACGCTTTACGTAATGGTTTGGGTTGTATGTTGATGCAGGATGGTAGACTAGTGGCTTATGGGTCTTGACAGTTGAAGACTAACGAGCTTAACTACCCTACTCATGATTTAGAGTTATCGGCAGTCGTGTTTGCTTTGAAGTGTTGGAGACACTACTTGTATAGTGAGAGATTCGAAGTGTTCTCAGATCACAAGAGTCTTAAGTACCTTTTTTTCTCAAAAGGACTTGAACAACAAACAGAGGCGATGGGTTGAGTTTTTGAAAGATTATAACTTTGACTTGCAGTATCATCCGGGTAAGGAAAATGTAGTAGCTAATGCCTTAAGCCGGAAATCTCGAGGGACTTTGGCCTGTTTAGCCATTCAAAAGTGGAAGATGCTTGAAGACTTAGTAAAAATGGGATTGTGTTGCTTTGATGAGGATGTTTGTAGTAAGTCTGTATTCTTCTTTAACCTTGTGGCTCAGCATACTATTGTCGAACGAGTGATTGAGTCACAAAGACAGGATCCAGATTTAGATGCCATTTACACTTTGATTTCTAGTGGTGAGATAGTGAATGATTAGACCTTGTATATGGATGGAGGTCTATGATTCAAGGGTTTGTTAGTCGTTCCCACAGTTTGTCGTGAGGACATTCTACGGGAGTTTCACACTTCTCGCTTTGCAGTTCATCTAGGTGGTACCAAGATGTATCACAATTTGAGAAGACAGTATTAGTGGAATGGAATGAAGAAGGATGTAGCACAGTTTGTGGCTAGATGCCTTACCTGTCAACAGGTGAAGGCCGAGCATCAGAGATCCACTGGTTTGTTGCAACCATTACCTGTAATGCAATGGAAATAGGAGCAGATCGCTATGGATTTTGTGACAAGTCTTCCAAGGTCACAGAAGGGAAATGAGGCTGTATGGGTCATCATTGATAGATTGACCAATATGGCTCACTTTTTGCCTATTAAGGTAACAGATAACGCAGAGGAACTTGATGTACTATATGTGAAGGAAATTGTGAGGTTACACGGAGTTCTAGTATCTATTGTGTCGGATAGGGATGCCAAGTTTACCTTCAAGTTCTGGGAAGGACTTCACATAGCGTTTGGCTCACCGTTACATTTCAGCACAGTATTCCATCCATAGACGGACGGCCAGTCGGAGCGTACCATCCAGATCTTGGAGGATATGTTTCAAGCATGTGTGCTTGATTTGGGAGGTAATTGGGAGGATCACCTTCCACTTATTGAGTTTGCCTACAACAACAGTTATCAGGTGAGTATTCAGATGGCTCCATTTGAGGCGTTGTACAGTAGACCTTGTAAGTCTCTTGTTTGTTGGACTGAGGTGGGCGAGACAGCCGCCTTTGGACCCAACATTGTACTTGAGATGACTAAGAAGATTACGCGGATTAGAAGAGTTATGCGGATAAGCGGAGACGGCTGGTGCGGTCGTCGTGTCGTAACACCAAAGTTGCAATAAAAGTGTGGCCAAGTTTAAATTTATAAAGAGCCACTACTACCTCTAACTACTAATATAACTAGGGTGAGTAGGGATCGTCCCAAAGGATTGAGGGCTATGTTAATATGGAAACAAGATCGGATTAGTAGGTTGAATGATCAAAAGATTGTTTATTGGTTAATTAAACTACGATGTAAATGAATTCAATACTAAACAAGTAAAGTAAATAAAAGGGTAGAGAACAAGAGAGAGAGGTCTTGGGATCTAGAGGTCACCACTAAACATCACCATTCTAGACATTCAATGTGTAATGAATGAGGGGAAACTTGTGTTGCAATTCAAAGAGGTGTGATTAATTGAATCAACAAGCATGGATTGACTAATTAAGCATACATTGTATAGACAACCTAGTGAATAGCACAATATATCAAACTAAGCCATTAATCCTTCCTTTAAGCTCACAATCAACACACTAACAAGTTAGAGAATTATACTACTTGCATTCATAAGTATGAAACATCAACCAACAAGCATGGATTGTCCTCCCATCTAAGAAAGTAAAGCAACTACATTACTTCTAAGCTAAGGACATGAAAATTAAACTAATTAAACTAAGGAAGAGGCATAATCTATCAAGAAATGAGTATGAACCATCAAACAAACCACAAGAGTATTCTATTTAAGCACTATGCCTTAACAATCTCTAGATTCATAACATCAATACACATAGACATGCATCAATATCATAAAAACCAAGAGATAAACACATGAACATCTACTCTAGCATACATAGACATATGGATAGAATGAAATGATCAATTGGAAGTATTAATGAATACAAATCATTGTAAGAACAAGATTTATATATAAAAAGTGTCAAGACATCATTACAACACAAATCCCCTCAAAATACAAAGCATTAAGGTTTAAAAGGCATGCTTAGGGCTAACTCTAGCCCTAAGAAGATGTTTAGCCACTTATTGATGTAGTCATCCAACCCTCAAGGGCCATCTCCATGGTAGAAGTGATATTCTCCTTAATTGAAACCCTAGAAGAATGGAAGAACTCCCCAAAATGATGTGTCTCTAGTCTTTAGCCTCTCCTCCTCTCTTTGCTTAGTCTCTCAGTATGTATGTGCATGAATATTCTATCAAGATATGAAGATATGATGATATCAAGATTATGATGTAAAAATGGCTCAAAATCCTTTTTTATGTAGCTCAAGTGTGACGCCCAATGGTCAGGTCTCATGTACTAGAGTCCTTTTAATGATTGCACCATGAGCCATTTTTTAATGAGCTGGACTTTGTTTTAATTCAGACTTGAGGAGGTTCGATCAATCGAGTTCAGATGAGATCGATCGAACTGTGGCCAAATCATTAGATGAGATCGATCAATCCTTGGCGGCGCCGTTTTGGAATAAGACAAATCTGAGATATTTTTGGGATATTTTGGGAAAAAGACAAAAGTGGTAGGTGGGAATAAGATCAAGAAAGTTCGATTGATCTAAAGAAAGTTGGATCGATCAAAGATGGAAATTCTTTGAGGATAAGGACAAGGGGTCTGATCCATCTTGGTGAAGTGAGGTCGATCAATGTGAGATCGATCGAAAATATTCCTAATCGATCGAAGATTGCTGATTTCCACCACTTTGCTTGCACTTTGCTCCATTCTTCCATTCAGCTTGAGATTGCTTCTTTTATGCTCTAATTTGGCTGAATTGACTTATTTTGGGGATAAGCACTTGAAAAGGGCAATAACATAAAATTAGTCTAAAACGGGAAAGTAATATAGATAAAGGTCCTACAATAATCGAGCTTAAAAGGTTTAAATGCGCACTTTTTAGAGCTCATCAAACCCCCAAACTTAAATATTGCTAGTCCCTAGCAATGAACAACAAAGTAAAGGAATGAATGAACAACTATACAACTATCAACTAGAAAGCAATAAATGGATAACACCACTTTCGTAGGGAACACGATTGCATTTAGCATATGCAACAAGCCTTTTAAACCCCTAGGTTACCCCTAGTGGACAAGTGAAGTCTCGTGAGGGTTTCCATAAATGATACCCACAAACACTAAACTCATTCTCACTAAAGAGGCACCAATAGTGTAAACAAGCATTGGGAGGAAACTACCTCAGGTATACAATTTTTAAACCTTTTCCAAGCAATCTACCAAAATCTCAACATCAAGTAAACAAGTATAGTCCTCCAAACATCAAGAAAATGATTATGCAAATCAAAACAACTCTAGAATTCTTTTTGAGTGGACCGGCATCAAGTATGTTGCTATCTAAGCCAACTAAAGAACTAATCACATCCTTACCCTTAAACTAGCACACAAATCTAGTACCGATCATCAAGACAAAAAGTGGACCTTTTTATTAAAGCTTTATTCACTAGGTGCCCTTATTCTTTTCACTCATTTTTTTTTTCTTCTAATCCTAAGGATCAAAGATGGAAGTATAGTGCAATATGTTGATCTAATAAGCTTTCTAGCGATCCATGAGGTCGAGCGTTAGGTCAATGACTCCCAAACCAGATGGCTTTAGGGCATTAGGTATTCAAACACCCCTAAGGACTTACAAGCTCAAATCAACTAGGCTACAAATCAAAACAACCTCCATTTAATCATTTCCCACTTCTCACCTTTTGGGAGAAGTCCTCACTTTTTTTATTGCTTTTGCAACTTCTTTTTTTTTTAAAATGAAATTATTAACCTAGAGTTTTGGCCCTCCACCTTTCGGCACGAGAAATTCAGTGCTTGATAAGGCTATAATCCTGGCTACTCAATGAAAAAGGGTTTGTTATCCATCTTTATCAAGAATGAAAGCTTTCAATGCACTACTAGCCCAATTGGGATATAACCAATTCAATAATCAACAAAGCATGTACCCACAAATGAATGCTAGTGTGTGCATGTGCTAGTATAGAATCCTAAAGTGAATCTCAAAATAATCACAAAATCAGGATGATGTGGACCACAAGTGCAATCATGATATCAATCTTTCAAAAAATTTACTCCTAAATGGCATCCACAAGGCATACAAGGAGTATTGAACTCTCAAGTCAAGCAATTTTTAAATTTTAAGCAATATAGTCCTTAAAATATCAAAGTCATAGCTAACACTGATCCTAAATCTCAATCATGCAATTAAAGCTCCAACTTAAGTAGAATGCAACAAAGTCACCTTACCCCCAAACTTAAACTGCACATTATCCTCAATGTGCAATGAGAATAATGAAAAAGATGGAAGGAGTATACCATGGTGGATAGATATGAAGGCCGGTAGTGATCCAATTTGAAAGACGTCTCCCCCAAACTTGGAATCAACAACCTACTTGAATGACCACACTAGCAAACTCACATCAAATTTTGAATGGGATAAGAATAACCAAAGCATGCAATCACAAAATGAAAGAGATATGAGATTAAGCCCAATAGAAAATATGAATGTAGCTTAACTACATATAAGGGCACAATGGTAAAAAGGTTTTTTTTTTTTTTTTTGTAAGAACATCCTGATCGATCGAGAACAGATCGATCCAACTGGTGAAAACCTGCAGACATGTTCGATCGATGCACAGAGAGGTGATATTTCAAGCTTCAAATTTTTTTCTAAGTATAGAACTTCGATCGATCCAAGAGAAACCAGATCGATCTAGGAGTTTTCAAATCAATTGAGAATAAAGTTCAAACGATACACAGAGAGTTGAAATATGCATGAAATTTACGCACGATAGGACAGAGAGGTGATTAGATGCAGAGATGACTGTTCGATCGATCGAACTTCTTTGAGATCGATTGAACATGCAAGAATATGCATGAAATTGAACTTTCTCGTGGGACCAATGAGTGTATCACTATATCTCTTCATAGATTGGATCTACCAAATGGGTAACTTCCATATATCTTTGAAAAACTTGTCCCTAAATGTATGGTTTCAACCTTTGTCCATTCACCTTGAATGTGTTGCCATTCATTAAACTTTGAATTTCAACCGTCCCATGAGGCGCAACAGAAATGATTTCATAAGGACCTTCCCATTTGGTCCGTAACTTTCTGGAAAAGAGTTTTAATCTAGAGTTGAAAAGCCAAGCTTTTTGACCAACCTCAATAGATGTCTTCACAATGTGTTTGTCATGAAAAGCTTTGGTCCTCTCTTTGTAGAGTTTGGCATTATCATAAGCATTGTGTCTCAACTCTTCCAACTCACTTAATTGGAGTAACCGATTCTCTCCGGCTTTGTTAAGGTCAAGATTGAGTTTTCTAATCGCCCACATGGCTTTGTGTTCTAGCTCAACTAGAAGATGGCAAGGCTTCCCCATAAACAAGTCTATAAGGAGACATGCCGATGGGAGTCTTATATGCCGTTCAGTAAGCCCACAAAGCATCATTCAACTTACATGACCAATCCTTTTAGGTTGTGTTAACCGTTTTCTCAAGAATATGTTTGTTTTCCCAGTTTGAAACCCATACTTGCCCACTTGTTTGAGGATGGTAAGGAGTGGCGACTTTATGAGTAAGGGAGTACTTAAGAAATAATTACTTTAAGAATTTATTGCAAAAATGCTTTCCTCCATCACTAATCATGGCTCGTGGCATACCAAAACAAATGAATATGTTGGATTTAATAAATTGAACAACCACAGAGTGGTCATTGGTTTTGGTAGCACAAGCCTCTACCCACTTAGAAACATAATCAACGACAAGCAAAATGTATTGAAATCTATAAGACATAGGAAAATGACCCACAAAATCAATGCCCCAAATATCAAAGATTTTAACAACAAGAATATTTGTCAAAGGCATCATGCCTTAATGGACGGAGGCCGCACTACCACCAAGTTTGGAAAGTGTGCATTAAGGCGAGGGCCAAGCTTTACATTTATAAAAGCCACTACTACCTTCACCAAAAATATAATTAGGATGTGTAGGGATCGTCCCAAGGGATTGGAGTAGTACTTGGTTGTGGAATCGCAATTAGGGTTAGTAGGTCGAGTGATCAAACAAATGGTTGGTTGGTTGATTAAACTAGAGAGCAAATTAAACTAAATAATTGAGTGCTATAAAGAGTAAGTAAGAGAGAGAGAAATCTTGGGGTTTAGAGGTCACCACCAAGCAATGTTTTTCTACACCTCTAACTAGTGACTAATGAGGGTAATGTATATTGCAATATTGGTGTGTGTGTGTGTTTGGTTGATTCAATTAGCAAGGGTGATCAATTACGCATACATTGTCTAATCAACATGTGAAAAGCACAATATATCTCGCAATTAAGTATATATTATCTAAATAGCATGTGAAAAGCACAACATATCTAGCAAGTCATTAATCCTTTCATTAAGCTCACAAGCTAATTACACCACAAGGTTAAAGACATATGCTACTTGCATTCAAAATTATGAAATATCAAACAACTAGCATGGATTGTCCTCTCATCTAACAACTATGCTACCACTACACTATAATTAAGCTAATGACATGAAATTAAACTAATTAAGCTAAGAGAGAGGCACAATCCATCAAAAAATGAGCATGGACCATCTAGAAAATCACAAGAGCATTCTTTTAAGCACAATGTTTTAACAATCTCTAGATCTATAGCATTAATACACATAGACATGCATCAATAACATAAGAAATAGAGGTAATCACATGAACATCTATTCTAGCATACATAGACATATTGATAGAATGAAATAATCATTTGGAAACATTAAACCACATAAATCATTGAATAAACAAGATCTATATATATAAAAGTGTTAAAACATTAATTACAACATTAATCCCCCAATAATACATAAGATTAAGATAAAGAAAGTATGCTTGGGGCTAACTCTAGCCCCAAGAGGATGTCTAGCCACTCATGGTAATGTTGCTCCAACCCTCAAGGGCTAACTCCATGGAAGAGATTTGCTCCTTAGTTGATGAAGAGTCTCCAATGGTGTCTCTAGCCTCCTCCTCCTCTAAGCTTGCTCTCCAAGAGAATAATCCCTAGAATTGTCTATATCTCAAAAAGTGCATCATATTCCTTTTATAGGTAGGTCAAGTGACACACAAAATGAGCTGGGGTCATGCAAAGAATATTCTCTAATGATTGGATAGAGGACGGATTGAACAAGCTGATTTTTTAACTTTTTCACACTGGAGGAAGTTCAATCAATCGAACCTTGGACTTGGATCGATCGAACTTGCTGAGATCCATCAAACTGAGGTTGGATCGATCCAACTGGTTGAGCTTTTTGGGAAAAGACAAATCTGAGATATTTTGAAGCAATTTTTGGGAAAAGGACAAAAGTGGTTGGTAGGGTGGTACAGCTGTGGATAAGATCAATCATTTGAATAAGGACAAAAGTGTTCGATCGATTGAAGGGTGGTGTTGGATCAATCGAACTTTAGACTTTTTGCTTTGGATCGAGACTTGGATCTATCTTGAAGTACTGAGATCGATCAGTGTTCGATCGATCTAACCTTGAAGTTGGATCGATCGAACTTTGCTGCTTCCCACCTTTGGCTTCATTTGCTTCCTTCTTTCTCCACTTTGCTCCTTTCTTTGTTTAATCCTAGAATTGCTTCAATTAAGCTCTTATTTGGCTGAGTTAGCTTATTTTCGGGATAAGTGCCTGAAAATGGAAATAATTCGAAATCAATCTAAAACGATAGAGTAAGATAGATAAAGGTACTAGAATGCCTAAGCTTAAGGGATTTAAACACGCACTTTTAAGCGCTCATCACACCCCCAAACTTAAATATTACTAGTCCCTAGCAATGAACTAGAAAGTAAAGGAATGAAATGAACAACTATACAAGTATGAATCTAGAAAACAATAAATGGATAACTCCACTTTTGTAGGGAACACGATTGCACTTAGCATATGCAACAAGCCTTTTAAACCCCTAGGTTACCCCTAGTGGACGAATGAAGTCTCGTGAGGGTTTCCAGAAATGGTACCCACAAACATTAAGCTCATTCTTTCAAAAGAGGTACTAATATTGCAAACAAGCATTGGGAGAAAACTACCTCAAGTATGCAATGTTTCAAATATTTCTGAGCAATCTCCCAAAATCTCAACATCAAGCAAGCATAATGATCATACAAATCAAAACAACTCTAGAATCCTTTTTGAGTGGACCGGATCAAATATGTTGCTATCTTAGCCAACTAGAGAAATGATCACATCCTTACCCTCGAACTAGGACACAAAACTAGTACCGATCATCAAGACAAAAAGTGGACCTTTTATTAAAGCTTTATTGTTCTAGGTGCGTTTATTCTTTTCACTCGCTTTTTTTTTTTTTTAGGATCAAAGATAGAAGCATGGTGCAATGTGTTGATCTATTAAGCTTTCTAGCGATTCATGAAGGTCGAGCGTTAGGTCAATGACTCCCAAACCAGACGGCTTTAGGGCATTAGGCATTCAAATACCCCAACAGACTTACAAGCTCAAATCAACTAGGCTACAAATCAAGACAACCTCCATCCAATCATTTCCCACTTCTCACCTTTTGGGAGAAGTCCTCACTTTTTTATTGCTTTTTCAACCTTTTTTTTTTTTTTTTTTTTTTTTTTTTTGGTATTCAATTATTAACCTAGAGTTTGGGCCCTCCACCTTTCGGCGCGAGAAGTTCAATGCTTGATGAGGCTAGAATCCCGGCTACTTAGTGAAAAGGGGTTGTTATCCACCTTTATTAAGAATGAAAGCTTTCAATGCACTACTAGCTCAAGTGGGATATAACCAATTCAATAATTAACAAAGCATGTACCCCACAAATGAATGCTAGTATACGCCTGTGCTAGTGTAGAATACTAGAGTGAATCTCAAAACATCACAAAATCAAGATGATGTGGACCACAAGTGCAAGCAAGATATCAATCTTTCAAAAAATTTACTCCTAAATGGCTTCCACAAGGCATACAAGGAGTATTGGACTCTTAAGTCAAGCAATTTTTAAATTTTAAGTAATATAGTCCTCAAAAGATCAAAATTATTGCTAGATATGGACCAATCATAAAAATATCCTTCAATTACACAAGTCATGCTCAAAATTTTGAATTTTAAAGTTAACACTGCAAAGCACCATTCCCCCCAAACTTAAATGGCACAATGTCCTCAATGTGTAAGAGAACAAAAGAAAGAGTATACTAGTGCAACTAAGGCATAGAATGATCAGGACTGAAGTATCCGAAGTGGGTGGCATGGCCCCCCCAAACTTGGGATTAACTGTGGTCCTAAAAATTGGCACTTGGATAAACTCATCAGATAACAAAATGGGATAAGTAGTGCACAGTGGACATGCAAGTGTAAATGGGATAAACAGATAAAAAGATGAGAGAAGTATGAGGGTGGTCCTAAAAACCAGGTGGCACTCTCTCACTGAAGTCACTGTGATGCACCTGATGGAGTTAAAAGGACAGATTTATCAATAAAAGCATACGACATCCATCATAGATAAAAATAACAATGAAGTGCAATACATCCAGTGTCAAAGCCAACAGACCCGGCTGCAAAAATAATAGTATCACAAGTGTAGTAGACACACAACATAGATAGAGAGCATAAAAAGATGACTGGGAGTCTCAGACAGATGGAACTCCGTGGATCTCCCTGGCTAAGTCATCAATAGCAGTCAAGATCTCTGTACGAAGGCGAGCAATGTCAGCTCGAATGGCAGCCATCATATTCAGACGAAGGGTAGCAATGTCAGCTCTAAGGGCAACCAGCATATCCTCCAAACTCTAAAGGTGCTCTTCTAAGCGACATATCTAATCATGGGCCTCAGATGTGGCTGAAGTAGATGAACTGTCATTCTTAGTCATGGTCTATAAAAAGGAAATCTTGCAATGGGAGTTAGTGCCAGAATAAGAAATTATAAGCACAATATAGAAACATGTATGTCAAGTAAAATAGACAAAACAGATATGACATGAATCTATGCAAGTGGCAGGATGTGAAGCATGCTAAGCAATATAAGTATGAAATGCATCCAATGTGGAATATCACAGGCATTGGGCATAAATATGATAACATGAAGTGAACACAAGATGAATGAGTTGTGTATATGAGATCTGGGAAATTCGATCGATCAAAAAAAGAAGTGAGATCGATCATAAAAGTTGGATCGATTAAAAATAAGTGAGATCGATCTCACAACTTCGATCGATCTGAGACATGAGTTCGATCGATCAAACTGTGTTCTGTGAAAAATGAGAAGTCACAGATCTGTGACTATGGAAGCACGGGACCCACATGAATCATGCTCGCAGGCCCATCAACACAACAAACATCAATCCCAATCACCTAGAATGGCTTACACTCCCTAAAATCAAAGGAACTCATTACAATGGACACGACATAAAGACGAATATAGACATATATACATAAAAAGCTTAAAACTTCATCTATGGCCACAATCATCATGAATATTGGAACGAATCAAACACTTAAAGCATACTCTTAACAAATCAAGGTGTGAAATCAATAATGGGGTCTCAGATCTTACCTTGAATCAAAGAGAGGAGAGATGAAATGTGAAGAGGAAGAAGATCTAAGAAGAGGGAGAGATCGACACCTGGTTCACTCCGGAGATCTCGCCGGAGATGGAGGAAATGGGTGAGGTTACGGCGGCGTAGGAACTAGGGTTTGGAAATGAGGGAGAATGAGATCTTATCCTTGGTTCCATTTAAAAACTGTCGCTCATAAGTTCGATCGATCGAACTAGAATGACATATCGATCGAACTTTGAAGGATCCCCCTTTTTTTTCATAAAAAATAAAATAAAACAAAATCTTTTTGTATCTTTGAAATATTTTTGAGAAGTAAAATAAAATGAACTGAAATGAAAATAAAATAAAATAAATAAAAATGAAAATATTTTTGGATTTTTTAAATTTGAAAAGCCAAAACAAAGTCAAACAATGAAATGGAGAACTGAGATCAATCGGAACAAGAGTTCGATCGATCAGATAGAGAGCAAAAAAAAGTAGGTTTTTGGTTTAGAAAATTGGCCAAGTGTTGGAACTTGAAGATCGATCGAACTTGGTAGTTGGATCGATCGAAGAACTTCAGATCGATCTTGAGATGTTTCGATCGATGAGACAAAGAGGTGAAATATGCAGGTTGATGCAGGCTTAAAAATTTTCTAAGTGTTGAATCACGAGATCGATCGAACTTTGAAGTTGGATCGATCGAAGGTCTCCTGATCGATCTAAGAATAAGTTCGAACAATGGGACAGAGAGGTGATTTGGATGCAAGTTTCTGCAGATCGAAAAATTTTCTAAGTGTTGGATGCAAAATGGAGTTCGATCGGGATCTGCAGAAACCTACATCCAAATCACCTCTCTGTCCCATCGATCGAACTCCATTCTGTATCCAACACTTAGAAAAATTTTTGATCTGCAGAAACCTGCATCTAAATCACCTCTCTGTACCATCGATCGAACTTATTCTTAGATCGATCAGGATCGAACTCAGGTTTGAGATCGATCGAACTATGCAGAATGCTCAATAATCGAACTCAAGTTTGAGATCGATCGAACTATGCAGAATGCTCAATAATGACATGAAAGCTCATGCAATCCTCACCAAAGTTCCTTTCAATGCATATGAGAACCAAAAACAAGTATCTAAACTTCGCAAGAAATGAAATTTAAGATAGAAATGGGGGAGGAATAGGGTTTTGACACCCTACGAATGCTTTTGCTAGTCTTTAACGTCTCTAGCAAGACATTGGGCTCTTTTAGCCTGGATCAAAGATCTTATAATGCATTCCCTCCTTGTTGGAGTGATAGATGCTTTAAACTCCACCCAACAAATGGTTTTTGAAGAACCTGTTGGATTAAGCTCAAAAGGAGCTTTTGGTTCCTTGTCAATGCAATCTTCTATATGCTCATACACCAGGTCAACTAGATGTGCAGTTTCTAAATGTCTTTGAAAGACTTGACCCTCTATGTAAGGTTTCAAGCTTTGACCATTAACTTTGAAAATGTTCCCCTTCTTCAAGTTTTTGTTTTCAACCGCCCCATGACATGCAACAGAGATGATTTCATAAGGACCCTCCCATTTGGTTCTCAATTTCCCAGGAAAGAGTTTCAATCTAGAGTTGAAAAGCCAGGCTTTTTGACCGAGTTCCAAAGACTTTTTCACAATATGCTTATCATGAAAGGCTTTGGTTCGTTCTTTGTAGATTTTGGCATTATCATAAGCATTATGTCTCAACCCTTCTAACTCACTCAATTAAAGTAGCCTATTCTCTTCGGCTTTATCAAGGTCAAAATTGAGCTTTTTAACCGCTCACAAGGCTTTATGCTCTAGCTCAACCGGAAGATGGCAAGGTTTTCCATATACAAGTCTATAAGGAGACATGCCAATGGGAGTCTTGTATGCTGTCCGATAAGCCCACAAAGCATCATTTAGCTCCTTGACCAATCTTTCCGGGTGGTGTTAACCGTTTTCTCAAGAATATGCTTAATTTCCCGGTTAGATACTTTAACTTGCCCACTTGTTTGAGGATGGTAGGGAGTGGCTACCTTATGAGTGACAGAGTACTTAAGAAATAAGTGCCTCAAGAATTGATTGCAAAAATGTTTTCCTCCATCACTTATTATAGCCCTTGGCATACCAAAACGAGCAAAGATATTGGATTTAATGAATTGAATGACCACGGAGTGGTCATTTGTTTTGGTAGCATATACTTCCACCCACTTGGAAACATAATCAACGGCAAGAAGAATGTATTAAAAACCATAAGACATGGGAAATGGACCCATAAAATCAATGCCCCATATATCAAAGATCTCAATAACAAGTATATTGGTCAAGGGCATCATATCTCTTCTAGACATTGTCCCCATCTTTTGACATCTCTCACATGATTTACAAAAATTGTAGGCATCTCTATGAATAGTGGGCTAAAAGAGCCCACTTTGAAGAACCTTCAAGGCGGTCTTCTTTGCACTAAAATGCCCACCACATGCAAGAGTGTGACAAAACACTAGGACGCTTGGAATTTCACTCTCCGGAATGCATCTTCTCATAATTTGATCCGGACAATATCGGTATAAAACAGGGTCTTCCTAATAGTAATTCCGGATGTCACCAAAGAAACGATTATTTTCATTCTTCGACCAAGAATTCGGTAGCTTGCCTACTGCCAAATAATTCACAATGTAGGCAAACCAAGGCATTTTTCCATTAGAAATTTGAAAGAGTTGTTCATCCGGAAAAGAGTCACAAATTGGTAGACTAGGGAAAGGCTCTATCGATAACCTAGAAAGATGATCGACAACCACATTTTCGGTGCCTTTTTTGTTCTTGATTTCAAAATCAAATTCCTAAAGAAGCAAAATCCATCTAATTAGCCTAAGTTTTGTTTCCCTTTTGTCAATAGATGTATCAAGGCGGCATAGTCAGAATAAACAACAACCTTGGACCCTAAGAGATACTCTTCCACCATAGCTGAGAAAATTAACATCATACACCTTTGGAATGTGCCGGGTGCATTGCACAAACCAAAAGGCATCCGTCTATAAGCAAATGTGCTGAATGGACATATAAAGGTGGTTTTCTCTTGGTCTAATGGGTCGAGGGCTACTGGATTGTACCCCGAATAGCCATTAAGGAAGCAATAATATTGTTGCCCGGCCAATCTCTCTAGAATTTGATCAATCAAAGGCAAAGGGAAGTGATCCTTCCTAGTGGCGGCATTCAATTTACGGTAATACACGCTATGAATTGGCGGTACACTTAGAGATTTCCTCACCCTTTGCATTTTCCACCACCGTAATCCCTGATTTTTTGGGAACTACTTAAGTTGGACTCACCCATTTGCTATCGGAGATTAGGTAAATGATTCCAGCATCTAAGAGTTTGACAACTTCCTTCTTAACTACCTCATTCATGTTTGGATTAAGTCTCCTTTGGGCATCTCTAAAGGGTTTTGCATCATCTTCTATAAGTATGCGATGCATACAAATAGAAGGGTCAATTCCCTTAAGGTCCGCCACACTCCATCCTATGGCTTCCTTATTTTCTTTAAGCACACTTAAGAGAGCATCTTCTTGGTTTTTTTCAAGACTTGAAGAAATGATAATCGGAAGAGTCTCTTTTGGTCCTAAGAATGCATACTTGAGATTAGAAGGTAGAGTTTTAAGCTCAAGAATTGGTGGAGAGACTAAAGATGAAACCGGTGGAGTGCTAGAGAGTGGAGGAAGAGGTTCTATTGGGGTTTTCCAAGATGAAAAATCTAAGCTTGCAATAGATTCCATGAGATTGCTCACTTCATCCATTGATTTTTCATCATCAAATCCACAACTTCCATACATTTCAAGAAGGCAAGAAGCTAGAGGATCATCGAATAAGAGAGATGAAAGATTATCCTCAATTGGTTGTTTCATTAGCATCATTGGAATTGATTCCTCAACAACCTCATCTAACACATCTACAAGGCAACACTCATCTTCATCTATGGGATGTCGACTTGCATGGAAAATATTAAGTTTGATCATCATATTGCCAAAAGAGAGGTCCATAATCCCGGATCTACAATTAATTGTTGCATTTGTCGTGGCAAGGAATGGTCTTCTCAATATGATTGGGATGTGGTTGGAGGGATTAACAACCGGTTTGGTATCAAGAACTACAAAATCAACCAGAAAGTAGAATTTATCTACCTTGACAAGAATGTCCTCAACCATGCCCCTAGGTGTTTTAACGGATCTATCGGCTATTTGAAGCACCACCGAGGTTGGCTTCAACTCATTCAACCCTAATTGGACATATACGGAGTAAAGAATCAAATTGACACTCGCACCTAAGTCAAGAAGAGCTCTACGAATTTTATGAGTTCCAATTACACAAGAAATAGTCGGAGCACCGGGATCTTTGAACTTAAGTGGAGTGTTTTGTTGAAGAATGGAGCTCACTTGCTCTGTGAGGAACACTTTTTTAGGGCTTGGTCCCTTGCTCTTCCTCTTTTGTGTGCAAAGATCTTTCAAGAATTTTGCATAAGGTGGAATTTGCTTAATGGCATCTAAAAGAGGAAGATTGATATTGACTTGCTTAAAAACTTCCATCATGTCATGTGTTTTCCCTTCTTGCCTCCCATAAAGCGAAGTTTCTTTTAAAGCATAAGGGAATGGAGCTTTTGGCTCACAAGACTTTATAATTTGAGAGGATGATAGAGAAGATTGAGAATTCTGGTTAGGAACATTTTTATCCAAAGGAGTAGGAGTGGAATTGGGTATTGGATGGGTGACAACTTTAGGTTGCACTGATTCACTATCTTCCTTTGGTAGTTCAACCCTATTGTCCACTTGCTTACCACTTCTCAAGGTGGTGATGGCTTACGCTTGAGCTTGGGAAGAATACCCCGATGTAGGGTTTGCTTCCACACAAAATTGGGCCTTTGGATTCCTCTCGGGTTGATTAGGTAATTTCCCAATTTCTCTTGTATTCAATGCATTAGCTATGGTCCCAATTTGGGATTCAAGCTTTGATATAGATTGAGAGTGGGAATGCAACAAGTTGGTATCCTTTTCTAAGCTACCCAAGGCCATCAAAACCTTATCTTCAAATGTAGAATTACAAGAAAGTGCTTGAGGATAATGAAAGCCAACTTGGGAATCATACATTTGAGAAGGTGAGAGGTCATTCATCCTTTGATGATGGAAAGAAGAAGAAGAGACGAACCCTTAAGAACCTCCATTTCTTTTATGAGGTGGAATGTATTTTCCTTGAAGATTTTTGACTTGATAAAGGCTTTCATTCCACAATGGAACATATGCATTCGAATAAGGGTGAGCAAATATAGCATTAACTTGTTCAAAGTGTTTATTAACAACATGTCTATGGGGACAATCGAAAGTAGTATGCAAAACACTTGAACATGTCATGTAAGGCTCATAAAGATGAGTTGTATGATGAAAAGGAGATACATTGATAGCCGGTTTTTGATTCAACAAGAATTGATCAAGTTTTTGAGAAAGAGTTTTAACCTCGGCTACAATTTCCCTTGAACTTTCAATTTGACACAGTGTTACACTTTTCTCCTTTTTATTAAAACCACAATCAAACCGAGAAGTGTAATATTTATGCAAAGAATTTTCACTCATTTTTTCAAAAAGGTGCCAAATGTCATCTTCATGTTTTCCAAAATATGAACCTCCACATGAGGTATCAACTATGTCCTTTTACATGTCGAATAGGCTTTCATAGAAGTATTGGATAACTTGCCATTTTGGAATACCATGATGCGGACACTTTCTTAGCAAGTCACTCAATCTCTCCCAAGCCTCATGCAACAACTCTCCTTCTCTTTAAGAAAATTCTCTAATTGAAGGCACATTACATTGGTCAAACTTACGAGGTAAAATTTTTTTAAAAACTCATTTTGCATTTGTGCCCAATATGTTATTGAATTTACCCCTAAAGTATTGAACCAATGCTTTGCTTTATATTTAAGTGTGAAAGGGAAGAGGAGTAATTTAAAAACTTCCTCCGAGACATCCATGTACCTCTCGGTGGAGCATAGTTCAAGAAATTCATTAAGATGCCCATATGGTTCCTATTCACCCAAGCCATAAAAGAGTGGACACATTTGAATGGTCTCGGGCTTGATTTGATATTGATTAGCCTTAAAATTAGGCAACACAATGCAAGTAGGTGCCTGGTATGCATGAAGATTATAATGATCACGAAGGAACATTAGAGGAATTGGAGCTTGAACTCCGGGGTCATGTTGATTGAGAGGTAGGTTTTGCATGAAGCGTGGGCCTAAGTAGCCAAGATTACCCTCTAGATTTTCCATGTGAATGCCTATAATGTATAATAAGACAAGGTCTGTACAAGGCTACAAATGACACACAAATCACCACAAAACAAGCAAGCACTCCTCCTTCACAACAAATCAACAATCAACAAACTTCCTCCACATACAATGATCCCATACTCCCATGCTTTGATAACAATGCAAAGAAAAGTAAATTGCCTCCACGCGGGCTCACGATTTATCTAAGAAATTAAAAACAAGCCTCCACGCGGGCCGACGATTTAACTAAGGGATTGAGTAAGAAAGTCTTACAAAGGTCCTTTAGCACTTCAACTCCAAATTTAAAGCTTAGCTTAGCAAATTTTTTAAATTTTTAGCACTTTTCCTTGCTTACTTAGCACCTTTACTTGATGGCTCCTTTGCTTGCCTCCTAGCTCAATGCTCCTTGTCAAAGATGAACAAACACAATAAGTAATCTAAAGAAAAATAAAAACAAAATAAAGACACAATCAAAAGAGTATTATTCCTAATGAATTCCACAAATACGACATTGCCTAATCCCCGGCAATGGCGCCAAAAACTGATGGTCGGAGGCCGCACTACCACCAAGTTTGGAGAGTGTGAATTAAGGTGAGGGCCAAGTTTTACATTTATAAAAGCCACTACTAACTTCACTAAAAATATAGTTAGGGTGAGTAGGGATCGTCCCAAGGGATTGGAGTCGTACTTGGTTATGGAATCGTAATTAGGGTTAGTAGGTCGAGTGATCAAACAAATGGTTGGTTGGTTGATTAAGCTAGGAGCAAATTAAACTAAATAATTGAGTGCAATAAAGAGTAAGTAAGAGAGAGAGAAATCTTGGGGTTTAGAGGTCACCACCAAGCAATGCTTTTCTACACCTCTAACTAGTGACTAATGAAGGTAATGTGTGTTGCAATATTGGTGTGTGTGTGTGTGTTTGGTTGATTCAATTAGCAAAGGTGACCAATTAAGCATATATTGTCTAATCAACATGTGAAAAGCACAATATATCTAGCAATTAAGTATATATTGTCTAAATAGCATGTGAAAAGTACAACATATCTAGCAAGTCATTAATCCTTTCATTAAGCTCACAAGCCAAATACACCACAAGGTTAGAGACATATGTTACTGGCATTCAAAAGTATGGAACATCAAACAACTAGCATGGATTGTCCTTTTATCTAACAACTATGCTACCACTACACTATAATTAAGCTAATGACATGAAATTAAACTAATTAAGCTAAGGGAGAGGCACAATCCATCAAGAAATGAGCATAGACCATCTAGAAAATCACAAGAGCATTCTTTTAAGCACAATGTTTTGACAATCTCTAGATCTATAGCATTAATACACATAGACATGCATCAATAACATAAGAAATAGAGGTAATCACATGAACATCTATTCTAGCATACATAGACATATGGATAGAATGAAATGGTCAATTGGAAGCATTAAACAATACAAATCATTGAATAAACAAGATCTATACATGTAAAAGTGTCAAAACATTAATTACAACACTAATCCCCCAATAATACACAAGATTAAGATATAGAAAGCATGCTTGGGGCTAACTCTAGCCCCAAGAGGCTGTCAAGCCACTCATAGTGATGTTGCTCCAACCCTCAAAGGCTAACTCCATGGAAGAGATTTACTCCTTGGTTGATGAAGAGTCTCCAATGGTGTCTCTAATCTCCTCCTCCTCTAAGCTTGCTCTCCAAGAGAATAATCCCTAGAATTATCTATATCTCAAAAATTGCATCATATTCCTTTTATAGGTAGGTCAAGTGACACACAAAATGAGTTAGGGTCGTGCAAAGAATATTCTCTAATGATTGGATAGAGGACGGATTGAACAAGCTGGCTTTTTAACTTTTTCGCACTAGAGGAAGTTCGATCGATCGAATCTTGGACTTGGATCGATCGAACTTGCTGAGATCCATCGAATTGAGGCTGGATTGATCCAACTGGTTAAGCTTTTTGGGAAAAGACAAATCTGGGATATTTTGAAGATATTTTTGGGAAAAGGACAAAAGTGGTTGGTAGGGTGGACAGCTGTGGATAAGATCAATCATTTGAATAAGGACAAAAGTGTTCGATCGATTGAAGGGTGGTGTTGGATCAATCGAACTTTGGACTTTTTGCTTTGGATCAAGGCTTGGATCTATCTTGAAGTACTGAGATCGATCAGTGTTCGATCGATCTAACCTTGAAGTTGGATCGATCGAACTTTGCTGCTTCCCACCTTTGGCTTCATTAGCTTCCTTCTTTCTCCACTTTGCTCCTTTCTTTGTTTAATCCCATAATTGCTTCAATTAAGCTCTTATTTGGTTGAGTTGGCTTATTTTCGGGATAAGTGCCTGAAAATGGAAATAATTCGAAATCAATCTAAAACGGTAAAGTAAGATAGATAAAGGTACTAGAATGCCTAAGCTTAAGGGGTTTAAATACGCACTTTTCAGCGTTCATCATGTCTCTTCTCGACATTGATCCCATTTTTTGACATCTCTCACAATCCTTGCAAAAGTTGTAGGCATCTCTATGGATGGTGGGCCAAAATAGTCCACTTTGAAAAACCTTCAAAGTGGTCTTCTTTGCACTAAAGTACCCACCACATGCAAGGGTATGGCAAAACACAAGCACACTTGGAATTTCACTCTCTAGAATGCATCTTCTCATAATTTGAACTGGACAATATTAAAACAAGACAGGATCTTCCCAATAGTAATTCCAGATGTTAGTACAGAAATGCTTCTTTGCTTGCTTTGACCAATTGGTCGGAAGCTTGCCAATTGCAAAAAAATTCATGATGTCGGCAAACCAAGGCATTTGTCCATTAGAAACTTGGAATAGTTGTTCATCTAGAAATGAATCATGAATTGGTGGGCTAGGGGAAAATTCTACCACTAATCTTGAAAGATGACCGGCAACCACATTTTCGGTGCCTTTCTTATCTTTGATTTCAAAATCAAATTCTTGAAGAAGCAAAATCCATCTTATCAAACGAGGCTTTGTTTCCTTCTTAGTCAAAAGGTGTTTCAAAGTAGCATGATCAGAATAGACAACGACTTTTGACCCTAAGAGATAGGATCGAAATTTATCAAGGGCATACACTACAGTAAGTAATTCCTGCTGCCATGGCATAGTCAAAGGCATCACACATGATTTCAAATGGTAAGGACCAATTGGGAGGTTGCATAATCGGAGCAGATGACAATAAGTCGTGCAACTTATGAAAAACATCAAGGCATGCTTCATCAAAGACAAATGGAGTTTCCTTGGCAAGAAGATTGCACAAGGGTCTAGCAATTTTGCTAAAGTCTTTGATGAAATGGCGATAGAAGCTAGCATGACCTAAAAAGGAGCGAACTTCTCGCACTGTAGAAGGTGGAGGCAATTCAGAAATGAGCTTAACCTTCGCTTTATCAACCTCAATTCCCCTTTTCGAGATGATATGACCCAAAACAGTACATTTTTGAACCATAAAATGGCTCTTTTCCCAACTAAGAACAAGGTTTGTTTCACAACATCTTTTAAACACCAAATTTAGATTTTTTAAACATGCATCAAATGAAGACCCAAAGACAGAAAAATCATGCATAAAGACCTCTAGATACTCTTCCACCATGTCCAAGAAAATTGACATCATACACCTTTGAAATGTTGCGGGAGCATTGCACAAACCAAATGGCATCCGTCTTTAAGCAAATGTGCCAAAAGGACAAGTAAATGTGGTTTTCTCTTGGTCTAAAAGGTCAAGGGCTACTTGATTGTAACCTGAATAGCCATCAAGAAAGCAATAATATTGTTGCTCGGCCAATCTCTCTAGAATTTGATCAATGAATGGCAAAAGAAAGTGATCTTTTCTAGTGGCGGCATTTAATTTGCAGTAATCAATGCATATACGCTATGAATTGGCGGTATGCTTAGAAATTGTCTGACCTTTTGAATTTTCAACCACTGTAATCCCCGATTTCTTGGGAACTACTTGAGTTAGACTCACCCATTTGCTATCAGAGATTGGATAAATGATACCGGCATCTAAAAGCTTAGCAACTTCTTTCTTAACCACTACTTTCATTTTTGGGTTTAATCTTCTTTGGGCATCTCTAAAAGGTTTTGCATCCTCTTCCATAAGAATGCGATGCATACAAATGGAAAGGTCAATTCCCTTTAGATCTGCCACACTCCATCCAATAGCTTCCTTATTTTCTTTAAGCACATTCAAAAGAGAATTCTCTTGATCGTTTTCAAGATTTGAAGAGATAATGACCAAAAGAGTCTCTTTCGGGCCTAGAAAGGCGTACTTAAGATTGGGAGGAAGGGTTTTAAGCTCAAGAGTGGGTGGAGACACCAAGGATGGGATCGGTGGAGTGTTAGAGAGTGGAGGGAGAGGTTCTTTTGGAGCTTTCCAAAGTGGAAAATCCAAACTTGCAACGGATTCCATTAAGTCATTAACCTCGTTTATTGATCCTTTATTATCAAACCCCTAATTTTCATACATTTCAAGGAGACAAGATGCAAGAAGATCCTCGGATAGAAGAGATGAAAGATTTTCCTTGGTTGGTTTTTTTTATAACCATGGAAGGAATGGACTCCTCCACAATCTCATCCAAAACATCTATGAGACAACACTCGTCTTCATCTATGGGATGTCGACTTACATTGAATACATTAAGCTTAACTATCATGTTACCAAAAGAAAGGTCCATAACCCCAGATCTACAATTGATAGTTGCATTTGTGGTGGCTAGAAATGGCCTTCCCAAGATGATTGGGATGTAATTGGTAGGATTAGCAACCGGTTCGGTATCAAGGACCATAAAATCAACCGGGAAATAGAACTTGTCAACCTTGATGAGAATGTCCTCAACCATGCCCCTAGGAGTTTTAATAGATATATTGGCTAATTGAAGCACCACCGAGGTTGGCTTCAACTCATTCAAACCTAGTTGGACATACATGGAGTAAGGAATCAAATTGACACTTGCCTCTAAGTTACGAAGAGCTCTACAAATTTCATGGTTTCCAATTACACATGAGATGGTCGGAGCACCAAGATTTTTGAACTTAGGTGGAGTGTTATGTTGAATGATAGAGCTCACTTGCTCCATTAGGAACACTTTTTTAAGCCTTGTCCCTTGCTCTTCCTCTTTTGCGTGCAAAGATCTTTCAAAAAATTTGCATAAGGCGGGATTTGCCTAATTGCATCTAAGAGAGGAAGATTTATGTTAACTTATTTAAAGACCTCCATCATGTCATGGATTTTTCCTTCTTGCCTTCCGAAATACAAAGTTTCTTTCAAAACATGAGGAAATGGAGCTTTTGGCTCATAAAACCTTGCAACTTGAGGGGATGATGGAGAAGGTTGAGAATTCTTGATGATGACACTTTCATCCAAGGAAGTAGAAGTAGGATTGGAAACGGGATGGGTGTCAACTTTTTATTGCACCGGTTCACTATCTTCAATTGGTTGTTCAACCTTATTGTCAACTTGCCTACCACTTCTCAAAGTAGTAATGGCTTACACTTATTCTTGGGAGAGACATCCCGATTTAGAGTTTGCTTCCACAAGATATTGGGTTTTTGGATTCCTAGGCAATTTACCAATTTATCTCGCATTCAATGCATTAGCTATCATCCCGATTTGAGACTCAAGCTTTGATATCAATTAAGAATGAGAATGCAACAAATTGGTGTTCATTTCTAAACTATCCAAAGCCACTAAGACCTTATCTTCAAATGTAGAGTTACTAGAAAGTGCATGAGAATGATTAGAGCTACTTTGAGAATTATAAGCTTGAGGATGAGAGAAATGATTCATTCTTTGATGATAAGAAGAGGATGAAACAAATCCTTTTGAGCCTTTATTTCTTTGATGAGGAGGAATATATCGGTTTTAAAAAATTTTAGTTTGAAAAGGATTTGAATGTTCATTCCACACTGAAACATAAACATTTGGAAGAGGATGAGCAAATGCGGCATTGACTTGTTCATAGTGTTCATCAAGCATATGTCTATGGGGACAATTGGAAGAAGTATGCAATACACTTGAATAAGTCATGCATGGCTCAGAATAATGGTGGAGATGATGATTAAGAAGAGAAGATGATTGATTTACCAGTTTTTGACTCAATAGAAATTGATCAAGTTTTTGAGTGAGAGTTTTGACATCGGCAACAATCTCCATTGGACTCTCAATTTGACATGCTTTCAAATTTCTCTTGTTATTATTAGAATCATGACTCAACCGAGAAGTGTGAGACTTACGCAATGAATTTTCACTCATTTTCTCAAAAAGGTGCCAAACATCATCCTCATGTTTTCCAAAATATAAACATCCACATGATGTATCAACAATATCCTTATGAATGTCGGATAGACTTTCATAGAAATATTGAACCACTTGCCATTTAAGAATGTCAGGGTATGGACACTTCCTAAGCAAGTCATTCAATCTTTCCCAAGCCTCATGTAAAAGTTCTCCTTCCCCTTGAGAAAATTCTCTAATGGCGGTTCTCATTGAATTGGTCAAACTTATGAGGTAAAATTTTTTTAAAAATTCATTTTGCATTTGTATCCAAGAAGTTATTGAATTTGCTCCCAAATTATTGAACCAATGTTTCGCCTTATTTTTAAAAGTAAATGGGAAGAGAAGTAACCTAAGAACTTCCTCCGGGACATTCATGTATTTCACGGTGGAACATATCTCAAGAAATTCATCAAGATGTTTGTAAGGTTCCTCATCATTTAAGCCATAGAAAAGTGGACACATTTGAATAGTTTCAGGCTTAATTTCATAATGATTAGCCCCAAAATTAGGAAGCAAGATGCAAGTTGGTGAATGATATTCATGAAGATTGTGATGATCACGAAGGATCATTGGAGGAATTGGAGCTTGAACTCCGGGAGGAAATTGGTTGAAAGGCGGATGTTCCATGAAATTCGTGTCTAAATAACCAAGATGACCCGCTAGATTTCTATTAGAATGATGAAGGGTTGATTATGACCACACAAAAATCAAGCATCACAAAATCAACAAAGCAAACACTTCGCCCCCGCAACAAATCAATCAACAAATCTCCACATACGATGATCCCATACTCCCATGCTTGAACAATATGCAAAGAAAAGTAAATTACCTCCACGCGGGCTCACAATTTATCTAAGAATGTAAGAACTTACCACCACGCGGGCCAACGATTTAACTAAAGATTAAGTTAGAAAGATCTCACAAAGGGTCCTTAAGTAACTTCAATTCATTTTTCAATTTTCCGCTTAGCTTTGCAATTTTTAGATTTTAGACCTTTTTGTACTTAGCTTAGCTCCTTGCTTTTCAATTCTCCTTTGCTTGACTTCCTTGCTCAATTCACCTAGCCAAATAAGAACAAACACAATAAGTAACTAAAAAGAAAATAAAGTAAATGAAGACACGATCAAAAGAGTACTAATTCTTAATTGTTTTCAAAACACAGTGTTGCCAATTCAAATCCCCGGCAATGGCGCCAAAACTTAGTGCGGTCGTCATGTCGTAACATCAAAATTGTAATAAAAGTGTGGCCAAGTTTAAATTTATAAAAAGCTACTACTACCTCTAACTACTAATATAGTTAGGGTGAGTAAGGATTGTCCCAAGGGATTGAGGGCTATGTTAATATGAAAACAAGATCAGATTAGTAGATCGAATGATCAAAAGATTATTTGTTGGTTAATTAAACTACGATGTAAATGAATTCAATGCTAAACAACTAAAGTAAATAAAAGGGTAGAGAACAAGAGAGAGAGGTCTTGGGATCTAGAGGTCACCACTAAGCATCACCATTCTAGACATTCAATGTGTAATGAATGAGGGGAAACATGTGTTGCAATTTAAAGAGGTGTGATTAATTGAATCAACAAGCATGGATTGTATGCTTAGTTTGATATATTGTGCTATTCACTATGTTGTCTAGATAATGTATGCTTAATTATACTACTTGCATTCATAAGTATGGAACATCAAACAATAAGCATGGATTATCCTCACATCTAAGAAAGTAAAGCAACTACATTACTTCTAAGCTAAGAACATGAAAATTAAACTAATAAAACTAAGGTAGAGGCACAATCCATCAAGAAATGAGTATGAACCATCAAATAAACCACAAGAGTATTATATTTAAGCACTATACCTTGACAATCTCTAGATTCATAGCATCAATACACATAGACATGCATTAATATCACAAAAACCAAAAGATAAACATATGAATATCTACTCTAGTATACATAGACATATGGATAGAATGAAATGATCAATTGGAAGTATTAATGAACACAAATCATTGTAAGAACAAGATTCATATATAAATCAAGTGTTAAGACAACATTACAACACAAATTCCCTCAAAATAAAAAGCATTAAGGTTTAGAAGGCATGCTTATGACTAACTCTAGTCCCAAGAACATGTTTAGCCACTTATTGATGTAGTCATCCAACCCTCAAGGGCCATCTCCATGGTAGAAGTGCTCTTCTCCTTGATTGAAACCCTAGAAGAGTGGAAAAACTCCCCAAAATGATGTGTCTCTAGTCTCTAGTCTCTAGCCTCTCCTCCTCTTTTTTCTTAGTCTCTCAGTATGTATGTGAATGAATGTTCTATCAAGATATGAAGATATGATGATATCAAGATTATGATGTAAAAATGGCTCAAAATCCTTTTATAGGTAACTTAAGTGTGACACCCAATGGTCAGGTCTCGTGCACTAGGGTCCCTTCAATGATTGCACCATGAGCCATCTTTTAATGAGCTGGACTTTATTTTAATTTGGACTTGAGGAGGTTCGATTGGTCGAGTTCAGATGAGATTGATCAAACTGTAGCCAGATCCATCGCAGTTAGGCCAGATCGATCAATCCTTAGTGGCGCCTTTTTGGAATAAGAAAAATCTGAGATATTTTTGGGATATTTTGGGAAAAAGATAAATGTGGTAGGTAAGGATAAGATCAAAGAAGTTCGATCAATCTGAAGAAAGTTGGATCGATCGAAGATGGAAATTCTTTGAGGATAAGGACAAGGGGTCTGATCCATCTTGGTGAAGTGAGATCAATCAATGTGAAATCGATCGAAAATATTCCTGATCGATCAAAGATTGCTGATTTCCACCACTTTTCTCCATTCTTCCATTCAGCTTAAGATTGCTTCTTTTATGCTCTAATTTGGCTGAATTGACTTATTTTGGGAATAACCACCTGAAAAGGGCAATAACATAAAATTAGTCTAAAACGGGGAAAGTAAGATAGATAAAGGTTCTAGAATACTCGAACTTAAGGATTTAAATGCGCACTTTTCAGATCTCATCAATGGCCGCTATCCTTTGAGGTGGGAGACCACATTTTTCTTCAAATTTTTCCACGAAGGGGTTAATGAGGTTCATCAAAAGTGGCAAGTTGTTGCCACGGTTCATTGGACCTTTTGAGATCTTAGACCGCATAGGAGAGGTTACCAATAGACTGGTATTGTCACCACAGATGGATAAAGTCCATAATATTTTCCATGTATCGATGTTACGGAAGTACGAACCGGATCCATTTCACGTTTTGAGTTGTGTTGAGGTTGACATTGATGGGGATGTTTCCTACGAGGAGAGACCAATTCAGATCCTTGACACACGACAGAAGGTATTGAGGAACAAGATGATACCGATGGTAAAGGTTCTTTGGAGGCATTACGGAGTTAAGGAGGCTACTTGGGAGCTCGAACAGGAGGTTCGCTCCAAGTATCTAGACTTGTTTTCTCCCTCAGGTATGGCTTGATTTTGGGGATGAAATCTTTTAAAGTTGGGGAGAATGTAATGTTTATGTTTTGTTATTATATATATATATAGTAAAAATGTGAAAGATTTTTTTTAAGTGGTTGGACCCACCACTTATTTGATTTAGTGGCCAAGAGGCCATATTTGGCCTCAGTTTTCTCTCTCTCCCGTAAAGCTCACCCTCCCTCTTTTTTCTTATTTTTCTTTTTCTTTCTTCATGAATTTCAATCCTTGATTACTCCCTCAATTTTAAGAATTTGTTGGTGCTGTTTATGGCGAATCGAAGAGCTCGTTGTGATCTTCACTTTAATAGGAGCAATTCACCATTTTGGCCAACCCTTGAATTTCAAAATTTGGGATCATTTTGGGGGTTTTTGCATCTAAGTGAGGTAGGGGTTTCTAATCCATATTTTCTTTGATTTTTGTGAATTATTCTCCTTAATTTGTGTTATAACATGCTCAATTTGTATAAATTCCTTGTAAAGTTGCTTAAATGTTGTATATAAAATATGTGATTATGTGTTATTTGGTATTTGAAACTGAAGCATGCTTAATTGATGAGAATTTATGCCCATTGTGTCTTTAATGCTAAATTTTGTGATTAGAAAACATGAAATATATTTTAGAATTTTTCTTTTGTTGTAAAGCATGTATATTGTTGAATATTAACTTGGTGAGCATGAATTTCTCTAATTGTACGGCATTGAAATATATGAGACATTCATGCATGACATTGGGCAATGAAATGGGAAAGTTGATTTGAAATGAAAGAAAAATGAATTTTTGGAAAAAAAGTTTTGATAAAAGGGTTTGCGAAAACCCGGTCACCTAGGAGTTGCCTAGGGTCCGTGGCGTTAATGTGACTTTGAGGGAACTAGGGAGACCGCCCTAGCGTGGTTGAGTCATCTGGGCCCCAAATAACACCATGGAGTTGCTATGGCTATGGGTTAAGGATAGCAGCCAATCCTTCTCTCATGCTGCCATGGAGTTGCCATGGGACGGGTTATGTTGACGATTTGAAAAGTGATGAATGAAAGGGATTTTTAAATGGGGAGCGATATAGCATGGCATTACATTTCATGGCACGACATTGTTTATTTATAGCCAGGAAATTGTGTTGTATTTTTCCCGGCATGGCTTGATTCCGCTTTCCCTTGTTCTTATTCATTATTTGGATTCATGGGGTTACAAAAGGTGTATCTTATGCCCCACCTACTGAGCAATTTGCTCACCCCTTTATATTAATATTTTCAGGTCACGGAAAAAGAGGTGGCGGACGATGATCCACCATAAGTTTAGACGGGATTGGAGATCTACTTATTTTGCTATTTTTTGTATTAGAACGTTAATATTTTGTAAATGTAATCTTAACTATTTTGTGAAACTTTAGTTTAGTTAGTATAATGTTGTAAGTTATGGACTTTTAAATTTTAGTTATATTTCATGGGTTATAACTTGATGTAATTAAAGTGTGTTCCTTGTAAAGGATTATGGGACTAGATAGTAAACTGGTGATTCCTTATTTGGATGAGATAGAGGAACATGACATTTTTATATGTATGTAATCATTTGGGAATGTGGTATATTATTTGCATTATGCGTTGGGACATGATAAATTAGTTTTAAGGCCAATGAGGCCATTGCATTTTTATGTATTTCAACAGGTTATAGAGGAACTTTTTTTGCCGAGGTCATGCTGAAATTTTATATATTATTATTATTATTATTTTGGTATCATTTTGAGTCGTTACATTTACAATCGTCGACTGCCAAGCGTAGAACGTGTCGGCGATTAGGCAATTCATAGGCTAGTCCGCCGTCCGGACTATCTTTCCGATGAGATCATCTACCATGGCGGGGAAAAGATGGAGGTATGCCTCCAGTACCTCATTTAAGTTGATGGATCGGTCGAACTCCAGAGGAAGACCGTCGCTGACAGTGACATAACGGATGTCGAGACCGGATTCACGGGCTTCGGCGAAGAGCTTGTCACCGGTTGCGGCATGTGGTTGGGCTTTGCATATGTCGTGATGGGATCAGAATATATTAATTGACTTCATTCTCTAGCTGAGAGAAATTCTGATCCTCTGGGCACGAGATAGTTATCTCAGATCTCTTTCTGACTTCTCTCGCTTGGGGGCGCTGATGGATCTGCTGTTCTTTGTTTGCATTTCACATTTGATTAGTCAAGTTTGAGATTGTAAAAAGAAAAGTATCAATCATTCTCTGCTGGGAAAAGCAATTCAAGTAGTCAATTGCCCATATAATGAGTTTTGGGAGGTATTCGGAGAGCCGAAACTCCACCCATTTTCCGGCGATCTCTTCTCTTACAGTTGCCACGGATCTGTTGAAGAAGGAGGACTGAACATTTGGGTTATTTATTGGAGGACTGAACAATGACCCAATCCGGGGGTAATTTAGTCAAAAAAATTTGCCTCAAAAAATCATTAGACGGTGTTAAGTTAAAATACTCCCTCATATGGTTGAGGGGGTTTTCTTGCTAAAAGTATTCATAAGGGAGTTTTTTTTTTGCAAGTGAGTAATAGTTCAGGGAGGTTATTTACAATTCACCCTATATTTTTTGATAAGAAACTTTGTCTATAGGAAAATTGGAAACCCCTAACCCTCTTTACCTTTTCCTTTGAAAGGAGAAGAGACATCACTTGATCAATAATCATGAATTAAATATTTAGGTTGATTGAATTACTTGGGAATAGGTGATGTAAGACATTGATTAGTTGTCATGTTATAATCTATAACATAATATTATATATATATATATATATATATATATTTTATGTAATTATAAAAAAGAGACCCAAAGGGTCTACACATAAATGTGAAAGAGAAAAATGTGTGTTTGGTGTCTCTCTTGCCTAGACATATCTAGTGTAGGTCCGTGGGTAGGAGTTGTAACAAAATGATGCGGTAGACATGTATTCGTTATCACAATTTTCACAACCTTTGCATCACGAGTGAAAAGTGTGATAACGAATACTGCGTAGTTTAAAACATCTAGCATGGTTGGAAAAAAAAAAAAAACAAACACACATCTCAAGTAAACAAGAAAGTGGAAGATATTGTCGTGTGGAACCGAAAATATATATATATATATATATGATTCTGTCTAAAAAAATTTTGGGTGCTTCTGCTTCATCAAGAGGTGGTTTGATAAATAAAAATAATAAAACTTTCATTTTTGAATATTAATCCACATATCCAGATAGCTTAAGCAAGTCAATAAATAGGAGACAGTACAAGTGTTTGCATTGGATGCAAACACTTTGGTTGACCATTTCGGTTTAGGGCATAATTCATTTGCAATATGTTAAAAGAAATTGAAAATAACAATAAAATTTTATAAAAAAGGCTTACACAATATGATCCTTAATAGATAATATATATATATGAAAAAGTAAATGTCTACAAGTTGAGTATGAAATAAAATTGAATTTGATGAGAAATCTATTCTCAAAATCTTTTTTATCAAATTTGAACAATAAATTGATATTTAAATCTTATAATAGGTTCAATATCACCTATTGAAAACAAGTTATATTAGATATTAATGAAAAACCCATATTTGGATAATTCATGATATGGGCGAACATTCCTATTTGTATTGTTTTATATATATATATATATATGGTTACCTGTTCTATATATTTATCAGACTGAATTTATTAATTTACAGAAAAACATATATATATATATATATATGTTTTTCTGTAAATTAATAAATTCAGTCTGATAAATATATAGAACAGGTAACCAAAGATCATTCATATGGCGCAGTGACTACTCCTATTTTTCATTTGTCATTGGTTAATCAATATATGAAGATACTAATTTTACAACTTAACCCATAAATTATTAAGTTTTATCACTGTTCATATTTTTCAAAACTAGCATAACATTATTAAAATCTCTCTCATCGCAGATATCACATCTTTAGATTTACCAATACAAAGGTGACCAAACTGGAAGAGTACATGTTTAAATATATAAATATATATGTGTGCGCGCGCGCGTCACTTTCATCTTTGTTTTTTACTACAAATGAACCAATGACAGATTTTTTTTAATCTTTGTTTATTATGTGAACAAATAATATTGTTGTAGCAGTTCAAAAAGTCAACACATACCTATAATGTCGCTTTATTACTAAAAAACAAATCTCAGTTTTTTAAAACAAATCAAAATTGAAGCACAGAATATTAGCTCATGTACTGAAAGGTCGATAAATGCAAAAGTTTCATCCTTGTTTATCGATAAAAGAAATAATCATCGTTGTTGACTTGTTTAGTTGTTACCAATATGAACTTTTCAGAGGGCCTCAGATTTTAGAGGGCCTCATAGGGTATATAAAAAATAAAAAATAAAAAATAAAAAATAAAAATAAGTTAGGGCAAGTTTCAGACGGCACAATCTCCTTCGACACTCCGCAAGGTATGTTCATCCTCTCTCTCTCTCTCTCCTCTCTCCTTTTGCATGAATCGATCTTTTATATATGTTTCTTTCTTTCGTTAATCTCATCATTTGATTTGTTCTAACTTTGGTTCGTTTGATTCGGGCCTTTACCTTTATTCCAATAGTGAAAAGTAGCTAGGGTTTTGTGTGTGTCACTGTGTGTGATGGCTTTCAAGAGCTGAATGAATATTATGGTTCCCTTAGTATTTTAATAAATGTGTGCCTTTCTACATGTGTCTTTCATGGCGATCGAGTCCATAATCTATTGCAGATACGTTTTTTTTTTCCTCTCCCTAAGTCCACTCCAATCTCACAACAGTAGCAACCATACCCCTTTTCCTCATAATTTTTTGCATTTTCACATTTAATCCGACGAAAATTAAGGATGCCTTCTAGTGGGTTGAGGTAATAATTAACTTTTTCGATCTCTAAATTATGCTCATACTTAAAAGTGCCAAATTAAGAGTTTTATTTTTATTTTTATATGAAGTTGGCTCAGCTAGAATTTCAGTTAATAATACTGTCAAAGCACTTGCCATCAGAATGTACAAACACATGGAAAATCAAGAGAAGGCTTTAACAAAACAAAAGTTAATGGTTTTTTCTATTAATTTGCACAGGTCTTCTGTAGCAATGATCAATCAATCACTGCGGGTAATTGGCTCCCAAAAGAAACACACAAATTATAGTGTAGTTAATATAAAGAGTGAAAGACAAAACTATATATGATAGTGGATGCCACGTATAACCTAAAAGTCCCACTACTTCTTCAGTACTACAAGTTCAGCCTCATATATATATATATATATATAGTCACCTCATCTTCACATATGTTTGTTATCTATAATCATCAAATTTTAGTTGCTATATAAACAATGAATGTAAATGAAGCTGCAGTTTTCTGTTCTCTTCATTTTTTATTTTGTGCCTGTGAAAATTTCGCACACTTTAATTAATAAATTTATTATTATTAGTTAGCTGTCTTATGCACACTGCACATGTGCACAATTATTTATTGGTGGTGATAAAAATTTATAGTTATTATTAGTTAGTTGTCTTAAGCACACTGCACAGACGCAGAATTATTTATTAGTGGTGATAGATTTATACTTATTAGTTAGTTGTTTTATGTACAGGTGCATAATTATTTGGTGGTGGTGGTAAATTTATAGTTATTAGTTAGTTGTCTTGTGCACAATGCACAAGGGCACAATTATATTAGCTATAGAATTTGAAAACATCGTGTTAAAATTTCACACTCTTATAATTCTTTTTTGCGCATGTGAAACTCAAGGGCCTCACATTTGAAAGTTCGCCTAGGGCCTCTCAAAATATTTAGAATCTCATGGCTGGCCCTGATAGGAAGGAGATTGTAGAAGAAGTGAAGAAGCAAATATGGTTGGCAGGGCCTCTCATATGTGTCAGTCTATTACAATTCTGCTTACAGCTCATCTCTCTCATGTTTGTGGGCCATCTTGGGGAGTTGGCTCTCTCTGGTGCTTCAATGGCCACTTCTTTCGCAACCGTTACAGGTTTTACGGTGTTGGTAAGTTGGGGTTTCTCTTCAATTTTTGGTAATTAAATGGCTTCTATATTCTCCTATTCTTTGATGTGTGTTCCTTTGGAGTTTTATTTAGGTTTCAGAAATGGTTTTATATATATATGTGTGTCTGTATCTGTGCATATAATATATGAGTAGTAAATCCATTAATTCTACATATTTTTTGTAGCTTGTTTGTGAATTTGTTTCTCTTATTGATGTTGATAACCATAAATAAATATATATATGTGTGTGTGTATTTGTACACATCTTATATTGTGAAAATGCTCTGCAACTTGGAAATAAGTTGAATTTCTCTTAAAGGATTCTCTACAGTTTGGAAAAATAAGTTGAATTTTTCTTTATTTCTAAATAAAATATTCAAAAAAGTGGGAAACTTGATAATTTTAGTAATATCGTACTTGCTTGTCTGGATGTGAATTTGTGATCTTATAGTTTCTTCTGTATATAAAAAAATGTGTTCCACTATTGTTTGGCTAAAAGGTTTCTCAGTGAAATGGGCTAGTGGGTTCATTTACCTGATTGTAACATCATCTTTTAAGTGTAATAATTTGATCTTTCACCATTTTAATGCATTGATTTTTTATTGTTTGAAATCCATTCATTTGAAAAAACTAATTTTGCATTAAATTGTTTATGAATTGTTTGTCCCATCACTCTTTTTTTTTTCTTTTTCCCTTCCTATTTGAGTAGATGGGAATGGCAAGTGCATTGGAAACATTTTGTGGCCAGTCCTATGGAGCAAAGCAATATCATATGCTTGGCATACACATGCAAAGAGCTATGCTTATTCTTTTACTTGTGAGCATACCCCTTGCATTCATCTGGGCATACACTGGCCCCATTCTCAAGGCCTTGGGCCAAGATCCTACCATATCAGATGAAGCCGGACTTTATGCAAATTTCATGATTCCCAGCCTTTCTGCATACGGCCTTCTTCAATGTCTCGTCCGGTTCTTGCAAACTCAAAACAATGTCTTTCCTATGATGCTAAGCTCCGGAATTACAACTCTGCTCCACATCCTTGTATGTTGGGTCCTGGTGTTCAAATCTGGCCTCGGTAATAGAGGAGCTGCCTTGGCAAATTCAATCTCATATTGGATCAATGTGTTATTTTTAGCACTTTATGTCAAGTTCTCTCCTTCATGTGCAAATACTTGGACTGGTTTTTCGAAGGAGGCCCTGCAAAATATCCTCACTTTTCTTAGACTTTCAGTCCCTTCAGCTGTCATGGTCTGGTAAGTTTCTACTTCTTAGTGGTCCATTTCATTACAAAGACTGGAAAATAAAAAAAACTCTAAAATATACATCAATAATTGCAATGTTACAATTACTTTTTAGTTTCAGACAAGTTTCCTCTATTTAAATTTTTTTTTTTCAGCAATTGGATGTTACATAAGTATATAGTCATGCTGATCCTTATTCTGTCACCTTGTTCATAGACTATTAATGTGATCTCTACTATTACTTAGAACAGCATGGAGTTGTGGTCATTTGAGATGATGGTTCTATTATCTGGTCTTCTACCCAATCCCCGGTTAGAAACTTCAGTTCTATCTATCTGGTAAAAATTATCCATTTATCTTCCTTGAATTTTTAGAACACTCAATTGAGAAGAATTGTTTTCGAACATACTCTATGATCTTAATTACTAATATAATGTTAATTTACATCCCCAGCCTTAATACATCTATGACGGTTTGGATGATCCCAGTTGGACTCAGTGGTGCCGTGAGGTCAGTTATGCCATACTGAATGTAGTGAATCTCTCTTTCCTCTGTGCCAAGGCTTTGAATTTTTGACATCATTTTTAAAATTTTGGCAATGGATTCCAATTTGGAACCGTTTCAAATTCTTCTTTGGAATTTTTTGTCAACCACTTGTTCTAGTGTGAGTTGGACCAGGTTGAATTGGATTATGCAATTGGAATTTAAAACCATGCCTCCCATTTTCCTTAATTAAATCTGTACCTTCCAATGCAATAATCTTTTCTTATATAGCACACGAGTCTCAAATGAGTTGGGGGCTGGGAATCCTCAAGCTGCACGTTTGGCAGTGCGTGTCGTCTTAGTGGTGGCTATTACCGAGGGCATTTTGGTTGGATCGGTCCTAATATTGACACGTAACATCTTGGGCTATGCTTACAGTAGAGAAAAAGAAGTGGTTAGATATGTAGCTATAATGATGCCAATTATTGCAACATCCAACTTCATGGATGGACTCCAATGTGTTCTTTCAGGTCTGTTATACATTTATAATATCATTTAAATTATCTTTACTAGGCAAATTTGTGAAATTATTTATAGGCAAAGAAATATATAGATAGGGTTGCAAATAGGTTTCAAATGGCAATACCATAAGGGGTGATTCATGTGCTGCTTCTCATTCTGTTAGAAATATTTTTATGGATCCCTATGGGAGAGATAATATTTACAAAATTTTGAAAAAGAGTTCACCTTGTAATTATGGAGAGTAGAGAATATTAGAAAAATTATTTTGTTGCCTCTGATACTCAACCAATAATCTAAAGATAAAGCCTTGTAAATATATTGTCAATCCGGTCAACTGGTTTCTTAAATTGAAGTTAAATTTATGTGTTTTTGTTAACATTTAGGTTCTGTTAGAGGATGTGGATGGCAGAAAATGGGTGCTTTTGTCAATCTCGGGTCATATTATCTTGTGGGCATTCCTTCTGCTATTCTTTTAGCATTTGTTTTCCACATTGGAGGAAAGGTAATTGTTTGTGGATTTACTTTTTAGTGGCATCTATTACTTTTCGTCTCCACTAATTTTTTTATGCACTTCTGTCGAAACTGTTTCTTTTAGGGTCTTTGGTTGGGGCTTATATGTGCACTTTTTGTGCAAGTGTTATCTCTTCTTACCATTACAACACGGACTAACTGGGAACTAGAGGTAAACACTTTACCCTTTTCAACCTCCCTTTCGTCATCTCATTTCGATCCTCTTTCCTCTTCTTTAGGCAAAGAAGGCTACAACCGGAGTCTATGAGTCTATGCTCCCCGTGGATGTAGCGGATGTAGCGTCATGAAGCTTAAATCACCACAGCGAGGGTAGAGATAGGAGAAAAAGTGATGTGTTATATATATTATAATGGTTTTAATTTTTTTTTATTGTATTAAATATATTCACATAATGTGATGATTTACTTTTTCACTACAAGAATAAAGGGTATTGGTGATAGTCCCTTAGAGACAATAGAAAAACTATCCGTAAAGACACTCTTTTTGGTGACAGTCCTAACCTTTTCATCCCTAAAAGACCAAAAAAAATAAACGCGCCCTCCAATCTGGTGGCGGCAAAACATAGCGCCATTTTTAGTGAAATTATAAATTTTTTTAATAAAAAAATTATCAAAATAGCCTTCCAAAAGGCTATTTAGTGAAATTATAATTTTTTTTAATAAAAAATTATCAAAATTGGCTTTTGGAATGGTAAAGTTACCGTCCTTAATTAACTACTAGTAATTTTACAAGACTACCCTATCAAAACAATGTAGTTTTAGTCAATTAAGTATATATCTGTATATGTATTTCTTATTCGATGTGCTCTTTGTCTGAATACTGTTTCTTGCCCTAGCTCGATCTTCTCCTTCCGTCCTCTCTCTCATACTGGTCTAATCTTCCCCAACCGATCTCTTTCTTTTCAATTAAGTATATATTTGTATATGTAATCCACGAGGGATAACTCTGCTAAATTTGTTATTCGATGCGCTCCCCTAGCTCAATCTTCTCCTTCCGTCCTCTCTCTCAAACTGGTTTGGTCTTCCCCAATCGATCTATTTCTTTTAAATTGAAGTCGTAGCCCTAGGTTTTCTCTTTCTCAAGGTGGGTATCAACATGGAGGTCTTGAAGAGCCCCAAACAGCAGCAGCCAAAAATGATCTTTCCTGACTTCCTTTACTCTCCTATCGACGAGTCCACACACTCTCAGTCGTCTTCAACATTAATCCCACCGCCGGTAATTTTCACTCCTCAATTCCCTTATTTCCCAATTAATGAACCCTAACTGCTTATACATTCACTATATACACACATATACACATAAAATTAACATGAATGCTTCAGACGCATAAAACTTGAGTGTTTGTTTTTTGTGGGTTTTGTTGATTGATCTTAGTAGTATATAATTTGCAGTTTATTGGCTTCTTCTTCATCTAATTGGGTGAACATCTAATTCAATTCAATTGAGAGGTAGCTAAGTCAGTCTATCAACAGGTCTGTCATCTTCTCACAAACCCTGCTTTTTCATTTTTGAATATTCTTCTTATGGCTCTAGAAATATTCTAATTTTGCATTAACCTAAATGATATTGATGGGTTTTAACCTCTCTTTTTTTTTGGGAAAAAAAAAATCATAACAAACTAAATTTAGTATTATTATAATTTATTGGCCTAAGTTGTATCCATCTTCTTTTGGAACTAAATTTTCAAAACGTTTTATTGGGCAAGAAAACAGAAGGGCAATGGTTTTTTTGGAAGCAATTGTTATAGAATGCAACACTTGTGTATTGTGTAATTAAGAAAATCTCTAATCACCAACATTACTGATCCACTTGAGTAGCCAAAAATGTTGTCAATTTAATGGATTTGTAAATTTTGCATTAGCTCAAAATGTTTAGTTGAACACGTAAAGTGACAGTCCTTTATATTTTTGGAATATCCTATTCATTTATCTTGGTTGATTGGACTGATAGTTTGGAATGTTTTCTATGAATTGCTTGTTTGTTTCGTGCTGCAGATCCTCTCTACAAGGACTACCAGAGCGACCAGAAGTTCAGTGTCACTACTTACTCTTCTACTAGTGTTGTAAGTGTTATTTATTTTTGATATATATATATATATATTTTTTCCGTTGCTTCTTAGATCTGTATATTTGCTTAGTTGCTTGGTGAGGCTACAGTTATTTCTCTATTTATTATTTTGTGTGTGTGGTGTTATTTGTAGAGTATTTTTATATCTGACTCAATGTGTTTTGTTCAAAAATTAAAAGAAATCAGTTCAATAGATTTGATACTTATACCCTCTCTGATCTTTGTTACACTTTCAACTTTTGGTCTATGTGATTAATGCATTATGGACTTAAAACATGTGTGTGTGTGCGCATGCTATGTGGTTTTATACATTGCATATAGTGAACAATTTCTAAAGGGAATCTGCATTCTTGTCACTTTTGATGCCATTTTGTTTTGTGTAATATATCGTTGTGGTTTATTTATTTGATTTTTATTTCTTTTTATAGAGCTTGTTATATACCTACACGTCCAACCACATTATTTTGATCATTCTGATACAGTAAACTTTTTGAAATTGATTGAACATTCATGTTGTTTATGCTTAGGCTCTAGCAAATATTTGAGAGAGCAGAGCTTAGTGCTGGGACAACTAATGAATTTCAAACTAATCCATTGTCTGATATTTGGAAACTTTTGTCTTTCTAACGGCTAGAACAAGCATGCTACGAGTTTTTGAAAACGAACGTGTGATTGATTTTAGAGAAAGTTCATTTTAAAGCATAAATGATCACTGTAAAATCTAAGATTTAGCATTAAGGGTATTGGTGATAGTCCTTTAGGGATAACAATTTTTTGCGTTGAAGTTTATAAAATAAAATAAAAAATCCAACCTCCATTTCTGTTTCGTCAATTTTTTGCGTTCGATATATATATATATATATATATATATATTAATCTATTAATATAAATGTTATTGGCGATATTGTTTTTGTTTGAGCCAGGTTTGATTATGTGAATGTGGTATCGATTTATGATCGTTTATTTAATTATTTTTTGTACGAGCAAATGTTTTTGTTTTTTTATAAATTCATTATATATTTTTTAATTAATATATGAATAAATTGTTAATTAGTTGAAGATAAACACAGTTTTAGGGTTTATACAAAGATTCTGTGACAGCTAAGTCTTAGTAGCCTTTCTGTTGTACTGGACCTGTTTTTGGTCAAAAGACATTAGTGACCCTTTGCTTTTGAAAATTGTTAAAATTTATTCGTATGTCTTTTTGTATTTTTGGTAATTAAGGTCTTTGTAGCTTTTCTTTGCTATTCTTGCCAAGTATTTTTCTTTTTCTTTACGCCGAAAAGTTTTTTTCTTTTTTTTGAGATCCAATCAAAATTTGTATTCATATTTAAGGTTCTTTTTTAATTTTCTTGCTAGAAAGTCCTTTTTTTTGTGAGTTTTGTTGATTGATCTTAGTAGTATATAATTTGCAGCTTATTGGCTTCTTCTTTGTCTAATTGGGTGAACATCTAATTCAATTCAATTGAGAGGCAGTAACGTTAGTCCATCAATGGTGGACAAAGATTCTTCTTCGTCTTCCTTGTTTTTGTGGTACAAATCGGCTTGGGTCGAAGCCTGAACAACTTGCGATCATCTGGCTTCTTTTTCTTCTGATCTCACCCACTTTCCCACCCTAGACACTCCCTGCAACAGGTCCGTCATCTTCTCACAATGTTTAGTTGAACACGTAAAGTGCCAGTCCTTTATATTTTTGGAATATCCCGTTCATTTGTCTTAGTTGTTTGGATTGATAGTTTGGAATGTTTTCTATGAATTGCTTGTTGGTTTCATGCCGCAGATCTTCTCTGCTAGGACTACCAGAGCGACCAGAAGTTCAGTGTCTCTACTTATTCTTTTACTGGTGTTGTAAGTGTTTTTTATTTTTTATATTTAATTTTTTTTTCCATTGCTTCTTAGATCTGTATATTTGTTTTTGTTGCTATGTTTTTTATAGGATTAAAACAGAAAATTCATAAATACTCTATGCTTTGGATATTGGATTTTAGCAAGAACCTCTGTATCTAATAGATGGATAATGTCTATGACTTTTTTTTTTTTTTAATGATTCGTATTGATTTAGGAACTCTCGTGCACAAATTTATGCTAAATTGTTTGTATACTGTGCTAATGTTAATTCTATGATTTCTTCATACACTCCAACTAACAAGATCAGGGGATAAATGATAAGGACTACACTTAATTTGAAAGATTTGTCTAGTTTTCGTTGTATTTGATATTAATGCCAAGGGTGTGTGGTTAACAGGGTTTAGATAGGAAAAAGGCTACAACAATTAATCCATATATAATTCACGCAACAGGCTATTAAAAATTCGTATTAACATTCTATATTCATTGAATTATTGCAAACTAACATTCAAGGGTTGGAATGACCCCGGTCTCTAGATATTTAATACTTTCTCGTTGTTCAAGTCAAAGTTAAAAGGTATTGTCAAAATTCTATTGGACACCTCAACTAATTTTATTTGAAAAAGAATATAAAATATATCCAAAAATAATGTGTCTCTACAACATGACATGTGCAACCGATTAATTTCAACCGATTGAACTTCAAAACCTTTCAAAAATCTCAAAACAAGGTTGGAAAATTTCCAATGGATTAGATTCTACATGACAGAGTCCTAGAGAGTTCTTAAACCAGGTGGAGAACTTCCAACTTGATCTCTTGACCACAAATCACAAAGCAAATGAAGGTAAAAAATACATTCACCACACTCAACCATGTATGTAGGAATATGCATTAATGTAGGAAAATAATAGAATCTAGCTTAACTTTCTAACTCATCTAACACTTTTACCTTGAAAAAAAAAAATGTTAGCTAATTCATGACAGGTTCGGGTTGGATTTTGGGTTGCTAAACATGGATGAATCCAAGCCTAGATCAAATTCCAAATAACATTGCCAAAACCCGAATTTTTTTGGATTGGGCTTTGGGTTTACCCCGCCGAGTTATAGTCTTTATCATAGGATCGGGTCCTCTCAGTAGTTGTACCCCCCCCCCGCCCCCCTCCCACCAAAAAAAAAAAGGAAAAAAAAAAAAAAAAAAAAAAAAAAAAAAAAAAAAAGCCGGAGAACTCAATAAATGTTACAATGTAATGCACCTTATTTTAACTTTTTTAAAACATTTTATATTAGTCACTACTCCCCCACTACAGCTGTGATCGTCTCCTCATCCTACCTAACTAGTTTGTTCTTGTAATAGACACAACATATCTTATATTTTTAATATATTGAATGTTTGAAATTATTAAAAGTTTATAAGTTTATAATTTAAAATTGTGGCACCTACAATAATTTCATTTACATTTAAGTTTAGATCAATAATAATGCTACATTCTATTTAGATTAATTTCTAAGTTTTATTTTATTTTATTTTATGTAAACTAAGAAATGGCATTATTGTTGTTCCATTTAAAACTCTCTCATGAGTCTCATCTTCAAAAGAAGATAACGAAGTATGAAAATATGACTAAATTAATCAAAGTTTATATTATACAAGTCCTAAACTTGATTATGATCGAACTCTTGCATGCATGATATGCCAAATGTTCATTTAATCTCTTTTATGCTGAATTTTTGGTCTACAGTTTTCCACTTACAGATTATGTTTGTTAACATTTAGTTTCTTCTTTGGAAAAGTTTGGATTGATTTTTCATTTTATTTTTTATGTTAGTTGGAAGAGTGTTAGGATTTATTACTTATACGAAAAAGCATTGTAAATAAGAAAAATTTGGAAAATAAAAATAACTTTGGTTTTGAAGAGAGGTACTTAATATACACAGATTTTTAGTTTCTCTTGGTTTCTTTACATGCATTAACTACTTTGGTTTTGAAGGCCAGTCTTTAAGTGTATTAGAAAATGCATTCGCCGTCTACATGCTAATTTTTTTTATTTTATTTTATTTTATTTTATTTTATGTAAAATGCCAGTTACATGGATAAGTCTTGGATTCATCATCACACTAGGGGTAGTCGAACCTATTTTGATGGCATAGAAAACTTCATTAAGGTGGCTAGTCGTCATACACAGATAGGCGGTATTACCCGATATCCATGTCGTAGTCGAACCTATTTTGATGGCATAGAAAACTTCATTAAGGTAGCTAGTCGTCATACACAGATAGGCGGTATTACCCGATATCCATGTCGTCGTTGCAAAAACAAGGAATATCTTAAAATTAAACAGGTTAAGCAACATCTCTTGAGTGATGGGATGGATAAGGGGTATACCAATTGGATATATCACGGGGAGGTTCCTCAAGCCAGCAATAATGTTAATATTGATGCTAATGTTAGTGGGGAAAGTGCCCATGATGAAGATGGAAATGTAGATAATGTATTTGAGTTGTTGGATAACGTACAAATGGGAAACTTCAATAATGCACAACAAGAAGAAGATTCGCCTTAAGTTGATGTAGGAGGAGGAAATTTTGCTAGATTGTTAAAGGGTACACAATGTGAATTGTGGCTAGGTTGTCAAAAATTCTCGAAGCTGTCAGCGATATTAAAGTTATTCCGTGTGAAGGTTATGACTCGAATGAGCAACAAAGCATTTGACATGATGCTTATGGCATTTAAGGAGATGCTTCCCGACAACAATGTGTTACTAAAGTCTCATTATGAGACTAAAAGCTTGTTGCGAGATTTAGGTCTCGGATATGAGTGTATCCATGCATGTAAACATGATTGTGTTCTATTCTGGAAAGAGAATGCAAGTAAGGAAAATTGTTCACAATGTAGTGAGTCGAGGTATAAACCTCACAAAGGTAAGGGTAAGAAAGTCCCTCAAAAAGTTCTTCGGTACTTCCCTTTGAAATCAAGACTTCAACAGTTGTTTATGTCGAAGGATACAGCCTTAGATATGCGGTGGCATAAGGAGAAACGTGTGAAGGAGACAAATGAGTTAAGACATCCAGCTGATTCAAAAGCTTGGGAGGATTTTGATAATAAGCATAGTTGGTTTGCTGCTGATCCTCGTAATGTTCGTGTTGGATTAGCAACTGATGGATTCAATTCATTTGGTAACATGAGCAATTCCTATAGTATGTCACTTGTGATGATTGTGCCTTACAATTTGCCAGCTTGGATATGTATGAAGGAACCATATGTGTTCACGTCGTTGCTTATTCCTGGTCTAACCTCGCCTGGTAATGATATTGATGTGTACCTGCGGCCTTTGGTGGAAGAGTTAAAAGAATTGTAGAGGGATGGTGTGATGACGTATGATGCCTACAGTAAATGTAACTTTAAAATGCATGTGGCAATGATTTTTGAAACAAGCGAGATTTGGGTCTCGGATATGAGTGTATCCATGCATGTAAACATGATTGTGTTCTATTTTGGAAAGAGAATGCTAGTAAGGAAAATTGTTCACAATGTAGTGAGTCGAGGTATAAACCTCACAAAGGTGAGGGTAAGAAAGTCCCTCAAAAAGTTCTTCGGTACTTCCCTTTGAAATCAAGACTTCAACGGTTGTTTATGTCGAAGGATACAGCCTTAGATATGTAGTGGCATAAGGAGAAACGTGTGAAGGAGACAAATGAGTTAAGACATCCGGCTGATTCAAAAGCTTGGGAGGATTTTGATAATAAGCATAGTTAGTTTGCTGCTAATCCTCGTAATGTTCGTGTTGGATTAGCAACTGATGGATTCAATTCATTTGGTAACATGAGCAATTCCTATAGTATGTCGCTTGTGATGATTATGCCTTATAATTTGCCAGCTTGGATATGTATAAAGGAACCATATGTGTTCATGTCGTTGCTTATTCTTGGTCCAACCTCGCCTGGTAATGATATTGATGTGTACCTGTGGCCTTCGGTTGAAGAGTTAAAAGAATTGTGGAGGGATTGTGTGATGACGTATGATGTCTACAGTAAATGTAACTTTAAAATGCATGTGGCAATGATTTGGACCATTACTGACTTTCCTGCCTATGTGATGGCTTCTGGATGGATGACGAAGGGTTATCTAGCATGTCCAAATTGTAACGAAGAAATATGTTCTTGTTATTTGAAACACGGTCGGAAGTTATGTTATTTGGGAAGTCGTATGTTTTTGTCGTTAGATCACGTTTTTAAGAAGTGGTACAAGCAGTTTCATGGTGAGAAGCAAGAGAAAGGGCCACCAAAGCAGTTGACAGGAGATGATATTTTGGAACAACTTAACTGCATACCCGAGGTTAGTTTCGGAAAGGGACCAAATAACAAGAAGTGAACTCGTGAAACATTTGAACTTAACTGGACAAAGAAGAGTAGTTTCTTTGAACTACCTTATTGGCAAACCCTTTTGTTGCGGCACAACCTAGGCGTTGTGCATATAGAGAAAAACATATGCGATAATGTGTTGGGGACATTATTGGACATTGAAGGAAAAACGAAGGGTACATTCAAAAGTTGGTTGGATTTAGAAGGAATGAAGATTCAAAAAGAACTACACGTCAAGCGTAATGGTGAAAAATTTGAGATGCCACGAGCGCGCTACACATTGTCAAAGAATGATAAAAAGCAATTGTGTGAATGGTTAAAATCAGTTAAGTTCCCAGATGGCTATGCCTCGAACATAAGTCGGTGTGTGAATGTTAATAACTATAAGATATTTGGATTGAAAAGTCGTGATTCACACATTCTCTTATAGCACCTCCACCCCATAACTATACGAAGTTTCTTAGATTCGGATATTTGTAACGCAATAGTAGAGCTTGGTATATTCTTCAAGGAATTGTGTTGTCGAACTGTTAAAGTGGATGTCTTAGAGGCAATGGAAAGGGACATTGCTATTATACTGTGCAAGTTGGAGATGATATTTCCTTCGTCATTTTTTGACATTATGGTGCACTTGGCTCTGCATTTGCCGCGTGAAGCCATTATTGCTGGCCCCGCACAATATCAGTGGATGTACCCCATTGAAAGGTACTGTATTTTTTTTAATACACAAACATTATTTTTATGACAAGTTCTAATGGTCTGTTATATTTAAATATTTGTAATAATTTTAATGCTTATGTAGATTTTTGCATACCCTCAAACTATACGTGTGTAACAAAGCACGTCTTGAAGGGTCCATTGCTGAAGCTTACTTAGACAATGAATGCTTGACATTTTGTTCAAAATTTCTCGGAGGGATTGAGACACGGTTCAATTGAGAAGAAAGAAATAGTGAGGGGGATTGCAATAATAATTGGACCACTATTTCAGATCTAAAGGAAGTAGTTCGACCTCTAGGGTCGCAAAGTTTGGAGATATTGTTTCGTGAGGACATGGAGATGGCCCGATTGTACGTGTTACAAAATTCTGCAGTAGTTGAGTCATACGAAGATAACTTATTACTTGTCATCTTATGTGAATATATAGTCTATTTCTTAATACATGTACATAATTTTATCTTAACACCATCTAATTGTTTTGAAAACACAAGGTGGAACTTGAGAGATTAGATCCGCGAAATGTTCCTCAAAGACATGCAAACGAATTTTCTAGATAGTTCGAAACACAAGTAAGTCTGTCATGTATATATTGGACTTAATTAATCAAATTCTTTTATTTAATGAAAATGATGTGTCATCATTTATTTAACACTACAATTTTTTCAATAGATCTTGAAAATGCGTCATCATCAAAAGGATACAGCTTGTGATGATCTGTATTCCCTAGTGTGTGGACCTGGATCTCTAGTAAGTCGATATTCTGCTTGTATTGTAGATGGGATTAGATTCCATACTAAGGAAAGGGAACAAAATTGATGAACACAGAATTATGGTGTGTTAGTGAAAGGAGAATGCGAAGATTACTATGGTAAACTAACAGATATCATTGAGTTACGATATCAACTGGGTAAACAAATCTTCCTTTTCAAATGTGATTGGTTTGATGTTAGGATTGGTATACATGAGGATACCTATTTTAAGAGCATAAATGTAGCCAGTAGAGCTTACAAAAATGAGCCATTTGTGTTAGTAAATCAAGCAAAACAATGCTTCTACGTCAAAGACAACAAATTTCAAGGGACATGGGAGGTAGTTCAAGATATAACAAATAGAAACTCATTTGATGTACTTGAAAAAGAGGGCGAAGTAGTAGTAGAGGATGAAATGCTTAACACTGCAGCGTACCAAGAGAACAAACCAAGCATCGAGGATAGGATTGTTGAAGTGGACTTGGACATGATCCACCCTCTTTGAACAGGGACGATTTAGAGGGTGAAAACCTTGATGCTGAAGTGATTGAAAAATGTAGTGGTGAAGCAGCAATTAATGGCGACTTTTGGGTTAATGAGGATGATGATGGAGATGACATTGAATATAGTTCAAATGAGGAACCAGAACTGTTGTCCGAAGATGATACTGATTTGGATGACATATAAAGATTTGTATTGTTGAGCATGTGCCGTATTTTTTTGGAATTATGATTAATACATTATGTGAACTTTATCTAGAATTGAGTTCCTTCTCTTTTTCAATATATTTATCTTTTAGTATTTGTTGAGTGCTGGAAATTAATTAGCCTTGTTTAGTTGTGTGCTTCATTACTTTTTTTATTTATTTAAACTAATCTTAGGTCACTTGATTTATTTTCTGTTTATGTTCTAAAGTAGCCAATATCAAATGATGACTCAGAATGTATTTTGCATATGCTTGTTTATTTTGATTTAATATTACTTGATTCTTCGTTTTAGCTTGTAAACAGAATTATGGACAATTCTGAGGCACCAATGCGTAGAATATTAAGGTCAAGCGTGGCTCAAACTCGAACTGAGACACCATCTACAAGTTCAACTGCCACACAACCGAGTGGAGAAGCTGATGGTAGTAATTCAATAAGTCAACAACTTTTTATGGAAGGTGATGGTAATACTTTGCAGACAAGGCCACAACCAAGTGGAGGTGATAATTATGCTTCATCATTAATTAACTGCAAGCATTTTTGTAGAATGACTATGTTTTAATTAAGTTGATAATTTTGTTTTCAGGCCCAGTACGAAAAGGGCGTGGAAAAGCAAAGAATATAGCCCTACACAAACCTAAGGAACTCTATGGAAAGGATGTTCCAGTTTCGGTAGAGTTTGGGATGGGTTATATTAAACCCGTTGGCAAAAATCACAATTTATGGACGGCTGAGGTTGGCATCCATGCGAGAGAGAGATAAAGAAGCATTATTGAAATATAAAATGTGGAGGAAAATTCTAGATTATGAGAGACAGGTCTGCTATGACCATTTTAAGGTAATGAGTTCTTTTATATTCTATATCATAAAGGGAATACTATATCATTTTTAATTTTCCTATGTATTTTCGCAGTGAGATACCACTCTGTTAAAATACTTGTTTTGTTGACTTGCTCTTTATTTTTCACATTTTCAATGCTATTTGTTGTGTGAATTATTGGGCTCTTTTTAACTTAAATTAAATGTCTATTATAAAGGTGACCTTTAGAGTGGATGCACATGACAATGAAACTGATTTCAAGCAAGTAACTAAGGAAATGTCTAAATGTTTGAGGAAATATATATATAAATTGAAGAATCATTTTGACAAGCATCTTCCAATTGAGAATGCACGCTTGCATCCTTATGGTATTATTGATATTGATGTTTGGGGAAAAACGTGCGATTGGTGGATGTCACTAGAATTTCAAGTTCGGATTTTTAACCACTTGCTTTAAATTATTTACTTGAAATCATTGATTATAATACATTGATTGACTAGCTATTTAGGTTTCTTAACTTGTATTATTGTTTGAATTGATATGTAGAAAATAAGTGACAAAAATAAAGGCAACCGCTTGAAGAATAAGATTCCTCATGTTTCTGGATTGATGTCTTTTGCCAGACGCTATGATGTTTATGTACGTAATATTTAAAATAATAATTATAAAATTTCAATTTATTATCCATCTAAATCATATTTTGTGTTGCAGCTGAAAGAAAGTCAAGAAAGGCAAGAAAGGCAAAATGAAGAAGATGAGGAAGTTGAAAGTCCTGAGGAGGGTCCTGCTATTCGCATGTACGAGGACATGCATTTTAGGGAACAAACTGGATGGGTAAATGAGATAGCTAAGCAGAACTACGTAAGTTTTTTTCCCCCCATTTTACTTTCTTTTTGTTTTTCTTAATATGTTATTATTGCCATCTTGTTTGATAATAAGATTGTGTGTGTATGTGTAGTAAATTAGTTATAGTATATATACTCACATGTAGAAGTATATATGAATTTTCCACTCCAATACATTAAAAAAAATAGCAGGAGCGGGGTCTTAGTTAATATGTTTCCTGCATATATAAATGAACCAACATGTTGAAATTTTTTTTGTGTTCTTAAAACTTAATTTGAAAGCTGTTAAATCAGTTTACTTCAGTCTATTTTTAGGAATTTTTTTGGATGTTACTAAACTGGTTTTGATATCATAGATGATATGTCAGTTTAGTAAACGTTTACTTCATCGTGTACTTGATTATTTCATGTATTGGAAATTCCCCATTTAATCTACATGCATGGCTGCTGGACCCTACAGCTGGTTTTATGATGTCATGCAGCCATGCTATTCTTTTTCAGTCCTTTTTTTTTCCCTTTTAGGTTTTTTATTTATTTGTTCATTGCACGGTGTCACATTTTTTTGTGCTGTATATTATATATATGTATATATATATACTCGATGAATTGATGGACTACAAAAGCAAAGGAACAAAGCCGCCTTGCAACATCATTCACCTGACCCATACATGCATGTGTAGGGATTAAGTTAATTAATTAATTAATCCATATATATATATATATATATATAATGCAATCACTATCTAGTGTGTAGCGTACGTGTACATCTACCATATTTGTGTCCTCCCACCAAGAAGTACCCAAGTTGCACAAATCATAAAGACATTAGATAGATGAGATATATTACATTTGGAAAGAATAATCAAAACTACCTTTCGATTTAAATATGTGTATATATATATATATATATATATATATATATATATATATATATATATATAAATGGAGATGATGGATGAAGCAAAGGGACCCATTGGCATTATAAGTGTGTAAAGATGATAATTAGATTTTGATTGGAGAGAGCCCCCTAAGATTTCTCAATGACAGTGAACACATGCTAACCACTATACAATATATAAAACTTGTAGGTTGGAATCATAAAGACAAGCATGCATCAGGCCCATTCCCTTTTCCACCTTTAAATTTAAACCAGAAATATAAGCTAAGTATCAACCTAGCTACCCTTTTTTTTTTTTTTTTTGTCGAATAAATGGGAAGATTACACAGCTAGAGCCGTCCAGGGCCACCACTTTTTACACACAGAAACACACTCATGGGGGGAAGATACATATATATATATATATATATGCTAAGCATGATAACGAGGCATCTATATATATGCTCCTACAACATTGACAAAAGATGTATCACATTTCTGAAAACCACTGTCTAGCCACATACCATCCTTTTAACAAGTTTTAAAAATCCATAAAAACATATTAAGGCGACTTCTGCTTAAACTGTAATTTCTAGATATTATTTTTGTCATTTTAGCAATCTCTTACTAAATATTTGTGAAAGATTATATTAAAATCTTATTCTTCCTAAAGTTTATCTAGGAACCATTCTTCCTAAAGCTGATTCATAGAGAGTGTACAGCTCATAAAGATATGTTAGAAGGTATGCATCACAATTTAATTATTTTATTTTTTGGTTCTCCTTGGTGATTGGATAAAGCAGAACTTAAATAGAAAACCTTGTGTAGGAAATTAGAAGATCACAAACCTCATAAAATAATATTGCAAGCCATTCCATGAGGCAGAAAATTTCTGAAAACGACATTGCCTGCCATAAAATTTCAATCAAGACTGATATAAGCTTGATGTTGGCACAATTGTGTTGATGGAAATTGAAATAAGCCTATAGATAATTGAAAGGCAAAAAAGAACTTAAGTTTCTCTAACTAAAGAAATCTGTTATTCGCCCACTTAATGCTGCACCTAATATTCCCCCTATTATCAGTATTGAAATGAAAACAGAATACTACAAATGATGAAAATAAGCAGGAAATATCAGTACAGTGAATAAATGCAAAAAATCAGAAGAAAAGTGAAGAGAAGGTGACCATAGAACTGAGAACCCTTCTTTTAGTCTAAAATGAAAAAAGTTTCAGTTATTGATTGCAATATTAATTTTTTATTGACCTACTGATGGTAACACTACATTAATCTTAATTTCAGGATGTAATGAAAGAGAAGTTTTCACGTTTTTCACAATTCTGATCGTACCAGTCCTATGATAAATGATGTTGAGATAGTGGAAAACCAATTAGGTATCAGAAAGGGATATCGTTGTGGGTTCGGCAATGGTTTTGTAGCTCCAAGCCATCAACGTGCATCCTCATCTTTCGAAGAGGCTTCTAGAAAAAGGGTGAAAAATGTTGAAGAAAAAAATGCACAACTTACGTAGAAAGTTACAAATTTGGAGGAGAAGTTGGATACAATTCAGAAGCTGCTTTAGTAGCAACAACACCTCCTTGAGCAGCAACAACAGCAGCAATAATAGCTCCTTGAGCAACAACAGCACCAACAGCCGCCACCACGGTTCCACCAAAATCAACATTCTCCATCACATTCCTAACAGCAGCATGCCCCGCCAAGCTGGTGTCAGCGGCCACCAACATGGTGGCAATTTCAGCACCACCCACCAGCACCACCACAACAATCACCTGAATGAACTATAAAGATAATTATTTTGGTAGATATATTTTGGAGCTTTTTGATGGCTATCTAGCTGATTTCTAACTATTTTGGTACGTGTATTTTTTGGCCTGCATTTTCATGATTGCATTCAGTTTAAAATGATGTTTTAATTTTTGAGGATGTTTGGAACCATTTGATGTTAAAGCAGCTAGTAGATACTTTTAGTTCTTGTTTACAAAATTGGAGAATTTGTAGTTTCATCATGAGATTAAGAGTTTGTTTGTTCGCACCATATTGTGGTGATAATCTATTTTTTTCTTTCTAGAATGATATTGTTGGTGTATGTACTTTTTAGTTCGGATGTTTTGGTTTAATAAGTTTTTTTAGAACACAAATCCACCAGAAAAAAGAATAAATAAAATAATAAAAATAATCAAGTATTAGGGACAGTTTATAATTGTCACAAATTTAAAAATAATAATAATAATAAAATCATATTAGGGACAGTACAAATTGTGCCTAATAAGTATTGTATTAGGGACGGACAACAAATCCGTCTCTAATACGTCAACTATTAGGGACAGTAAATATCGTCCCCAATAAATCAAAGGGGGACAGTCCTATTTGGGACAGTAAGTCTGTCCCTAATAAATCGACCTATTTGGGACAGTAAGTTCGTCCCTAATAAATCAAACGGGGATAGTCCTATTTGCAGCAGTAAGTCAGTCCCTAAAGGTTGATATTTTTAGGGACGGACAACTTTTACTGTCCCTAAAAATCTTTTGTGGCACAACTATTAGGGACGGTCGAATTTGATCATTAGGGACGGTCTTAGGGCTTTTAGGGATAGATTCGACCGTTACTAAAAACCTAATTTCTTGTAATGTTTATAAGTTTAATCATCAATGTAAGAAGGTAAAAATTAATAATGGTAGGCCCGCGCTTGCTAACAGGGTTGCCGAAAAGGGCAACCCATTCCCCAATTTGCATGACGTGGCCCAATTTTGGCGACCCACAATGGAGCAGATTGGGTCGTCAAAATAGGCCCAAATCGCCAACAGGCCAACCATTGGACCTGCTCTTATGGGGCAATTTGCACAAAAAAAAAATTATACCTTTTGTATTTGAGGAGGGTGTTTCTTGCACTTAACCCTAACTATTTTAAGTACGAATATGTTCGACTGACTAGACATGCTCCAAAAATCATCACATAGGGGTATTATTGAATACTTTTATAATTTAGGCAGGTTTTTAGAAAGTTTGTTTTATTGCAAAATAGAATATGATGCTAAATTTGACAAAAGTGACGTCTGGATTTCTCGTTAACCAAAAAAATAAAACAAAAAACAAAATTTATAAGCTAGAATTCCTAAAAACAACATGGAAATGTCAATTTTAAAAATTTAATTAAAGGTGACAATTGGAACATATTAAAGGATCAACCTTAGTCTTACCCATACTATGGTAACTTTAGTAAGTAATATTGGCCAAATTTGATTCCAAGCTGATCACAATTTGATTGAATTTTACAATAGCAGTTAGCACTAACTGCCAAAAAAAAAAAAAAAAAAAAAAGTGTCAAATGTATTTTAAAATGGCGTTGTTATATTATTTAGGTAAAAAAATTGGTGTTGTTATATCTAAGTCATCACCCTTTCATGAAATTATAGCCTTTCATGAAATTACAGTTAGTGTCATTATAAAAGTAGGGTAATATACCTCACTTTTGTAATGACACCGAATGTAAATTTTTGTTAAATGAAGGACATATATAGTACTATACAAAAGTTCAAAAAAATATTAAAAAAAAAAAGTAAATAAAAAATTGTGCCAACCGTGATTGGATTTCTAGCCAATCATAGCACCCGGCCACGCTCTATTACACAAATATATTTATGTATATACAGAGAAATCCATGTTCTATTTTTTATTCCTGTAGATTTAATTTAAGAAATAAAAGTTTGAAAAAACAGTTTGTGAAAAAAAAACAATAATAATAAAAAGAAGCAAAGTAAATACTCCAATTTTCACAATTTTTTTTTTTTTTTAAATGTCGTTTCTAAATATTAAAAAAAGGCTGTCATAAAACCAAAATCTTGACCTGAGCCATGAATGTATTTTGCATAATAACACTTGGCATGATCATTTAGTTAATTTAGGATATGAAAGATTTATTTAAACGCATCTTTCATGTTCAAAATTTTAAATTTTGATCAGCTCCTTTTTCATGTTATTACTCAACATTGCTTATTTCATTGACATTCCACTATGGTATTACTTTCAAGTGATGTCAAAACTTGACATTATCATATAGTATTATATTATTTTCACCTTTGGTTTCAACTCCATGCCCAAAACGAGGTTGGGTTTGGACAGTTGAATTTTGACTTAAATTGGTTTGGATTAAAAGAGTTAACAACCCAGCCTAAATTCAAGCTAATAGATAATTATCTTTACTATTTTTATTAGGATATAGTGTAATAAAAAAAAAAAAAGTGATATTGATGTAGTACCAAAAATAAATAAATTGTTTCCATGTAGTTTAAAACGTTACGAAGTGAAATGAGTTTTATACAATTCGTTGAATTAAATATATATATATATATATATATATATATATATATATATTATGAGGTGAAGTTACTATAAAACCCTACAAATTAATAGGCCTTATTTAATTCAACAATTAGATGCTCCTTGTTTCTTTTTAATGTTCCCAATGGGCCAATTTGAGTAGGAATTTTGAGTATTTGTGCGTCTCATCGTTACATAATAATTTTAGTGTTATGTAACTATTTATGTAACGTTTTTCGTGCTCCTGAATATCATCATTACGTGGCGCTCTCTAGAACTTTCCCTTTTTCTCTCACCTTAAACAATAACCTTTCCTCGTCGCCGTCGACGTTCCTCTGTGATTCAGAGGTTGGCTCGTTTCGTTGAGCTTTGTGTTATTTGATCCTCTGTTTGCGGATGATTTTGTGGCTGTTGTTGGTGATTGGCTTTCCTTCCCCAACTTGTTCAGCCGAGTAATTGTTCCTCGCTGCCGTTGAGGTTTCTTTGTGATATGTGCTTTGCTCGTTTTATCGAGAAGTGGTGTCCCATGATCTTGTGTTTGGGGATGGATTTGTTGTTGGTGTTGATGGTTGAAGCTTATTTTTCCGCTTGCTTGATGGTTGCTTGGTGTGTGATTTCTGGCTGCTTTTTTGCTTCTCAGTTGCTCTTGTTTTGCCAATTTTGTGTTCTTGCAATTGATTGCTGAAATTGGTTGTGGTTGGTGGGTATTGTGGGGTCTTGTTTTCAGGTCTGCTCCACTGGGGCATTTTTGTTTGCATCAATCGTTGTTCTTTGATTTCCTTCTTGCGTTTCGGTTCGATTTTGGTGACTGTTTCTCCAATTTTTTTGTTTTGTTCTGTTTTCATCTGGTTGGTGGGTTGTGTGGTGGTGCAGCTCTGACGGTTTTGCCAACCCCACAGTACAGTGTTATGCTACCCCGGTTCAGTGATATTGTTCAAGGTTCCCCTTCGGGTACGAAGGCAATTGGTGCTCCTCTTCATCTTGGCGTGGCGTTTTCCGGCCTTCTACCTCATCCTCCTTTACGGGTTTTAGTTTGGAATTGCCAAGGGGTAGGTAATCCTCTTGCTGTTAGACAACTATTGCACCTTAATAGCAAGCATTGTCCGGATTTTGTTGTTCTACTTGAAACGAAAACGAACTTAAGAAAATTGCAGCGGCTATAACGGCGGTTAAAAGTGAATTTTGTATGGAATGTGGACTCGGTTGGGGCAGCCGGAGGGATTGTTGTTTTTTGGAACTTTTAACATTTATTCCGCCTTATGGATTACTGTGAGTATCAAATTACGGTGGAATTTTTTGTCACCGGTAAAGGTTCATGGTTTCTTACCTTCATTTATGCTAGTACTGATGATGGTATTCGGGCGGCTCAATGGGCCTATCTTAAGCCTATGCAACAATAGGGGGGAGATCGATGGCTTCTCCTCGGTGATTTTAATGATCTATTATTACCTCTAGAAAAATGAGGGGCAAATCCAAAACCATCTTGGGTGTTGAAGAATTTTCTATCCCTGGTGCATGATTGTGAGCTAATAGATTTGGGATTTGAGGGTATCCCTTCACATGGAGCAACCATCGAAGTGGGCGAGCTCATATTCAAGAACGATTGGACCGTGCCTTAGCTACTAAACATTGGTGTTGGTTGTTTCCCCAAGCTTGTCTACATCATTTAACGGTTGCTGGGTCTGATCATTGTGCATTGTTTCTTCAACTTTCACCGGCTTTTTCTAAGAAAGCTTGTCAATTTCATTTTGATACCCGGTGGGTTTTGGATCCTTTTGGTGCGGTCTCGGTGATCGCGCAAAACAATACACAAAACTTTGAGTTTGGAAATTAGTGCCAAGTGGGCATCATAATTTAAATTTATAAACCGCTTAACACATATACTATATAGTATGAGTGAGAAGGGATCGTCCCAAGGGATTGAGTTGTCGTACTAACTTGAGGAATCAAAATTAGGGTTAGTAGGTCGAGTGATCAAAATAGTGATTGGTTGGTTGAATTAAACTAGATGCAAATTAAACTAAAGTATGCAATAATGCAATAGAGAGAATAAAAGATAGAGAGAGATCTTGGAGTTTAGAGATCACCACTAAGCATAACTTTTCTACACCTTTAATGAATGATTACTGAGGGGAAGAACATGTATTGCAATGTAGTGTGTGTGTGTGGTTGTTTCAACAAGCATGGATGACAAATTAAGCATATATTGTCTAAACAACATGGTGGATAGCACAACATATCAAATTAAGCCATTAATCATTTCTTTAAGCTCACAATCCAAACACATCACAAGGTTAAAGATATATGTTACTTGTTTTTCATAAGTATGGAACATCAACAACAAGTATGGATTGTCCTCACATTTAACAACTACACAACAACTAAGCTAATGGCATGAAATTAAACTAATTAAACTAATAGAGAGGCACAATCCATTAAAAAATGAGTATGAACCATCAAATAAACCACAAGAACATGACATTTAAGCATTATGTCTTGACAATCTCTAGATCCAAAGCATCAACATACATAGACATGTATCAATAACACAAGAAATAGAGACAAACACATGAACATCTATTCTAGCATACATAGACAAATGGATAAAATGAAATGATCAATTGGAAGTATTAAACCATATAAATCATTGAAGAAACAAGATCTATATATACAAAAGTGTCAAGACATGAATTACAATACAAATCCCCTCAAAAATACATAAATCAAGAAGTAGAAAGCATACTTAGGACTAACTCTATCCCCAAGAGGATGTCTAGCCACTCATGGATGATGTCTTCTAACCCTCAAGGGTAAGCTCCATGGAAGAAATTTGCTCATTGGTTGATGAAGAGTCTCCAATGGAGTCTCTAGCCTCCTCCTCTTCTTTTTTTCCTCCCTAAGAGTTCTCTAAGGTATGGTATGATATGAGATAATACAATATGATCCTCTATATTCTATGTTAGAAAAAGTAATGCTTATCCTTATATAGGTAGGTCAAATGACACCCAAAATGATCTGGGGTCGTACAACAAATATTCCCCAATGATTGGATAAAAGACAACTTTTGTGAGCTGGAAATTAACTTTTTTGCACTGGAGGAAGTTCGATCGATAGAACTTTGGACTTGGATTGATCGAACATGGCTGAAATCTATCGAACTGAAGTTGGATTGATCCTTAATGGCGGCGCCTTTTTAGATAAAAATAAATCTGAGATATTTTGAAGATATTTTTGGGAAAAGGACAAAAGTGGTTGGTAGGGTAGTACAACTGGACAAGATCAATCATTTGGATAAGAACAAGAATATTTTATCGATCGAAGAAGGAAGTTGGATCGATCGAACTTTTGAGATCTTTGAACAGGGACAAACATGGCTCAAATCTATCTTGAAGTGCTGGGATCGATGAAAGTTGGATCGATCAAACTTTTCTTGAGATCGATCAAAGTTGCTGAAATTCCACCCTTTGCTTCCCTTTGCTCTATTTGCTCCTTTCTTTGATTAATCCCAGAATTGCTTCAATTATGCTCTTATTTAGCTGAGTTAGCTTATTTTGGGAATAAATACCTGAAAATGGAAATAACACGAAATTAATACAAAACGGTAAAATAAAGTAGATAAAGGTTCTAGAATACTTAAGCTTAAGGGGTTTAAATACGCACTTTTCAGCGCTCATCACACCCCCAAACTTAAATATTGCTAGTCCCTAGCAGTGAACTACAAAATAAAGGAATGAAATGAACAACTATATAACTATGAACTAGAAAGCAATAAATGGATAACGCCACTTTCGTAGGGAACATGATTGCACTTAGCATATGTAACAAGCCTTTTAAACCCTTAGGTTACCCCTAGTGGACGAGTGAAGTCTCGTGAGGGTTTCCAGAAATGATACCCACAAACATTAAGCTCATTCTTTCTAAAGATGCACCAATATTGCAAACAAGCATTGAGAAAAAACTACCTCAAGTATGCAATTTTTCAAATATTTCCAAGCAATCTCCCAGAATTTCAACATCAAGCAAGCAAATATGTTCCTCCATACATCAAGAAAATGATCATGCAAATCAAAACAACTCTAGAATCATTTTTGAGTGAACCGTCATCAAATGTGTTGCTATATAAGCCAACTAAAGAATTAATCACATCCTTACCTTCAAACTAGTACACAAATCTAGCACCGATCATCAAGACAAAAGTAGACTTTTTATTAAAGCTTTATTGTTCTAGGTGCGCTTATTCTTTTCACTCGATTTTTTTTTTTTTTTTTTTTTAAAGGATCAAAGATGGAAGCATGGTGCGATGTGTTGATCTATTAAGCTTTCTAGCGATTCATGTGGTCGAGCGTTAGGTCAATGACTCCCAAACCAGACGGCTTTAGGGCATTAGGCGTTCAAACACCCCTACGGACTTACAAGCTTAAATCAACTAGGCTACAAATCAAGACAACCCCCATCTAATCATTTCCCACTTCTCACCTTTTGGGAGAAGTCCTCACTTTTTATTGCTTTTGCTTTTGCTCTTTTTTTTCTTTTTTTTTTTCTTTTTTTAAGCAAGTTCAATTATTAACCTAGAGTTTGGGCCCTCCACCTTTCGGCGCGAGAAGTTTAGTGCTTGATGAAGCTAGAATCCCGGCTACTTAGTGAAAAGGGGTTGTTATCCACCTTTATCAAGAATGAAAGCTTTCAATGCACTACTAGCTCAATTGGGATGTAACCAATTCAATAATCAACAAAGCATGTACCCCACAAATGAATGCTAGTGTGCGTCTGTGCTAGTATAGAAAACTAGAGTGAATCTCAAAACAATCACAAAATCAGGATGATATGGACCACAAGTGCAAGCAAGATATCAATCTTTCGAAAAATTTATTCCTAAATGGCATCCACAAGGCATACAAGGAGTATTGGACTCTCAAGTCATGCAATTTTTAAATTCTAAGCAATATAGTCCTCAAAAGATCAAAATCATAGCTAGAGATGGACCAATCATGGAAAATCCTTCAAATACACAAGTCATGCTCAAAATTGTTAAAATTAAAAGCAAACACTGTAACATACACTATTACCCCCAAACTTAAACAGCATAATGTCCTCAATGTGCAAAGAGAACAAAGGGAAAGAGTATACCAGTGCAATTAAGGCAAAGAATGGCTAGGAATGAAGTATCCAAAGTGGGTGGCATAGCCCCCCCCCCCCCCCCCGCCGCGCAAAAAAAAAAAAAAACTTGGGATTAACTGTGGTCCTGAAATTTGGCACTTGGATAAACTTATCAGATAACAAAAGGGATAATACAGTGCACAGTGGTCATGCAAGTGTAAATGGGATAACAACTGAAAATAGAGAGAGGTATAAGGGTGGTCCTGAAAATTAGGCAGCACTCTCTCTCACTGAAGTCACTATGATGCACCTGATGGAGTCAAATAGACACATATGAGAATATATATATATATATATATATAATGGCATCCATAAAGAAAGCATATATAAAGAAAATAAAGTACAGGGACATAAAAATGTCAAAGCCGACAAACCCAGCTGCAAAAATAATATACAGTGACAAAAATAAAGTATAAATGATAGAGATGTAGTATGAAAAGATAGAAAAACTGGGAATCTCAGGTAGACGAGGCAGGACGGGCAGGGCGTGCTCCGCAGACATCCGTAGATAAATCTCGGAACATAGTCGTGATATCCGTGCGGAGTTGTAGCAAAATCAGCTCTGTGGGCAACAGTATAAGCTCTAAGGGCGGTAATATTAGCTCGCATAGCACCTACTGCATCCTCAAGAGCCTGAAGGCGCTCTCTAAAGCTAGGGGTCTGACTGGGAGCCTCAGGTACATAAGAATCTGAAGAATGAGAATCCTGAGTCTGTCCTCCTCGTGTACTGGCGACCCAGCTGGAGAGTGTTGCTTTGCATTATCTGCAGGTCACTCTAAATCAATATCCATGCACTCGACAACCGGATCAACTGGTGCGTCATCTGCTGCCGAGTCTGCTGCTGCTGCTGGGGCCTCGGCCTCTAAATCCTCTGCTGCATATGCGGCATCCTCCTATAATCGGGCAATAATAGCATTATAGCTCTTGTCCCAATCCTTCTTCCGGAAGTTGCAGGTACCTTTCTCTGGGCGCTCCCGTGGCTGGAAATAGCATCCCTGATTAAGTAGGATTTGGGTGATGAGGTGGCCAAATGGAAGGAACTTGGCCCTTTTGGGCCGCTCCTTGCTAATGTAGGTATCATAAAGCTGCCTCATCACGCTCCAGATGAGCGCAGGGATAGACACCCAATGCCCTGTATAGAATGCGTATAGGGCTGTCAAATAATCTCCTCGCCTCTGAATCTTGTGCCTGGCCATATATATGTTGCAGAATAAAACAGAGTCAATAAACCACAGGTTATCTGGAAGATATGTGCAGGTGGTGAATGTCTCGCCAATGGCATAGTGACCTGTTAAAGCAACTGCCATATCGGCATAAGAAGGCTTGTATAGCCTCGGATATATCTCCTGAAGCTTCGGAGGGCATAAATGTAGGCAGTGGCAAGATATGGATAATGTGTCCACTATGATAGAGATCTGGTGGCCATCAATGGTGGTAATCATCTCTGCCGTGGTACGCGGGGATGGCCGGAGGTTCTGGAAGAACACCCATATGAGCCTCAGATACACAGGGCTAGTAACTGGCGCAAGAATAGCTGCAAGGCCCCTCCGGATAATGTCATCATAAACGGATCGGGTCAGCACCGATCTGGAGAAATAATGTATATCAAAAACTGACTCATGGGCCACTGACATCTGTGTATACCTGTCAAGCTCCTGGGCTGGCTGAGCTGGTGAAGGAGATGGAGATGGTGTAAACTCAACCTGGGCCTGAGAAGGAGATGGAGAATGTTCAGCCTCAACCGCATGAGAAGGTGACTGAGGTGGAGTAGGATCTAATGGCTCCTCCTGTATAGGGTCCTATGCATGAGAAGGACCAGCCTCGTCATCGAAAGTGTGCCTGCCCCGGCGGTGATAGTGTCTGCGGGCTATAGTCTTGCGCTTAGTCATAGCCTGAAAAATAATTTAAAACTTACAAGGGGAGTCAGTGCCAGAATAAAGAATTAAAAGCACAAAATAGAAACATGTATGCCAAATAAGATAAATAAAACAGATAAATGACATGAATCTATGAAAGTGATAGGATGTGAACATGTTAAGCAGTATAAGTGTAAAATACATCCAATGTGGAAAATCACAGGCATTGGGCATGAATGAGATAGCATGGACATAAGATAAGATGCATGGAATGTGTATATGAAATCTGTGAAGTTCGATCGATCACAAGAAAGTTTGAGATCGATCTCACTCGATCGATCTAAGAAATTGAGAAACTAAGTTCGATCGATCTTACTAGATCGATTTGAGAAATATGTTCGATCGATCGAACTTTGTGAAGAACGTGGACAGTTACAGATCTGTGATGTGGATGACACGGGGCCTTCATGAACTGGGTCGTGGGCCGATCAACACACAAATCAACAATCCTATTCACCTATACGAGGCCCACACTCCCAAAATCAAATCAAAAATCAACCATATATATAATCATAGATACACATATATACATATATATACAAAAAGCTTCAAGCCTCATCAATGGTAATTTTCAACATTAAAAGAGCATGGATCTAACATTTAAAGCAAGTATATATCAAATCGAAGCTTGAATCTAAAGGATGGATTCAGATCTCACCTAAAAATGAAGAGAGAAGTGGAAACTCAAAGGAGTGAGATGCGAAATCCAAAAGGAGAGAGAGAGATCCGAGATGAGATGAAGCTCGCCGGAGATGGGGAAGATGGGTGCAGCGGCGATGAGGGATAGGGTTTGGAAGAGGGTTAGATCGATCTTTGAAATCGATCTTGAAACCCTTAGTTTCATTTTTTTAAAAACTTTCCCGAACTAGCTCAATTAATCAAACTGAGACCTCAGATCGATCGAACTGAATTTTTTTTTTTTTTTTAAATTAAAAACTGAAAATTAAAAATAAAAATAAAAGTTTTTGGATTTTTAAAATAAAATAAAATCTTTTTTTGGGATTTTTGGAAAATAAAATAAAATAAAAATATTTTTGGATTTTTAAAATTAAAAAGTCAAATAAAGTCAAAGATGGTGAGATGAAGAACAGAGATCGATCTGAACAAAATGTTCGATCGATCTAACAGAGAGCAAAAATATGCAGGTTTTTGGGTTCAGAAATTTGTCTAAGTGTTGGAACTCAAGATCTATTGAACTTGAGGTTTGGATCGATCTAAGGACTTATGATCGATCAGAGAATAAGTTCGAACGATGGGACAGAGAGATGATTTGGATGCAGGTTGATGCAGGTTGAAAATTTTTTTAAGTGTTGGATGCAAGTAGAAGTTCGATCAATCGAACTCTTATTTGAGATCGATTGAACTTATGCAAAATGCTCAATTTCAACATAAAAGTGCATGCAATCCTAATCACAGTTCCTGGCAATGCATATGAACCAAAAACAAGTATCTAGACTTCACAAGAAATGAAATTAAAGATAGAAATGAGGGAGGAATAGGGTTTTGACACCCTACGAAATGTCATGCTAGTCTTTAACGTCTCTAGCAAGACGTTGGGCTCTTTTAGCCGGATCAAACATCTTGTAGTGCAACCCCTCCTCAATGGGGTGATAAGTGCTTTGAACTCCACCCAACAAATGGTTCTTTAAGGAACTTGTTGGGTTAAGCTCAAAGATGTTTTCGGTCCTTGGTCAATGCAATCTTTGGGCTTCCACGTCCTTTCAAAATAGGAGTTTGAAACAACTTTCTTTGGTTTCAAGGTTGAAGATGGACTTTTTGAAACCTTGGTCTCACATAAAAGCTCAATACCTTCACTTTTAAGGTCATGACATTTATCTACAACATTAATCTCTTCATGCTTGTCAAATGAATTGGGGGTTGGATTAAAAATATTCAACTTTACCTTCATATGGCCAAAAGAGATCTTTATTATCCCCGTCTTACAATTGATGTTGGCATTCGCGGTTGCCAAGAAAGGACGGCCAAGGATAACGGGAATTTGACTCTTAGGATTTGGGACCGGTTCCGTGTCAATGATAACGAAATCAACGGGAAAGAAGAATTTATCAATTTTAATCAATACATCCTCGATGATACCCCTAGGCTTTTTGATTGATCGGTCGGCAAGTTGTAAAACTACCGATGTTGGTTTTAAGTCTCCTAAGCCTAATTTGACATAAATCGAGTATGAAAGAAGATTAACACTAGCTCCTAGGTCAAGAAGAGCCCGATTAATGACATGATCACCAATGATGCATGCAGTAGTACGTGAACCGGGGTCCTTAAACTTGGGGAGAGTGTTATGCTGCAAAATTGAGCTCGATTGCTCGGTTAAGACCACTTTTCTAGGCGCTTAGCTTTTGTTCTTCCGCTTTTGGGTGTACAAGTCTTTCAAGAATTTGGCATAAGCCGGAATTTGCTTGATTGCATCCAAAAGTAGAAGATTGACTTTTACTTGCCTAAACACGTCCATGATTTCATTGACTTTGGCATTTTGCTTGTCATTTGAAATGGATCCTTTTAAGGCATCCGAAAATGGAGCTTTTGGTTCAAAAACCTTTTCAGAATTTTTTTTTGAAGTCTCTTCAACACAAGAAGTTTTCAAATCATTTTGCACATCTTTCTTTTCAAAATCAATTTTCAACATATTCTCATTTATATGGTCATGCACATGCAATGAAGGAGGAATATGATATGAAACAGGACGGGTGTTAACTCGTGGTTGCACCAATTCACTCTCTTCATTGGACATACCCACTGGGTTATCCACAATCTTTCCACTTCTCAAGGTAGTCACCGCATTGACATGCTCTATTGTGTGACCTTCCGATGAGGAATGAGCCTCCACAACACATTGTTGCTTTTGTGGGGCATTCAAAGGCATTTTCCCCTTCTCTCTTGCATTCAAAGTACTAGCTATTTGCCCTACTTGGGTTTCTAGCTTAGCAATGGATTGAGAGAGAGAATGAAGCAATTGTGTGTTTGCCTCCAAAGTGCCCAAAGCAGTTAAAACTTTCTCTTCAAAAGCGGGACTTCTAACATTTCCTTGGGAATATGATGGTTGATTAGGAAAATGAGAATTTGAAAATTAGTTTCCTTGTAATTGATATGATGATCTAAAACCTTGGGAACCTTGGCCTTGTAGTGGAGGTGGAATGTATTTTCCTTGAAAACCGCCTTGGGAAGGGTTTGAGCCCTCCCCTTGGTTTTTCCAAGAGAAATTCGGGTGATTCCTCCAACTAGGATTGTAATGATTTCCATAAGGATTGTTCCCTTGATCAGCAAAAAAAACATTTACTTGTTCATGATGCTCACTTTGCACATGTCCATGGGGACAATTGGAAGTAGAATGTAAAACACTTGAACAAGTCACATATGTTTCATTAGATGCATGATAAGAATGGTTAGGGAAGGAAGATACTTGATTCACCGAGTTTGGTTGATCAAAAGTTGATCAAACCTTTAAGATAATGATTTCATTTCGGCGGCAATTTCATTGGAGTGGTGAACTTAACATAAGCCAACACTCTTCCTACCACTAGAATTTCTACCATTCTTCAAAGATAAAGTACGATGCAAAGAATTTTCACTCATACTCTCATAAAGATGCCACACGTCATCCTCATGCCTATCAATGTAAGAGCCACCCATGGAAGCATCAACCATGCCTTTGTAATTGTCCGATAAGCTCTCAAAGAAATATTGAACTAATTACCATATGGGCATGTCATGATGTGGACACTTCCTAAGCAATTCATTAAAGCGTTCCCATGCCTCATGAAATGTTTCTCCATCCCCATGTGAAAATTCTCGAATTGAGGTTCTCATGGCATTGGTCTTAAAAACCGGATAGTACTTCTTCAAGAACTCTTGTTGCATTTCTACCCAAAAAGTTATTGAAAAAGGCATAAGATTGTTAAACCAATATTTTGCCTTGTCTTTAAGGGTAAATGGATAAAGTTTAAGCCTTAAGACCTCTTCCAGCATGTTCGTATATTTTATAGTGGAACCTATTCATGAAACTCATCCAAATGCTTGTAAGGTTCTTCACTTGGAAGTCCATGATAGTTAGGAAGCATTTGAATGGTTTGTGGCTTAATTTCATAGTGGTGTGCTCTAAATGGTGGCAATTGAATGCATGTGGGTGCATGATATTCATTAGGCACATAGTGATCTCGTAAAGCAAGGGGAGGATTAGTAATTGGAGGTGCAACATGGGCACCTTGGTTGCCTTGAACGATGGGAGGTGGTGGAGCATAGATTGGCCTTGGCATTCCCAATGGAACTTGGCCTTGTTGTTGTGGTGGATGAACATATGGCCTTGGCATGCCTAATGGAACTTGCATGTTATCATGATGCACATTGGGGTGGAGGATGCCTTGTTGGTCTATGTGACCAAGGTCCTCCACATGGTCCTCATTGTGTCCTTCCATTGATGAAATGGATTAACTAGAACTACCTCTCCCCCTAGGGTTTCGAACAATGGATTCAAGATGAAAATTTAAAGGGACAAGAGTAGGTCTCAATGATCTACGACCATGCATGCACAATGCAACACTACATTACAATTAAGCTAATGACATGAAATTAAACTAATTAAACTAAGGGAAAGGCACAATCCATCAAGCAATGAGCATAAACCATCAAGAAAATTACAAGAGCATTCCATTAAGTACTATGTTTTGACAATCTCTAGATCTATGGCATTAATACACATAGACATGCATCAATAACACAAGAAATAGAGACAAACATATGAACATCTATTCTAGCATACATAGACATATGGATAGAATGAAATGATCAATTGGAAGCATTAAACCACATAAATCATTGAATAAACAAGATATATATATACAAAAGTGCCAAAACATGTATTACAACACTAATCCCTCAATAATACACAAAGTCAAGATGTAAAAAGCATGCTTGGGGCTAACTCTAGCTCCAAGAGGATGTCTAGCCACTCATGGTAATGCTTCTCCAACCCTCAAGGGCAAACTCCATGGAAGAAATCTACTCCTTGGTTGATGAAGAGCTCACAAGCTTGTGTCTCTAGCCTTCTCCTCCTTTCTTCCTCCCTAAGAATAGCCTCTATTATGATAGATGGAGCCTCTCCAAAAGTGTATCATATTCTATATATAGGTAGGTCAAGTGACACATAAAATGAGCTGGGGTCGTGTACAAAATATTCCCCAATGATTGGATAAAAGACAACTTTTGTGAGCTGGAAATTAAACTTTTTCGCACTGGAGGAAGTTCGATCGATCGAACCTTGGACTTGGATCGATCAAACATAGCTGAGATCTATCGAACTAAAGTTAGATCAATCCTCAATGGCGGCGCACAATCCTCAATGGCGGCGCCTTTTTGGATGAAAACAAATCTGAGATATTTCGAAGATATTTTTGGGAGAAGGACAAAAGTGGTTGGTAGGGTGATACAACTGGATAAGATCAATCATTTAGATAAGGACATGGTAGTTTGATCAATCGAAGAATGATGTTGGATCGATTGAACTTTTGAGATCTCTGAAAATGTCATCATGGCTCAGATCCATCTTGAAGTGCTGAGATCAATCATGTTAGATCGATCGAACTTTGATCTGAGATCGATCGAAGATGATGAATTCCACCTTTTGCTTCCACTTGACTCCTTTCTTTGATTCATCCTAGAATTGCTTCATTTCTGCTCTTATTTGGCTGAGTTAGCTTATTTTCGGGATAAGTGCCTGAAAATGGAAATAACACGAAATCAATTTAAAACGATAAAGTAAGATAGATAAAGGTACTATAATACCTAAGCTTAAGGGGTTTAAACACGCACTTTTCAACACTCATCACACCCCCAAACTTAAATATTGCTAGTCCCTAATAATGAACTAGAAAGTAAAGGAATGAAATGAACAACTATACAACTATGTACTAGAAAGTAATAAATGGATAACGCCACTTTCGTAGGAAACACGATTACATTAAACATATGCAACAAGCCTTTTAAACCCCTAGATTACCCCTAGTGGACGAGTGAAGTCTCGTGAGGGTTTCCAGAAATGATACCCACAAACATTAAGCTTATTCTTTCTAAAGAGGCACCAATATTGCAAACAAGCATTAAGAGAAAACTACCTCAAGTATGTAATTTTTCAAACATTTTCGAGCAATCTCCCAAAATTTCAACATTAAGCAAACAAATATGGTCCTCCACACATCAAGAAAATGATCATGCAAATCAAAACAACTCTAGAATCCTTATGAGTGGACCGGCATCAAATGTGTTGCTATCTAAGCCAACTAAAGAATTAATCACATCCTTACCCTCAAACTAGCACACAAATCTAGTATCGATCATTAAGACAAAAAGTGGACCTTTTATTGAAGCTTTATTGTTCTAGGTGCACTTATTCTTTTCACTCGAATTTTTTTTTTTTTTTTTTTATAGGATCAAAGATGGAAGCATGGTGCAATGTGTTGATCTATTAAGCTTTCTAATGATTCATGAGGTCGAGCATTAGGTCAATGACTCCCAAACCAGACGGCTTTAAGGCATTAGGCATTCAAACACCCCTACGGACTTACAAGCTCGAATCAACTAGGCTACAAATCAAAACAACCTCCATCTAATCATTTCCCACTTCTCACCTTTTGGGAGAAGTCCTAACTTTTTTATTTGCTTTTGCAACAACTTTTTTTTTTTTTTTTTTAAGTTCATTATTAACCTAGAGTTTGGGCCCTCCACCTTTCGGCGTGAGAAGTTCAGTGCTTGATGAGGCTAGAATCCTGGCTACTTAGTGAAAAAGGGTTGTTATCCACCTTTATTAAGAATGAAAACTTTCAATGCACTACTAGCCCAATTGGGATATAACCAATTCAATAATCAACAAAGCATGTACCTACAAATGAATGCTAGTGTGTGCCTATGGTAATGTAGAATCCTAGAATGAATCTCAAAACAATCACAAAATCAAGATGATGTGGACCACAAATGCAAGCAAGATATCAATCTTTTAAAAAATTTACTCATAAATGGCATCCACAAGGCATACAAGGAGTATTGGACTCTCAAGTCATGTAATTTTTTAATTTTAAGCAATATAGTCCTCAAAAGATCCAAATCATCGCTATCATGGACCAATCATATAAAATCTCTCAAATACACCAGTCATGTTCAAAATTTTGAATTTAAAAACAAACACTGCAAAGCACCATTACCCCCAAACTTAAACGGCATAGTGTCCTCAATGTGCAAAAAGAATAAAGGGAAAGAGTATACCAGTGCAAGTAGCAAGAATGATCGAGACAGAAGTATCCAAATTGGGTGGCATGGCCCCCCCAAACTTGGGATTAAATGTGGTCCTGAAAAGATGGCACTTGGATAAACTTATCAAATAACAAAACGGGATAATCAGTGCACAGTGGACATGCAAGTGTAAATGAAATAAAGCAGTGAGAGAGGTATAAGGGTGGTCCTGAAAATTGGGCAGCACTCTCTCTCACTGAAGTCACTGTAATGCACCGGATGGAGTCAAACAGACAGATATGAGAATATAATAGATGATATCCATAGCAAAAACATATATATATAAAATAAAGTATAGAGTACATCAAAGATTAAAGCCGACATATCCGGCTACAAATAATATACAGTGATGAAAGTAACAAATATGAATCAGAGAGATAGAGTATAGAGAGATAGAAGTAGTGAGAATCTCAGGTAGGTGGGGCAAGACTGGCAGGGCGAGCTCCGCGGACATCGTGAGATAAGTCTCGAAGTGCAGTCATGACATCCGTGTGGAATGTAGCAAAATCAGCTCGGTGGGCCACAGTATCGGCTCGAATGGCAGCAGTATCAGCTCTGATAGCAACCATTGCATCCTCCAGAGCCTGAAGATGCTCTCCAAAGCTGGGGATCTGACTAGGAGCCTCAGGTACAGATAAATCAGAAGAAAGATCCTAAGTCTGCTCATCTGCATGAATGGGTGATCCAGTTGGAGAGTGCTACTCTGTGTCATCTGCAGGTCACTCTAAATCAATGTCCATACGCTCGACAACCGGATCAACTGGTGCGTCGTCCGCTGCCGGGTCTGCCCCTGCTACTGCTGGCCCCTTAGCCTCTAAATCCTCTGCCGCCTGTGCGGCGTCCTCCTGTAATCCTGCAATAATAGCATTATATCTCTTATCCCAATCCTTCTTCAGGAAATGACAGGATCCTCTCTCAGAGTGCTCCCAAGGATAGAAAGGATATCGCTGGTCTAGCAGGATCTGGGTGATGAGGTGGCCAAATAGGAGAGACTTAGCCCTTTTGGGCCTGTCCTTGCTGATATACTCATCGTAGAGCTTCCTCATCACGCTCCAGATGAGCATGGGGATAGACACCCAGTGCCCTGTATAGAATGCGTATAGGACTGTCAGATAATCTCCTCGCCTCTGAATCTTGTGCCCGGCCATGTATATGTTACGAAACAAGACAGAGTCAATGAACCACAGGTCATCTGGAAAATAAGTGCAGGTGGCGAAGGTCTCGCCAGCGGCATAGTGACCTGTCAGAAATACTGCCATGTTGGCATAAGAAGGCCTGTATAGCCTCGGATATATCTCCTGAAGCTCCAGAGGGCATCGATGTGGACAATGGCATGATCGGGATAATGTGTCTACAGTAATAGAGATCTGGTGGCCATCAATGGTGGTAATCATCTCTGCCGTGGTACGCGGGGATGGTCAGAGGTTCTGGAAGAACACCCGTACGAGCCTCGGATACACAGGGCTAGTAACTGGCGCAAGAATAGCTACAAGGCCCCTCCGGATAATGTCATCATAAGCGGATCGGGTCAGCACCGATTTGGAGAAGAAGTCGACATCAAAAACTGACTCATGAGCCACTATTATCTGTGTATATCTAGGCAATGGCCTGTCACACTCTCAAGCTGGCTGAGGTGGCTGGTGTGGTGGAGATAGTGATGGTGAATGCTCAACCGCAGCCTCATCCTGTGATGGAGATGGAGTAAACGCAGCCTGAGCCTATGAAGTAGATGGAATATGATCAGCCTCAGCCTCATGAGAATGTGACTAAGGTGGACTAGTCTCTACTGGCTCATCCTATATATGAGAGGGCTTTGCTGGCTCCTCTATCCTAGGTCTGATATGTCTCTGAGGCCCGTGTCGCCTCCTGGCAACAGTCTTTGTCCTAAGCATGGCCTGAAAAATAATTTAAAACTTGCAAGGGGAGTCAGTGCCAGAATAAAGAATTGAAAGCACAAAATAGAAACATGCATGTCAAATAAGATAGACAAAACATATATGACATGAATCTATACAAGTGATAGGAGGTGAACATGCTAAGCAGTATAAGTGTAAAATGCATCCAATGTGGAAAATCACAGGCATTGGGCATGAATGAGATAGCATGGACACAAGATAAGATGCATGGAATGTGTGTATGAAATCTGTGAAGTTCAATCGATCACAAAAATTGTGAGATCGATCTCACTCGATCAATCTGAGAAATTGAGAAACTAAGTTCGATCGATCTCACTAGATCGATCTGAGAAATATGTTCGATCGATCGAACTCTGCAATGTGAAAATCGAAAAGTCACAGATCTGTGACGTGGATGGCACGGGGCCTTCACGACATGGTCGTGGGCCCATCAACACAACAAATCAACAATCCTATTCACTTTACAAAGCCCATACTCCCACAAATCGAATCAAAACATAAAATATATACACATATATACAAATCTATATACACATATATATAACATGCTTCAAGCTTCATCAATGGAGGTATTAAGCATCTAAGCAACCTAAATCAAGCATGTAAAACATTTATGCATCAATTCGAAGCTCAAATCACAAAGTGGATCTCGAATCTTACCCAAAATCGAGGAGAAAAGATGAGATGCAAAGCGGTAAGAGATCCGAGAGAAGAGAGAAGTCAACGCTCACTGGATCTCGCTGGAGATTCGCCAGAGATGGAGAAGATGGATGAGTGCACAGTGGCGACAAGGGATAGGGTTTGGAAGAGGGTTGGATCGATCTTTGAAATCAATCTTGAAACCCTCGGTTTCATTTTTTAAAAACTTTCCCAAACCAGTTCGATCGATCGAACTGAAACCTCAAATCGATCGAACTGAAAAATATATATATTTTTTTTGGAAATAAGATAAAAGGAAATAAAAGAAAAGAAAAGAAAAGAAAAGAAGAATATTTTGGGGATTTTTTTGAAAATAAAATAAAATAGAATAAAATAAAAGAAGAATATTTTGGGGATTTTTTTTAAAATAAAATAAAAATATTTTTGGATTTTTGAAAATTAAAAAGTCAAATAGAGTCAAAGATGGTGAGATGAAGAACAGAGATTGATCTAAACAAAATGTTCGATCGATCTGACAAAGAGCAAAAGTATGCAGGTTTTTGGGTTCAGAAATTTGGCTAAGTATTGAAACTCAAGATCGATCGAACTTGAGGTTTGGATCGATCGAAAAAGTTATGATTGATCTGAGAACAAATTCGAACGATGGGACAAAGAGGTGATTTGGATGCCGGTGGATGCAGGTCAAAAAAATTTCTAAGTGTTGGATGCAAGTAGAAGTTCGATCGATCGAACTCTCATTTGAGATCGATCGAACTTATGCAAAATGCTCAATTTAAAATAAAAGTGCAAGCAATCCTAATCACAGTTCCTAGCAATGCATATAAACCAAAAACAAGTATCTAGACTTCTCAAGAAATGAAATTAAAGATAGAAATGAGGGAGGAATAGGGTTTTGACACCCTACGAAATGTCTTGCTAGTCTTTAACGTCTCTAGCAAGATGTTGGGCTTTTTTAGCCTGGATCAAACATCTTGTAGTGCATCCTCTCCTTAATGGAGTGATAAGTGCTTTGAACTCCACCCAACAAATGGTTCTTTAAGGAACTTGTTGGATTAAGCTCAAAAGATGTTTTCGGTCCTTGGTCAATGCAATCTTTGGGCTTCCATGTCCTTTCAAAATAGGATTTTGAAACAACTTTCTTTGATTTTAAGGTTGAAGATGAAATTTTTGAAACCTTGGTCTCACACAAAAACTCAATTCCTTCACTTTTAAGGTCATGACATTTCTCTACAATATTAATCTCTTCATGCTTGTCAAATGAATTGGGGGTTGGATTAAAATTATTCAACTTTACCTTCATATGACCAAATGAGATTTTCATTATCCCCGTCCTACAATTGATTTTGGCATTCACGGTTGCCAAGAAAGGACGGCCAAGGATAACGGGAATTTGACTCTTAGGATTTGGGACCGGTTCCGTGTCAATGATAACGAAATCAACGAGAAAGAAGAATTTATCAATTTTAATCAATACATCCTCGATGATACCCCTAGGCTTTTTGATTGATCGGTCGGCAAGTTGTAAAACTACCGATGTTGGTTTTAAGTCTCCTAAGCCTAATTTGACATAAATCGAGTATGGAAGAAGATTAACACTAGCTCCTAGGTCAAGAAGAGCCCGATTAATGACATGATCACCAATGATGTATGCAGTAGTAGGTGAACCAGGGTCCTTAAACTTAGGGAGAGTGTTATGCTGCAAAATTGAGCTCGCTTGCTCGGTTAAGACCACTTTTCTAGGCGCTTAGCTTTTGTTCTTCCGCTTTTAGGTGTACAAGTCTTTCAAGAATTTGGCATAAGCCGAAATTTGCTTGATTGCATCCAAAAGTAGAAGATTAACTTTTACTTGCCTAAACACGTCCATGATTTCATTGACTTTGGCATTTTGCTTGTCATTTGAAATGGATCCTTTTAAGGCATCTGAAAATGGAGTTTTTGGTTCAAAAACCTTTTTCAGAATTTTTCTTTGAAGTCTCTTCAATACAAGAAGTTTTCAAATCATTTTGCACATCTTTCTTTTCAAAATCACTTTTCAACATATTCTCATTTATATGGTCATGCACATACAATGAAGGAGAATATGATATGAAACAGGACGGGTGTCAACTCGTGATTGCACCGGTTCACTCTTTTCATTGGATATACCCACTTGGTTGTCCACAATCTTTTCACTTCTCAAGGTAGTCACTGCATTAAGATGCTCAATGGTATGGCCTTTCAATAAGGAATGGGTTTCCACAACACATTGTTGCTTAGGTGGGGCATTCATAGGCATCTTTCCCTTCTCTCTTGCATTTAGAGTGCTTGTTATTTGTCCTACTTGGGTTTTTAGCTTCGCAATAGATTGAGAGTGGGAATGAAGCAATTGTGTGTTTGCCTCAAGAGTGCCTAAAGCATTCAAAACTTTTTCTTCAAAGGCGGGACTTCGAGCATTTCCTTGGGAATAAGATTGGTTGGGAAAATGAAAGTTAGCAAATTGATTCCCTTGTGATTGATAAGATCTATAACCTTGGGATCCTTGGCTTTGAAGTGGAGGTGGAATGTACTTCCCTTGAAAACTGCCTTGGGAAGGGTTTAAGCCCTCTCCTTTGTTTTTCCAAGAGAAGTTCGGATGATTTCTCCAACTTGGATTATAATGAGTACCATAAGGATTGTTCCCTTGGTTCACAAAAGCTGCATTGACTTGTTCATTAGGTTTATTTTGCACTTGTCCGTGAGGACAATGAGAAGTAGAATGAAGAACACTAGAACAAGTCATACATGATTCATTCGATGCACGATGAGAATGGTTAGGGAAGGAAGACACTTGGTTTGCCGAGTTTTGGTTAATCAAAAATTGATCAAACCTTTTAGATAAAGACTTCATTTCGGCGGCTATTTCATTTGAATGGTTGACTTGATGTAACCCAACACTCTTCCTACCTTGTGAATTTCTACCATTTTTGGATGATAATGTTCTATGCAAAGAATTTTCACTCATGCTCTCATAAAGATGCCACACGTCATCCTCATGCCTATCAATGCAAGAGCCACCCATGGAAGCATCAACCATGCCTTTGTAATTGTCCGATAAGCTCTCAAAGAAATATTGAACTAATTGTCATTTGGGCATGTGGTGATGTGGACACTTCCTAAGTAATTCATTAAAGCGTTCCCATGCCTCATAAAATGTTTCTCCATCCCCATGTGAAAATTCTCGAATTGAGGTTCTCATGGCATTTGTCTTAGAAACCGGATAGTACTTCTTTAAGAACTCTTGTTGCATTTTCGCCCAAGAAGTTATTAAAAAAGGCCTAAGATTGTTAAACCAGTATTTTTCCTTGTCTTTAAGGGTAAATGATAAAAGTTTAAGCCTTAAGACCTCTTCCGGCATGTCCGTATATTTTACAGTGGAACATATTTCAAGAAACTCATCCAAATGCTTATAGGGTTCTTCACTTGGAAGTCCATGATAGTTAGGAAGCATTTGAATAGTTTACGGCTTGATTTCATAGTGGTGTGCTCTAAATGGTGGCAATTGAATGCATATGGGTGTATTATATTCATTGGGCACATAGTGATCTCTTAAAGCAAGTGGAGGATTAGCAATTTGAGGTGCAACATGGACACCTTGATTTTGATTTCCTTGAATGATGGGAGGTTGTGGAGCATACATTGGCCTTGGCATTCCAAATGGAACTTGGCCTTGTTGTTGTTGTGGTTGGTGAATGAATGGCCTAGGCATATCTAATGGTACTTGAATGTTCTCATGATGCACATTTGGATGGAGGATACCTTGTTGGTCGATGTGACCAAGGTCCTCTACATGCTCTTCATTAAGGCCTTCCATTGATGTAATGGATTGGTTGGAACTAGAATTTCCTCTTCCCCTAGGATTTATAACTATGGATTCAAGATGTAAATCAAGAGGGACAAAAGTTGGTCTTAGTGATCTACGACCATGCATGCACAATGTAAAACACACAAGCACAATGAATGAATAAACACTTCGACTTCACAACAATTCAATGAAACTTCCTCCACAAACACTTAACCCATACTCCTATGCTTTAACAACAATGATGCAAAGAACAATTAAGAATGCCTTCATGTGGGCACACGATTTATCTAAGAATTTAAAAACAAGCCTCCACGTGGGCCGACGATTTAACTAAGGGATTGAGTAAAGAAAGTCTCACAAAGGTCCTTTAGCACTTCAACGCCAAATTTAGCTTAGCTTAGCAATTTTTTTTTTTTTTTTTTAGCTTTCTCCTTTTTTGCTTTGCTTGGTAGCTCCTTTGCTTACCTCCTAGCTCAATGCACTTCGTCAAAGATGAACAAATACAATAAGTAACAAAAATTGAAAACAAAGTAAAGACACGATCAAAAGAGTACTAATTCCTAATTGATTCCACAAATACGACGTTGCCAATCAATCAATCCCCGGCAACGGTGCCAAAAACTATGGTGGCTTTGTCGGTGATCGCACAAAACAATGCATAAAACTTTGAGTTTGGAAATTAATGTCAAGTGGACACCATAATTTAAATTTATAAACTGCTTAACACCTATGCTATGTAGTATGAGTGAGAAGGGATCGTCCTAAGGGATTGAGTTGTCGTACTAGCTTGAGGAATCATAATTAGGGTTAGTAGGTCGAGTGATCAAACAAATAGTTGGTTGATTAAACTAGAGAGCAAATTAAACTAAATAATTGAATGCAATAAAGAGTAAATAAGAGAGAGAGATCTTGGGGTTTAGAGGTCACCACCAAACAATACTTTTCTACACCCTTAACAAGTGACTAATGAGGGAAATGTGTGTTGCAATATTAATGTGTGTGTGTGTTTGGTTGATTCAATTAGCAAGGATGACCAATTAAGTATATATTGTCTAAGCAACATGTGAAAAGCACAATATATCTAACAATTAAGTATATATTGTCTAAATAGCATGTGAAAAGCACAATATATCTAGCAAGTCATTAATCATTTCATTAAGCTCACAAGCCAAATACACCATAAGGTTAGAGACATATGCTACTTGTATTCAAAAGTATGGAACATCAAACAACAAGCATGGATTATCCTCCCATCTAACAACTATATTACCACTACACTACAATTAAGCTAATGACATGAAATTAAACTAATTAAACTAAGGGAGAGGCACAATCCATCAAGCAATGAGCATGAACCATCAAGAAAATTACAAGAGCATTCTATTAAGCACTATGTTTTGACAATCTCTAGATTTATGACATTAATACACATAGACATGCATCAATAACACAAGAAATAGAGACAAACATATAAACATCAAATCTAGCATACATAGATATATGGATAGAATGAAATGATCAATTGGAAGCATTAAACCACATAAATCATTGAATAAACAAGATCTATATATATAAAAGTGTCAAAACATGTATTACAACACTAATCCCTCAATAATACACAAAATCAAGATGTAGAAAGCATGCTTGGGGCGCAAGAGGATGTCTAGCCACTCATGGTAATGCTTCTCCAACCCTCAAGGGTAAACTCCATGGAAGAAATCTACTCCTTGGTTGATGAAGAGCTCCCAAGCTTGTGTCTCTAGCCTTCTCCTCTTTTCTTCCTCCCTAAGAATAACCTCTATTGTGACAAATGGATCATTCTCAAAAAGTGTATCATATTCTATATATAGGTAGGTCAAGTGACACAAAAAATGAGCTTGGGTCGTGCACAAAATATTCCCCAATGATTGGATAAAGGACAACTTTTATGAGCTGGAAATTAAACTTTTTCCCACTGAAGGAAGTTCGATCGATCGAACCTTGGACTTGGATCGATCGAACATAGTTGAGATCTACCGAACTAAAGTTGGATCGATCCTCAATGGCGGCGCCTTTTTGGATAAAAACAAATTTGAGATATTTCGAAGATATTTTTGGGAAAAGGACAAAAGTGGTTGGTAGGGTGGTACAACTGGATAAGATCAATCATTTGGATAAGGATAAGGTAGTTCGATCAATCGAAGAATGATGTTGGATCGATCAAACTTTTGAGATCTCTAAAAATGTCATCATGGCTCTGATCCATCTTGAAGTGCTAAGATCGATCATGTTGGATCGATCGAACTTTGATCTGAGATCGATCGAAGATGTTGATTTCCACATTTTGCTTCCTTTTGCTTCCACTTGACTCCTTTCTTTGATTCATCCCAGAATTGCTTCATTTCTGCTCTTATTTGGCTGAGTTAGCTTATTTTCGGGATAAGTGCCTAAAAATGGAAATAACACGAAATCAATCTAAAACGGTAAAGTAAGATAGATAAAGGTACTAGAATACCTAAGCTTAATGGGTTTAAACACGCATTTTTCAGTGCTCATCACCACTCATAGATGGCGTCCTCCAACCCTCAAGGGCTAACTCCATGGTAGAGATTGCTCCTCTTCTTAGTTGATGGAAGAACTCCAAGCTTGTGTCTCTAGTGTATATATGTGTATATCTCAAGAATGGCTCATATTCCTTATATAGGTAGGTTAAATGTCACCCCTAATGACCTGGGCTCGTACACCAATATTCCCCCCAATGATTGATATGAGACAACTTTTAATGAGCTAGAAATTAAATTTTCTTGCACTTGGGGAAGTTCGATCGATCGAACTTGTGGTGAGATTGATCGATCATGGCTGAGATATATCGAATTTAAGCTGGATCGATCCTCTATGGCGGTGCCTTTTTGGATAAAGACAAATCTGAGATATTTTAGGGAATGAGACAAAAGTGGTAGGTAGGGTAGTACAACTGGATAAGATGGAATCTTTTCGATCGATCGAAAGAAAGTTAGACCGATCGAACTTTGTAGGATCTTTGGATAAGGACAAAATAGCTTGGATCCATCTTGAAATATCTAGATCAATGAACTTTCGATCGATCGACTATTTCCGGAGATCGATCGAACTTACTGAATTTCCACCACTTGCTTCCTTTTGCTCCCACTATGACGACCCTGGTTTTTTGGGCCAGCGTGTCTTATGATGAACCGAAGATTGACCCGATAATGGATCCGATATGTGGAAGCAAAAACAGAAAACAAGACTCTAAGAAGTCAAAGTGACCTTCCATGAGGTTGTGGAACTCAATGAGAACTGATGTAGAAGCAAAAGATCAAAAATATGACAACTAAGCCCCCAGGGGCAAAATAGTCATTTTTAAAAGTATGGATTCCGGTGCCACCGAGCACACCACTGGAAAGACAACAAAAAACTAACTAAGATGGACTCAAGAGTCACATGATTTGGGGTCCGGTTGAAGAAGATATAAAACTCCAAAGTTTCATAAAATCAAACTTTTGGGTTTTTAAAACAAGTGCGGCAATGGTACTTTACAAGGGGTAAACTAGTATTTTTAGACAAAACCAGATCCAACTGAGAATACCATTAGATAGACAAGGAAAAACTAATAAATCTAGACTCAAGAATCTCTTGATTTGGAGTCTGGATGAAGAAGATATGAAACGTCAAAGTTACAAAAAAACTAGACTTTTGGGTTTCAAATCAATACGGCAAGGGTACTTGGCGAGGGGTAAAATGGACTTTCCAGAGAGAATTGAATGTAATCGTACATACCGTTGGATAGACAAGCAAAAATTAATAAACTTAGACTCAAAAATCACTTGATTTGGAGTCCAGATGATGAAGATATGAAGCCTCAAAGTTTTATAATAAAAAAAATCAACTTATTTTCCGGGTAAGAAATTTGGGCAGGAATAGTTTTTTTACAGCAAGCAACATTTGATTTTTTTCCCAGAACTGAGGCTAAGAACGGACCCTTAAACGAGTTTTTCTGGAAAAACACGAAGAAGAAACCCCCCTTAAAATCACTTTTTCTACCCTACAGCATGGAAGAAACCAAAAAAAAAACACGATGTAAAGTCCATAAAATGCCCCTTGAACAGCATAGGTCAATATGGACCCAAAAAACTACTACATGAATTTTTTCAGAATCTACCCACAACTGAGAGCGAAAACAGGCTGCCAAACGAATTTTTTTGGAAAAACACAAAAAAGAAACCCTCCCTAAAATTAAGTTTTCTACCCAACCTAGTGAGAGAAAATAAAAAAAAAAACTCACTGATAGATGCCCAAAATGCCCCTCCAAGAAATCTGATCATGAGAGTCCAAAAAGTAGCTAAATGAAAACTAGAAGCTGAACTTTACGATGGATTTCCAGCACCAAGACAACATTTTCTTTAAAAACACAAAGAAGAAACCCCCCCCCCCCCCTAAAATCACGTTTTCTAAGCGACCATGTAAAGACCGGAATTTATTTCTCGAAGGAAGACCCCAGGATGCCCTAAAATCAGATTATGCAACAAAGTTGAAAAATAAGTCCACAAGAGGCTCAAATCACCAAGGATGAGATTTTTCATGAAAACGATCATGCACGCAAACGTAACTTACCTATTTGGACGTGCTACAGTGGTCCACGGCTCAAAAATACCACCGATGCAAAATCCGAACCCCCAACGGCCAAAAAGACAAAATTGGACTTGAAATGGGAAAAATGAAAACCAAAATTAACAAATGATTTCAAATTACCATTTGGCCCTTGGCCACACTTCAAACATGATTTATGAGACCCTATAAAAGAATGAAAATGGAATCCCACACCCGATGCAACCATGGTGAGACAATGACTTGGCATTTTTCAATGTTTTCATAATATTTCATGAAGTTAAAATATACATAGAATTCAATATACATGTCAATGGCCTCTGGCCTTGTCTCATACATATCAAATACATTGTAAAGACTGTACTTAGGTACACATTACATACATGGAATTAAAAGATACAAGCTTTGTCAAAATAAACAAAAGCAAACATGATATGATAACATGTGCATATTCAATGTCATCAAAAATACTTCAAGACTTCTAGCATGTCTAAAAGTGTTGTGTATTCCACAACAAAGCTTCTTTACCTGCAAAACAACCAGTAACTTCGGGGTGAATAAACAAGACTAACAAGTTTATTCATAGGGGATGAGCATGCATCGACTCGATTTCTTTAGAGATTTTTACGACTAACATGATATAGTTCAAAAGGGATCATTCCACCTAACGTCTATGTCAAATATTAGACTCAGGGATCATCCTAAGCTACCATGGAGTATAAGCAACAAGAATCAACATATATATACATATATAAAACAAGTCAAAGTTGGGATAATCCAAGAACATGACAAGAAGGTTACTTGAACATAAATTAACATGAATTGCATTATCAATACAATTAAGCAAGGCTTGGAATAATTCCATACAACACAACAAAAGGATACTAGAACATAGATTAATATGAATTGCATTATCAATACAATTAACATGATTGGAGCATTCCAATTAATACGAAAGGGTTAATACACGAAATCAAGAACATGGCATAATATCTATGCTATTAGACAAAGTTGGAACCATTCACATAACACGAAAAGAGTTACACATGACATCAAGGATAATGCATAATATCTACGCAATTAAACAAAGATGGGATATTCCATAAAAAACGAAAAGGAAGATACATGGAGTCAGGAGCAAGGTATAATATCTATGCATTTAAACATGGGTAGAATCTACCACATAACACGAAAAGAGTCTTAAATCTTCAAGGAATATGACACTTAAAATTTCAGGAGTTAAATCACGAATGAAGCATAAAATCTATGCAATGAGACAAAATTGGTGCATTTCACATACACGACAAGTTTAAATCTTCAAGGATAACAACTTGAAATTTAAAGAGTGAAATCAACCGATATAGAAACTTGGATATCGTCCGGATTAAAACCGTACTCTTGAGATCACTTTAGGGCTACTAACCCATGGGTACCTTTCCCCTAGTGCGCACTATAGTGTAGAGGGACATTCCCCCTTACTAGAACCGAGTCCTAGCCATGTCAATTCTTGATTGATATCCCAAGTCCCAAAATCAACAAGTTGTGCAAATCAAGATTGTATCAAAATACAAGAAATGCATTAACCACATATCATGCACAACCAAGATTTTGGAACACACAAGTCATGTCCTAAGTTCTTAACTATGATGGCATGTGAAATGTCAAGAAATCAATGTGTGCATTTATATAGACCACAACCAAGATAAATAACACATGGAATCCATCGAAGCAAATATACCATAAGGATAAGATACATGATTCAATAGTATACTAAATAACACATGTGTGAATAAACCATTCCGAAACAAATGAGCATGTTCATTAAGCACATTAATGAAACTAAGATACAAGAAGTTTAGATACATGATATCAAGGCATGATTGACTCGAGGGAGACATAAAAGGAAATTAACTTACTTAAGGGATTAAATTATCAAGGTTACATAGCAAGTCCAAATGTTCTACGAACAAATTATGTCAAGGATCATGTCAAGGCCAAGTTCAATGTCAAGTTTCAAGTTCATTTCATACACGACACAACCATGTGAGTTAAGTTCCTGATAAGCGCCGAATATTGTATATTCAAGCGCCCTAAATTGCATTAGTAAAGTCCGTTGTATGTTAATTTATGTAGATTATCTTTATTTATATGTTTTTATGCATTTTCAGGTTCATTGGCCAAAATGGAACAAGAATAAGGCCTTGTGGAATCTTGAGCAACAAAAGGTGCCAATGCTGAATTCTGGCAGCAGTAGAACCTGGACTTTGCTCGCCATTTTGACCTTCTAAACTCGAGAACTGGACTTCCCTCATAACATGAAAGATTTAGAGCTCTGAATCATCTTTCTAAATCTTCAAACGGTTTGTCATTCGGAGCTCAGAGAAGAGAGTTATGGCCTTGTTACCAGAGGCGTGCAGAACTGCCTGACAGCAATGAAATTCTGCCTTGATCTTCATTTTCTACCAACCATCCTTGAGAATTGGATCTCCACCAAAACATAAAATATTTAGAGCTCTGAATTATCTTTCTAAATCTTCAAACGGTTCATCATTCGGAGTTTGGAGCGCAAAGTTATGGCTGTTTAACCAAAGTAGGTCTGGGCGGAGCAAGTGAAGCATGGGCATTTTTACACTAAATTTGAGTGCTCGAGGCCTTGCTTAGAGTGCTCGAATTTTGGGCAGAATGCCCTTCAGAAATGGCTCATTTCAGCCCACTTACACCTTGGTTTCTTCATTTTGCTTTCCTCTTTAATGAAGTGGTTGGAGATGTTGGTTGGTGGCCTTTTGGTGGTAGATAAGAGGGATATGAGCCACACAATAGGGAAGAGCTTCATATTCTACAAGATTAGAGGAGAGAGAAGGGAGCAAGAAAGAGAGTTCTCCAAGCTTGAAGAAGGGAGCACGAAAATGGAGGAGGTCTTCAAGCTTCTTCTTCATTCTAAGGCTCCAATGGGTAACTAACTCTTCTTCTAGGGAGGTGATGAAGTCCCTCCCTTGTAAGCATGTTCTAGTGTAGATTTTATTTTGGGATTTCAATGTATAACCTATGGTCTTTTCATGGTCTAGAGCATTTTGCTTTTTGTAATGGATCTTCATGTATTTTAATGATTATTGTTGAATTAATTATCTATCTTAGATGGTTTATTCTTTTAATCATAGTGCTTGCACTCTCATGGTGACAATGGTAGTGAGATCATGGAATAGTTTTAATGGCATGAAGTTAGAGAAATTTGATAGTCCATTGCTTAGGTTCCCCCTTTGATGGTCTATTCTTGATTCCTAACTTTATGTGCTTTTATCATTCAATTAAGGACTTGATAATCTTTGGCTTAGGGAGCATGTTGAAGACTACACCCTAGTTTAGGTAGTTTAAGCATGTATTTCTTTGATGGATTATTCTTGTTTTTGATTCAATGACCCTCTTGAGGATATTATAGCAACCAAGGGTTGTTATATATCATGACCATCGTTTATGTTGATTTCCCGAATTTAAATTTAGCCTAGCATGTGTATAGGGATGGAGACGGATTCACTTCCTTAGTTTTTCTTACTCGTATCTTATCTCGCTTCAATTATTGTAAGTTTCTATTTCATGCACTTCACATATTCAATTTAGTGACAAACAAACAACTCCTTATTTCCCCTTCATCATTCTAAGAACGATTCTAGACATTTAGGTTGCCTTAGACTAGCGCAGTCCCAGTGGTTCGACTTACCCGACCAATAGCCCTATTTTACAATGATTCGTGCTATTGCGAAGGTTGATGTATGATTGACCAACCGATCAGTTCCATACAAAGGAAATGAATAAATATAAGTTTCAAAACTTATCCGATTATGCTCAATGTAATACACGTGAAGGAACTTATCAAGGAAATCATGAATACAAGGTTAGAAACTTAATCAAGTGCATAGAACTATTAAATGGATTTTAATTATTTTATTTAATTAAAATCTCTAGATTTTGAAAGTCCTCCAAATGACCTCAATTTAACATATGTTATACAACATGTCATAACTTGATTTAAGAACACAATACAAGTACATTTCATGCAAGTTACAGCCTTGAGTATTAAACTTTAATACAAGAAAAATAATAAATGAAAAGTTTCAAAACCTAATCAAATATTCTAGATTTAATATATGTGAAAGTATATGCCATGCACATCAAGAATTTCAAGTCGGAATTCCAGTGGAGTGAATAGTATACTCGGAGCAATTTAATTAATCTAATTAATTAAATATTACTAGATATCAAAACTTCACCGATTACTCTCAAATTAATCTATGTTGAAGAGCATGCTAAGGCCTATTATAATGTGCTATCACATGTTGATTTAAAGTTAGATAAAGCCACATAATTTAATATTTTATTCAAGATAAATATTAAATAAAATCTTCATTACTTATCCAAATAATCCAGATTTAATATATGTCAATCTACATATTAAGGGATAATATTCTATCATGCCACATGATTAAACAAAGGTATGGACAACTGGAAAAATTAAATCCTTCACAAGAAAAATAAATAATAAAATCTCTAGATTTTACATCCAAGCACGTAATCAAGTTGTATAAGCATCACAAGCATGTAATATAGTAAGAATTTAAATTATAACACCCCCTACCTCAATTTGAGATGAAAATCTCAAATCCCCACTGAAAAAAAAAAAGTGTTCCGAATTCACCGAAACCGAAGGGCTTTGTCGGGGACAACACGATCTACATGAATTCTAAGGAAGCCCTATGAAAATCACAACTTGACTTCAAACCCAAACTCAAGAAATGGTCAGAAATGAATTCTAATAAGGGAGAATGGTAGAACACGTCGAGGGGAACAATAAATGTAAAGGCCGAAGGATTTCTACCAAGTAGATCAAGTGGAGGAGAAGGAGAAAGGGTGGCAGCCAAGGAGCCCCCATGGCTTCCAGCCAAGAGGTAAAGAAGATGAGTGAAAAAGTGATTTTTCACTTTAAGACTTTCTATTTATAGTAAGTCTCAAAAAGTGCCCTGAAAGAAAAGTGGATTTTGAGCAAACGCGCTCAAACAGCAAAACTCCGTGAACAAAAAAGATTCAAAATGAGAAAAGATGAACAACAGAAGAAACAGCGTCATAAACCGAGCCTCGAGCAGAAAGTTATACCCCGAACAAGTTCGGCTGCAACCGGGTCTAGAAACTCTGAAACTGAAAAAAAAACGACCAGAAAGAAATTCCAAGAGTCCATGACTCAACAAAATGTGAAAATGAATCCCATACGAGGATCCAGGTTCCAGACGAGACATTTTGCAATAACTTTCGTTAATTGCACGATGGCCCCTACAAAAAGGGTTAACTGCGAAACTGCCCTAGAATGAAAATATCTTCCAAAAGATATTTTCTTAAATTCCCCTGAAATAAAGTATCTTCAAAAGATATTTTTGAAAAACACCCCAAGAAGTGAAAAAGATTCTGAAGAATTGTGCATCTATGCCCCTATGGACACCGGGAGCAACCAAAGTACTTTTTGCAAAAGTAAAGATGTGTATTTCGAGGAAACCACTGAAGATGAAGGTACATGAAATCAAAAACTAACTCCGAGCACGAAAAGTGAGGTTTTACCAAACAAGTGACAAACGGAGATAAGACAGAATAGGGAAAATGACGAAATAGCCCATAGTGTCCAAAAAGTAAAAATGCAAAAATGACTCGGTCCTCAAAGGAAGTTGTCAATCCACGGAAAAGAGTCTCAGAAATCATTTCCAAGCACTCGAGACGACACTAAGCGACAAAAAACAGAGTTTTAGAAAGGAAAATTAAACGAAAAAAATTCATTCGTAAAATTTCAGGAAAAAGGAAAGGCAGGTAAATGACCTGGTCGTTACAACCTACCCTCCTTAAAGGAATTTCATCCCCGGGACGAAATTCAGAACACACCAGAAGAAGAACAGGACAAGGACCAAACAAAAGGTCAAACGAAAGACAGCTCATAAAGCACAGAAGAACAAGTACAGAAGTCTCAAGATCAACTGAAGGAACGCGAAACCAAGAATTGAGGCAACACCTTATACGAATCGGCACGTTAACTCAACGTCAACCACCGAGAGAATCCCAAGACAATGAAACGTCAAACGCGGTGAAAGAAAAGAGTGACAAGGCAGTACGAACAGCAACCAGAACCCGCCCACACTTACTTGTTAGTAAGGTAGCATGACAGTATAAGGCACTAGTTCATAACATGCCCCAGAAGGGAACTTTTTTATACAAATGACATCAATGTCAGAAACGATCATTACCAAAAGCTCTACGGGAACCAGGCATCTGCGAAAGTTGGGGTAGCTAATCCCAAAACTCTGACAACAATGACACTGGCACCATACGCTTAAGGCCTTAGATCTGGGAGTCACAAGGGAAAAGGAAATGAAACGGTGCCTCCCTGGCCCACATCTCACTCCACCAGACAAGAACTGCGATTCTACACTCACATGAGCCTTACTCGCATCGATTGACAGAACAGACAAAAAGGTTCCCTACATGGGTCCTTACGAAATGAATTTCTCCTATCCAAGGAAGAAACTCGTGAAACAAGAAGGCATCCAAGGGATACGACAGATCCTAAGAGACACTGTCAAAACCAGACATAAAAGTAAACAGCTAGCATGCAACATAGCAATGGACTATCTACTTAAGGTGCCACATAAGTAAACAGATATATTATCAAATCAAAACATGTTATCAAGAGCTTATATACACATAAAGTATGCTTAACAAATAATAGATGTCTCAAAACACCTAAGCATGTGAACATGTTATCATACAAGACATGTTATCAAACAAAGCATGTTATCAAGATATAAATGACACATCAAAGCAAAACAACGTGAGCATGATATGCACCCAAACCCGTCGCCCAAGGTATTCGAACCCGGACGCTCGGATACCACCTGTGATGACCCTGGTATTTTGGGTCAGCGTGTCCTGTGATGAACCAAAGATTGACCCGATAACGGATCCGATATGCGGAAGCGAAAATAGAAAACAAGACTCTAAGAAGTCAAAGTGACCTTCCATGAGGTCGTGGAACTCAATGAGAACTGATGCAGAAGCAAAAGATCAAAAATATGACAAATAAGCCCCCAAGGGCAAAATAGTTATTTTTAAAAGTATGGATTCCGGTGCCACCGAGCACACCACTAGAAAGACAACAAAAAACTAACTAAGATGGACTCAAGAGTCACATGATTTGGGGTCCGGTTGAAGAAGATATAAAACTCCAAAGTTTCATAAAATCAAACTTTTGGGTTTTTAAAACAAGTGCGGCAATGGTACTTTACAAGGGATAAACTAGTATTTTTAGACAAAACCAGATCCAACTGAGAATACCATTAGATAGACAAGGAAAAACTAATAAATCTAGACTCAAGAATCCCTTGATTTGGAGTCCGGATGAAGAAGATATGAAACGTCAAAGTTACAAAAAACTAGACTTTTGGGTTTCAAATCAATGCGGCAAGGGTACTTGGCGAGGGGTAAAATGGACTTTCCAGAGAGAATTGAATGTAATCGTACATACCGTTGGATAGACAAGCAAAAATTAATAAACTTAGACTCAAAAATCACTTAATTTGGAGTCCGGATGATGAAGATATGAAGCCTCAAAGTTTTATAATAAAAAAAATCAACTTATTTTCCGGGTAAGAAATTTGGGCAGGAATAGTTTTTTTACATCAAGCAACATTTGATTTTTTTCCCAGAACTGAGGCTAAGAACGGACCCTTAAACGAGTTTTTCTGGAAAAACATGAAGAAGAAACCCCCCTTAAAATCACTTTTCTACCCGGTGTCGTGAAAGAAACCAAAAAAAACACGATGTAAAGTCCCTAAAATGCCCCTTAAACAGCATAGGTCAATATGGACCCAAAAAATTGCTACATGAATTTTTTCAGAATCTGCCCACAACTGAGAGCGAAAAAGGGCAACCAAACGAATTTTTCTAGAAAAACACGAAAAAGAAACCCCCCCTAAAATCAAGTTTTCTACCTGAAATTGTGAGAGAAAATAAAATAAAATAAAATAAAATAAAAAAAACTCACCATAAGATGCCCAAAATGCCCCTCCAAGAAATCTGATCATGAGGGTCCAAAAAGCTGCTAAATGAAAACTGGAAGCTGAACTTTGTGATGGATTTCCGGCACCAAGACGACATTTTCTGAAAAAACACGAAGAAGAAACCCCCCCCTAAAATCATGTTTTCTAAGCGACCATGTGAAGACCGAAATTTATGTCCTGAAAGAAGACCCCAGGATGCCCTAAAATCAGATTATGCAACAAAGTTGTAAAATGAGTCCACAAGAGACTCAAATCACCAAGGATGAGGTTTTTCATGAAAACAATTATGCACACAAACATAACTTACCTATTTGGACATGCTACAATGGTCCATGGCTTAAAAATATCGCCGATGCAAAATTCGACCCCCCAACGGCCAAAAAGGCAAAAATGGACTTGAAATGGGAAAAATGAAAACCAAAATTGACAAACAATTTCAAATTACCGTTTGGCCCTTGGCTACACTTCAAACATGATTTATGAGACCCTATGAAAGAATGAAAATGGAATTCCCACACCCGATGCAACCATGGTGAGACAATGACTTGGCATTTTTCAATGTTTTCATAATATTTCATGAAGTTAAAACATACATAAAATTCAATATACATGTCAATGGCCTCCGGCCTCATCTCATACATATCAAATACATTGTAAAGAGTGTACTTAGGTACACATTACATACATGGAATTAAAAGATACAAGCTTTGTCAAAATAAACAAAAGCAAACATGATATGCTAACATGTGCATATTCAATGTCATCAAAAATACTTCAAGACTTCACGCATGTCTAAAAGTGTTGTGTATCCCACAACAAAGCTTCTTTACCTGCAAAACTCCTAGTAACTTTGGGGTGAATAAACAAGACTAACAAGTTTATTCGTAGGGGATGAGCATGCATCTACTCGATTTCTTTAGAGATTTTTAGGACTAACATTATATAGTTCAAAAGAGATCATGCCACCTAACGTCTATGTCAAAGATTAGACTCAGGGATCATCCTAAGCTACCGTGGAGTAGAAGTAACAAGAATCAAGATATATATACATATATAAAACAAGTCAAAGTTGGGATAATCCAAGAACATGACAAGAAGGTTACTTAAATATAGATTAACATGAATTGCATTATCAATACAATTAAACAAGGCTTGGAATAATTCTATACAACACGACAAAAGGATACTAGAACATAGATTAACATGAATTGCATTATCAATACAATTAACATGATTGGAGCATTCCAATTAACACGAATGGGTTAATACACGAAATTAAGAACATGGCATAATATCTATGCTATTAGACAAAGTTGGAACCATTCACATAACACGAAAAGAGTTACACATGACATCAAGAATAATGCATAACATCTACGCAATTAAACAAAGATGTGATATTCCATAAAACACGAAAAGGAAGATACATGGAGTCAGGAGCAAGGCATAATATCTATGCATTTAAACATGGGTAGAATCTACCACATAACACGAAAAGAGTCTTAAATCTTCAAGGAATACAACACTTAAAATTTAAGGAGTTAAATCACGTATGAAGCATAAAATCTATGCAATGAGACAAGATTGGTGCATTTCACATACACGACAAGTTTAAATCTTCAAGGAATAGCAACTTGAAATTTAAAGAGTGAAATCAACCAATGTGGAAACTTAGATATCGCCCGGATTAAAACCGTACTCTTGAGATCACTTTAGGGCTACTAACCTATGGGTACCTTTCCCCTAGTGCGCACTATAGTGTAGAGGGACATTCCCCCATACTAGAACCGAGTCCTAGCCATATCAATTCTTGATTGATATCCCAAGTCCCAAAATCAACAAGTTATGTAAGTCAAGATTGTATCAAAATACAAGAAATGCATTAATCACATATCATGCACAACCAAGATTTTGGAACACACAAGTCATGCCCTAAATTCTCAACTATGATGGCATGTGAAATGTCAAGAAATCAATGTGTGCATTTATATAGACCACAACCAAGATAAATAACACATGGAATCCATCGAAGCAAATATACCATAAGTATAAGATACATGATTCAATTGTATACTAAGCAACACCTGTGAATAAACCGTTCCGAAACAAATGAGCATGTTCATTAAGCACATTAATGAAACCAAGATACAAGAAGTCTAGATACATGATATCAAGGCATGATTAACTTGGGAGACATAAAATGAAATTTAACCTACTTAAGGGATTAAATTATCAAGGTTACATGGCAAGTCCAAATGTTCTACGAACAAATTATGTCAAGGATCATGTCAAGGCCAAGTTCAATGTCAAGTTTCAAGGTCATTTCATACACGACACAACCATATGAGTTAAGTTCCATACAAAAGAAATGAATAAATATAAGTTTCAAAACTTATCCGATTATGCTCAATGTAATACACGTGAAGGAACTTATCAAGGAAATCATGAATACAAGGTTAGAAACTTAATCAAGTGCATAGAACTATTAAATGGATTTTAATTATTTTATTTAATTAAAATCTCTAGATTTTGAAAGTCCTCCAAATGACCTCAATTTAATATATGTTATACAACATGTCATAACTTGATTTAAGAACACAATACAAGTACATTTTATGCAAGTTACGGCCTTGAGTATTAAACTTTAATACAAGAAAAATAATAAATGAAAGGTGTCAAAACCTAATCAAATATTCTAGATTTAATATATGTGAAACTATATGCCATGCACATCAAGAATTTCAAGTCGGAATTCCAATTGAGTGAATAGTACCCTCGGAGCAATTTAATTAATCTAATTAATTAAATATTACTAGATTTCAAAACTTCACCGATTACTCTCAAATTAATCTATGTTGAAGAGCATGCTAAGACCTATTATAATGTGCTATCACATGTTGATTTAAAGCTAGATAAAGCCACATGATTTAATATTTTATTCAAGATAAATATTAAATAAAATCTTCATTACTTGTCCAAATAATCTAGATTTAATATATGTCAATCTACATATCAAGGGGTAATATTCTATCATGCCACATGATTAAACAAAGCTATGGACAACCGGGAAAATTAAATCCTTCGCAAGAAAAATAAATAATAAAATTTCTAGATTTTACATCCAAGCATGTAATCAAGTTGTATAAGTATCACAAGCATGTAATATAGCAAGAATTTAAATTATAACACCCCCTACCTCAATTTGAGAAGAAAACCTCAAATCCCCACTAAAAAAAAAGTGTTCCGAATTCGCTAAAACCGAAGGGTTTTGTCGGGAACAACACGATCTACATGAATCCGAAGGAAGCCCCTTGAAAATCACAACTTGATTTCAAACGCAAATTCAAGAAATGGTCAGAAATGAATTCTAATAAGGGGGAATGGTAGAACACGTCGAGAGGAACAATAAATGTAAAGGCCGAAGGATTTCTACCAAGGAAATCAAGTGGAGAAGGAGAAAGGGTGACAGCCAAGGAGCTCCCATGGCTGCCGGCCAAGAGGTGGTGAAGACGAGTGAAAATGTGATTTTTCACTGTAAGACTTTCTATTTATAGTAAGTCTCAAAAAGTGCCCCGAAAGGGCCCCGCCGGGTCCGGAAAAGTGAATTTTGAGCAAACGCTCTCAAACGGCAAAACTCTGTGAACAAAAAAGATTTAAAATGAGAAAAGATGAACAACAGAAGAAATGACGTCATAAACCGAGCCTCGAGCCGAAAGTTATGCCCCGAACAAGTTCGGCGGCAACCCGGTCCAGAAACTTTGAAACTGAAAAAAAAAATGACCAGAAAGAAATTCCAAGGGTCTATAACTCGACGAAATGTGAAAATGAATCCCATACGAGGATCCAGGCTCCAGACGAGACATTTTACAATAACTTTCATTAATTGCACAATGGCCCCTACAAAAAGGGTTAACTGCGAAACTGCCCTAGAATGAAAATATCTTCCCAAAGATATTTTCTTAGATACCCCTGAAATAAAATATCTTCAAAAGATATTTATGAAAAATACCCCAAGAAATGAAAAAGATTCTGAAGAATTGTGCATCTACGCCCTTATGGACACCGGGAGCAACTAGAGTACTTTCTTGTAAAAGTAAAAATACGTATTTCGAGGAAACCACTGAAGATGAAGGTACGTGAAGTCAAAAACTAACTCCGAGCACAAAAAGTGAGGTTTTGCCAAACAAGTGACAAACGGAGATAAAACAGAATAGGGAAAAGGACGAAATAGCGCATAGTGTCCAAAAAGTAAAAATTCAGAAATGACTCAGTCCTCAAAGGAAGTTGTCAATCTACGGAAAAGAGTCTCAGAAATCATTTTCAAGCACTCGAAACGACACTAAGCGACAAGAAACGGAGTTCAAAAAGGAAAATTAAACGAAAAAAATTCATTCGTAAAATTTCAGGAAAAAGGAAAGGGAGGTAAATAAGCGGGTCGTTACACCCACTTTGCTCCTTTCTTTGATTCATCTCAAGATTGCTTCAATTATGCTCTTATTTAGCTGAGTTAGCTTATTTTGGGGATAAGTACCTGAAAATGAAAATAATCAAAATTAATCTAAAGTAGGAAAATAAGATAGATAAAAGTTCTAGAATACCTAAGCTTAAGGGGTTTAAATGCGCATTTTTCAGCGCTCATCAGTAACTAAGCACATATATATACACAATTAACATCATTTAGATCATATTTTGCCACATAAACATATAAACATATAATCAACAATTCAATCCCGATATTCGTCATTTTAAGTATGCTTAGCAAGAAATCAAATAACGAACTCAAATAAAGTTAAAACATGACGATTTAGACATCCCTACCTCAAAAGTAGCCAAAATGCATCCCCGGTCAAAAAAGTCAACGCTGGTCAACAAAAGTCAACGTCTGTCAATGGCTGCGGAATGAAAAACTATTCAGTGGAAACGTAGCCGTTGATGAGGAGATTTTACTGTTCCAAAGGCTCGGCTTCGAAATCCAATTCCAAGTGGCCCAAAATCCCCTCTAAAGCCTTTGATCCAAAAACTTCAAAAATTCGTAAAATAATCACCACTCCTCCAAAAATTAAATCCTTTGACTATATGATAGAGAACGACGAGAGGAATGTTTTCTGTCAAGAAACCAAGACCGGAAATCAGACCGATTGGCCAAAAAATGGAGGAGAAAGATGAGACATAAAATAAAATAAAAGGGAGAGAAAGAGATTCACGCAGTGAGAGAGAGAACTGATCTGGTTAATGGCCTTAAGACCTTTAAAATAAATTAAAATGGTGGGTCCCACTAGCTTTATAAATATCTTACTTTATTATACACACACCAATCACTTAACCACCACATATTAATCATTTAACCAAATAAATGTGAATAATGCATGAAATATAATGGACACGTTACACAACCCCCGTGCACAACAATCCCTGTAGTGGGTCCCACCTGGGACCTTCCGGTCTGAAAAATGAAAAAAATGCCGAAATTACAATCAATACATTTTCAAGAGTCCTGAACTCAAAGAAATGTCCCAATCAACACTTAAACACACCTGGCACACCCCACGGTGTCCAGCATGCAAAACGAGACAACATGGAATTAATCCCAAAAAATCAGAAAAATCCCAGGAAATGAAAAATGATAAAATTCAGAAACATTACACTTGTCAACATATGAAATCCATTCATTCTGCTATATAGTAAGTTTTAAAAGTTTCAAATCCTCAATTTAACAACAACATAGGATTAAATTCACAACAAATCATTGGCAAGTTTTATACAAGAATTTCATAGTTACAATAATTAGAAATCACTAGAATTTAAATCACCTCAAAATGAAATAACTTCTATACAAGTACTAGATCATAAACAAGCCTTTAACAATATGAAACCTTAGGTTAGTTATATACAATATTCATCTATATGCAACCCTAGAATTTACATAGCATGCATACAATGTATATTAACCTCAAATAACTGATTAAAACACTAACAGTATAAACATAAGACATCTCCTACCTCACTAAAGAATTGTATCTCTAGAAACCTCAAAGAAATGGAAGCAAAATGGGAATCCAAGCAAAGGTGTAGTAGACAAGGGTGAGAGGAAGCTTTTGTCTTCTAAGTGCAAGACCAAAAGCCAAAGGGAAAAGGCTTGAAAGTAATGTAATATTTCTGTTTTTCGCCATTTTCCATTTTCTGAAATTTTTTTATTCTTTGAGGGTATTTTTGTCTTTTTTTGTTTTACGTACCAGACACCGTGGGGTGTGCCGGGTGTCTCCGAGAGTTGGTTGGGACATTTCTTTGAGTTCAGGACTTTTTGAAATGCAATGGTTGCTATTTCGGCATTTTTCTATTTTTCGGGCTGGGAAGTCCTGTGTGGGACTCGCTATCGGGGTTATTGTGTACGTGAACTGTGTCACGGGTCCATTGCATACCATGCATAATTACTATGTGCATATTTGCATTATTTTGTTGTGGCTTAAATTTGTGTAGTCGTGATTTAACATATATATATATATATATATATTAAATGGTAAATAGGAGAGATGTTTTTTTATTTTTGGTGGGGCACACCATTGTTTTCTTTTAATGGCCAAAAGGCCAATATGTTGCCTCATTTCCTCTTTCTCCTGTAAAAGCTCTCTCTCCCCCTCTTTTCTGATTTTTCTTTTTTCTTTTCTTTCAAAGCTTCAAGCTTTGATCTCTCTCTCATCTTTGAGAAATTGCTAGTACCACTTTAGGCATTATTGGAGAGCTCGTAGAGATCTTCGTTTTGATCGGAGCCAATTTTCGTTTGGCCACACTTGGGATTTCAAAATTTTTGGGACATTTTAGGGCTTTTTCTTCAAATTGAGGTAGGGATCTCTAATCCACAACTTCTTTGACTTTTGTGAGTTAATTCTTCATTATGTGTTGCCTAGCATGCTTAATTTGGGTTGATTTCTCTTAAAATTATCTAATTCTTGTAGATAAAGCATATGACTATGTGTATTAGTCGAATTGTATGAAAAAGCATGTTTAGGTGGTAATATCCCATGCCTATTGTGTTTAACTTACTAGAATTTGTTATATGGAAGCTTGTTGATTTGTGACTTGTAATATCCTTTAATTTATTGACATATTATTAGGAAAGCATGAGGCATTCATGCATGTCATTGGGCATGGAATAGGAAGATTTGATTTGAAACGAAAAGGAAAAGTTTTGGGAAAAAGTTTTGATGAAAAGCTTGCGAAAGCCCGGTCGCCTAGGAGTTGCCTAAGGTCCGTGGCGTTAGTGCGACCTAGAGGGGATTAGGGAGACTGCCCTAGCGCAGTTGAGTTACCTGGCCCCAAATGACGCCATAGAGTTGCCATGAGTCAGGGATAGTTAGCCAATCCTCCTCTCGTGCTGCCATGGAGTTGCCATGGGACAAGTTACATTAACAATTTTGGAAAAGAGGACGGAAATATTTTAGAAATGGGGAGCGACATTGCATCCCATTGCACGGCATAGTTCATTCTTGACTTGGAATTGTTGATGTCGATGTTGCGGTTATATTTTTTCCGGAAATAGCATGATCCCAATTTCTTTATTCCTACTCCTTATTTGGGTTCACGGGGTCACAAGAGGTGCTGAACCGTTGTGCTCACCCCTTTATCATTAACATTTTTAGGGCTCGGGAAGGAAGTGGTGGATGCTGACCCATCACAAGCTTAGAAGAGGACTAGAAGTTCATTTTGTCACCTTTTTTTTATCTTAATTCCATTTTTTTATGAAGTCTCAAAACTTTAGAAAGATGTATTCGTTTTGTAAAGCATAGCCATGGGTTGTAACTATGATCTCTTGACAGTAGTTTGATGTAATTTGAGACTATGTAGATATTTGATGTTGAATAGTAAATGAAGATATATCTTTGAGATATTATTGATGCTTTTTAACTATGTAATGTTACGTACTGTTGCCGTGAATTCGGGATTGGTTGAGTATCAAGACTTGTACAAGTTGGCTCACAAGAACCCAGTTTGCTGATGTTTCAGGTGCACATAGCAGTATCCCAGGGTTTGTCAGCCAGCTGACAAGGCATGTCAGCCTACCGACAGACCATTCCGAGGCCATTCCAGTGAGTTGAGCAATTGAAAGCTTTGTTTCGGCTGACCGAAACCTCATCATCAGTCGGTCGATACCCCATCTCCAGCCGGCCGATAGTTCACTTTGAAAAAGTCCCGACATGTTGCATTTTGAACCATCGTTTTGGCTGACTGATCATCACCATCAGCCGACTGAACCCCATTTTTAGCTGGCCGACGAAGGGCCATCAGCCGGCTGACTATGCCTCTTTGATCTGTACCTTTGACTTCTCATTTCAAGCTATGTTTTTGAGTAACTTGGACTACTGAATGATCCAGTGTGCCACCTATGAACATAAGAAAGGATGATGTTACCTTTAGTTGACCTCGGGTTTGGGTAAAAACCCGGTTAACGGTTTGGACTCACGGGTTCAGGTCGTTACAAGTAAGCTCTCAAGTCTAGGGTTTCAAGTTATCTATGGTGGCTTCCATGTGAGAGGTGAGGAAGATGAAGCAAATCACTAGAAATTCCACTAAGGAAATAGATGGCTAGTCACATATACAACACTAACACTACCTCTCACACACACACACACATCTCACCCCTCCACTTGTCACCATCCTAGGCCTTCTCACAAGGTTTAATCACAAACCTACACTTGTCAAATTACTAAGCTAATAAGTGTCTCCAATAAGAAGTCAACAAATGGCCCAAGGAAAGTGTGACACTTGTCACCCTTTTCAAAAATTACAAATTCGTCCCTCCATTGAATATCTCACAAAATATTTGCAAAAAGTTACCTACGACAAAAATATCTCAAAAAGTTAATTACACAAATAACCCTAAAATGTAAAAAGTCTCCCGAAAAAATCATGCATCCATATCCCTACGGAAATGAAAACAAGCTAGTATGCTTTTCTACAATTTTAAACTATGCGTCAATAATGAAATGATTCAAGGTAAATGCATGGAATGTCGGGAATCAAATCCGAACACAAAACCCTACCTCGGGTCTTCAAAACCCCAAGGTTACGAGAAAAGAAATAAACAAATAATTAAATAATATAATATAAATGATAATAATAATAATAAATAAATAGAAACAAAAAAATTCCAAAAAAAAAAAGAAAAAAGATGACACGGTCATCACACGGCACCAAGGCGTTGCTTCTACTCATGCAAGCACCCTTGTCAGCCACCTCGACCTGCCCTCCCTAAGATATCTCAAGTGACTGCACTTGGTTCTGGTGCAAAATACTGCAACTCAGAGGAGCAGCCCACTCTTTTCTACAACACAAAGTGTACAATGGAAAAAAAACATCCATCCTTTGTGACATTTGGTTGCCACGTGGTCCACGATGTGAGTTGATTACCAACTTTCCTAGGCATGAAATATATTTTTTATATTATATATATTTAATATTCTAAAATATTTGTGTCATCATTAGTATCTCTAATGCCACAATAATAAAAAGAAGGAATAATAATTCTTTTTTTTTTTTCTGAACGAGGAGTATAAGAAAAAGATAAGCCCAAAACAGAGCAAAGCAAAAAAGGACCAAACACCTCACCCAAGAAGAGGATGAATGTCCTTATCAATTACAGAGAGAAGCCAACTAGGCCAAAAATCCCAATAGAAGTCCGAGAAGCGAGAACTGAGGGAGTGACGGCTGATGGCATGAGCTACTGCATTACAAGAGTGAGGAGCCTACATCAATAAGCAATCCACCAAGGAGCCCAAAAGGAAGCTAATATCATCAATCATAGTTAAAAGGGAAGAAAACTAAGGGGAGAGGGACATAACAGACAAGCAGTCACCCTCCACATTGATATTTTGGAGACCCCAAATGCGCACAAGGGAGAGATAATCCCTAAGGATAATGGCTTCAGCCATTTCAGCTGACCCAATGTCATGCTTAAAGAAGGAGGCAACTTTTATTGGGCGACCGGAAGAATCCCGAAGGATGAGGCCCCCACCGCATTCCCTTAAACCCGTAGAGAAAGAAACATCACAATTAAGCTTTAAACGCCCCGTAACAGGAGGAAACCACCGAGAAGGAACAGGGGCACGAGGCACTGGAGGAGAGGAGAACAAAGCCTGTTGAGATCCAATCTCGGCAAACTCTTGAAAAGATGAGAGGGCCTTGCTGACCACCTCCAAGACATCACGCTTTAGACACTTAAAATGGAAGGTCATTCTGAGCCGTCAAAATGTGCCAGCAAATGAAGCACCCCAGACTACACAAATCATTGAAAAGATCGCTATGTTTCCAACGAGACACCAGAGAAAACCAAATATGGGACCAAGACCCATTTTCAGACGCTGAGAAAACAGTGCGAAGCGGTGAGGCTTTCCAAACCATACGGGAAAAAGGGCAAGTGAAAAGCAAATGGGAAACCGATTCCGTAAAAAGACCGCACCTAAGACAAGTAAAATCAGCCACCACCTTGCGAGAATGAAGCTTAGAAATGGTTGGAATCCTCTCATGACAACATTGCCAAAGGAAGAAAATAAATTTGTAGGGAGCTTGAATCTTCCAAATGGTCTTCCACAGGGACAACTGCTCTTGAGCATGGCTGGAAGAAGGAAGATGAAAGTCATTGACCTCGTGGAGAGACCTTGCTAACTTATAGGCAGACTTAACTGAAAAAATACCGTCCGAAGATGGGAGCCAATAACGGCGATCTGGACCACCTGACAACCCAAGAGGGATCTGAAAAATAAGATTGGAATCCCTTAAGTTGAAGTGTTGATGGATCAAAACACGGTTCCAAGATCTAGTGTTATGATCAATGAGCTCTTTGACCTTCTGCAAAGAGGGATGCACAAAAGGGGAAGAAATAAAAGGTTTTAAGGGATCCGGAAGCCAATTATCAGTCCGAATATTAATATCAGCACCAGTTCCCACCCTCCAAGCCAGATCTTTTTTAATGAGATTTTTAGTAGTTGAAATCCCTCTCCAGCCCCAAGAAGCATTGGTCGGACATGACGAGCTCAGAAAAGATTGATTACGGAAATACTTTTGCTTGAACACAGTAAAGAACAGAGATTGATAATTCAAACTCTCGCCCATTTCCATACGCCAACCAAACTTTGCCCAAGGGCAAGGTTGAAATCCTCCAAGTCCCTAAAACCCAGCCCTCCTTGTTTTTTACAACAGCATAACGCATGCCATTTTACCCAATTAATTGGGTTACCTTCATCTTTGCCAGACCACCAAAAAATTAAGAATTTACTAGTGATTTCCTCAGCAATATAAGAGGGGATTTTGTAGCACTGGGGCACATAAGTGGAGAGAGCCGCCAAAACTGACTTAAACATCGTTTCCCGACCAGCCCGTGAAAGCGATTGTCCTTTCATAGATTGCACCTTTGCCGCTAATCTCTCCTTCAGAAATTTAAAGGCTTCTGCTTTAGAGCGATGAATAAGAGAGGGGAGACCCAAATACTTGTTGACCCAATTTGAAGGTTGAATGCACATAATTCTACAAAGAGAGAGGCGCAATGAAGGGTCAGTATTCTTATTGAAAAAAGCACCAGATTTTGAGAAGTTGACTCGCTGACTTGAAAGGGAAGAGAAAAAATCAAGAATATCCATGAGCTTGGAGACCTCACTTTCTTCGGCTCGACAAAATAGGATAGCATCATCCGCAAAAAGCATATGGCTAACTGTGGGGACTGATGGACCAATCTGAACCTCGTGAATGGATTGAACACTTTCAGCATGCTTCAACAATAAGCTTAGGCCCTCAGCACACAGGAGAAAGAGGAAAGGAGATAAGGGATCCCCTTGGTGCAGACCCCGTGAGGGTTGAAAACATCTTCCCGCTTCGCCATTGATAACCACATAAAATGAAACTGATGAAACACAAGACATAATAATAGAGCACCATTTAGGGTGGAAACCAAAACCCTGAAGCATACCCTCAAGGAAACTCCATTCAAGACGATCATAGGCTTTTTCCATGTCCAGTTTGAAAGCGAGGAAACCCTGCTTGCCACTCAACTTGGACTTGAGATAGTACAAAAATTCATGTACCAGAAGAATATTTTCATGAATAATTCTGTTGCGCACGAAAGCTGATTGATGATCAGAAATGAGGTACTTCATGAGAGGGCGAAGGCGGTTAGCTAGAGCCTTTGAGAAAATTTTGTAAATGACATTGCATAGGCTAATTGGCCGAAAGTGAGACATTTTAGTAGGATGCTGACTTTAGGGATAAGCACAAGGTTTGTATGATTAATACTGCGGAGCATGTGACCGGATTCAAAGAAAGCATTGAAACCATTAAGCAAATCAACTTTAACGACATCCCAGTTTTGTTGAAAGAAGAGGGGGGTGAAACCGTCAGAGCCTGGGGCCTTAAAAGGGCCCATGGAAGATAAAGCAAGCTTCAACTCTTCCTTTGTACCTCTTTTGAAATAATAGAGGGAACAAGGTTCCAGAAATCAGCACCTGGATTAGAAGAGGTGGACTAAAAGAGACTCTGAAAGTACTGCTCCGCAATGCCGCGCACCACTTCTTTAGAGTCATGCCAGAGGCCCTGCTCATCTTCAATGCCCGAAATCTCATTTTTGCGACGGCGAATAACAGTTTTGCGGTGAAAGAAAGCCGTGTTCTTATCCCCAAGATTTAACCAAGCCAAGCGAGACTTTTGCTTCCAAAAAATTTCCTCATTACGCCACTCCTCTGCCAACTCCTTTTCAAGCTGAAAGATCTCTGAGCGATCAAAAAGGTGGCAATTGGATTTCAAAGTATCAAGCTGGCCTTGGATTTGCTGAATGCGAGTATAAGAATTATTAGAACGACCCCTGTTCCAGCTCTTGAGATTAGCTTTTTAGGCATTAAGTTTCTCTTTGATTCTAAAAAGGATGGAGCCCTGGAAAGGTGAATCACAAGAATCTTTGACAATGTTGGAACAGTCAGGGAATTTCAGCCAGCGAGCGTCAAAGTGGAATTGTCTCGAGCCATGAGGAACTTGAACATTTAGATCCAGCAAAAGAGCTACATGATCAGAGCCAGAGACTGGGAGGTGAAGGAGAGAGTAATAAGGAAAAGCGCTCAACCATTCTTGAGAGCAAAGGCCTCTATCAATCCGGGTCCATATCGTGTGAGGATGCTCCCTTTGATTACACCAAGTATAAGGGAACCCTTTGAAACCCGTATCCAAAAGGTTATATGTGATATCAATTATTGCATTATTTGATTCCATGTTCCTTGGGTGGTGGTCCTTGATGCAATAATTATTGCATTATTGGATTCCATGTGATATCAATTATTTGAATCTTTAGTTTTTCCTGTTCTGCCGTCGGCTCTCCACAGAGGGTACAGTCTACGACGTTTGTCTTCAATGCAAGTTTTTGCTGCACAAATTGTGAGCTGAATTGCCGCTGCAGAGTAATTTACTCAAAATTCCTTTAGAATCAGAAGAAAAGAGATGGAGAAGTTTGAAAATTTCAGCCACAGGCATTACTTGACCCTCGACCAAAAGGAACGTAAAGAGGGGGATCAAATGACCTGCTATGGTTGCACAAACAAAATCTGGAGTGATTTCTATGGTTGCACGCACTGCAAACATTACATCTGCAAATCATGTTTTGGATTGCCGCCAGAGATGCTACACCCCTTTCACAAGGAACATCCCCTCACTCTTCTCGCTGAATCACCTTATAAAGAAGCAAGTGCATCACCGTACTGCCACGCCTGCCGGGTGAAATGTGAAGGGTTCATTTTCCACTCTCACACTTTGATTCAAGTGAGCTAGAATAAGCCCACTACCAAGCCCGACTTTGAATCAAATCCATATATCAATCCACTCCACAGAAAAACCCCTACCCGTCTCAAAGCCCAGCCCATCTACAAGGCCACAGCTACAAAAAAGGCAAGTGATCAAACAAAACAGTGTCATATCATATCATCAACGCCACAAAGTGACAGTTAAAATACTGTTCTCTCTCCCGCGAAAAAGCTTTCACAAACAATTTGTTTATTAGCTGTTAGAGAACTGGAAAGGCAAGTGAGTCTCGTGGAGGGCTCCTTCTCTTACTTAACATCCCCACCATCTTTTTCAGACCTCACCCTTCTCAGTTCTCCATCTCTTTCTCTCTCTCTAGATTGTCTTTTTGCTTTGTTTCTGGTCAGGAAAAGGATTAGTCAGAAAAAATATGGTGAAAGAAACAGAGTACTATGATGCTCTTGGCGTTAGTCCTTCCGCTACCGAGGTGGAGATTCGCAAGGCATACTATCTCAAGGTTCCAAATTTAATCTTAAAAACCCCAATTTTATCTCAAGTCTTCGGTATTTGTAATTTAATGGTTATATATATATATATATATATTATGATCAGCTTATACATTTACTTTCTTTAGAAATCTTATATTGATGCTTGCAGTGTAATGATTATATGTTTGTGCCTGTAGGGGTGGAGAATTTGATGGATTAAATATATTATTTAAGAATCTATAGCATAATTGAATAGAGCTTACAAAAAATTTCAATCATTTATTTTATTCTAGATAGTTTAGAAATAGTATTTCTATTTAAATTTCAATGCAGAATGTTTGCCCAATCTTGAATCAGAGTTAGGTATGAAGTTTTGTTTGGTTAAAGTAGGATATGGGTTTTTTTTAGCTACCATGCCACCAACACACACATTGTGTTTGTTTAAATTCCCAATAACGGATTTTTCCTATATTTGAGCTAGGTCATAATGATATACAAGCAATCATAGTTCTTTAAGGTTGTTTTATTGATCTTGAGTGGATTCTTGTGGATTTAATTTTTTTTTTTTTTTTCCTTTTTATGTTTTTCTATTGCTTATGCAATTTTTACACCATATTTTCTAAATAGATAATTGTAAACCTTTATGTTATATTTTTGGTATTCTTATGGTAATTGTAGAAGAGCTGATCCATTTTCTGTTATACTTAGCGCCTTTCATATATATAGTTGTGTTTGCATTCTTCCTTCCGGCTAAACATTCGGAGCCTCGCCTGTCATACATTAAGCTTAACCCTCTCTGGTTTTCTTGTCTCTCCTTTACACTTCCTCTTTCACTTGTTGGATCTGAATATATAATTCTCTCTTACCCTCACGCGCAAATTTTTAGGGAAGTAATTTCCCCCAAACCCTGTAAGACAGCTGCTGTGCCAACAATATACCAAGTAGAAACAGAGTTAATTGATTGTTGTTTTCCTTTCTTTCTTTCTTTTTCTTTTCTTTCATCTTAAATTATAAAGGACAAGTTATAATATTATGATATATCAACCGTGAGAAGAGGGTGTCTCCTTACATATTTGGAGGCAAGTATTGTTCTAATTGTTATATGAAAGACCAATAAATTTAATGTAAAACATGATTTAAGTTGGATTTCAGTCCTTTTATAATTATTTGTACAGGCAAGACAAGTTCATCCTGATAAAAATCCGAATGACCCTCAGGCTGCCGAAAGATTTCAGGCAAGTCCATTGCTTCTTGTTCTTTTTCATTTTTTTTCTCATTTTTTTTTTAAATAAAAAATAAATATCAGTTCAACATATATTCAACTGGCCTGCATACTTCCCAGGTAAGTGTTTTGCTTTTAAAGTAGAGAAATCACTAACAATGAGGATACATTTTTTATTTTGTGCTAGTACAAAAAGAAGAAAGGGAGGGGGAAGGAAGAGAGAGAGCGAGACAGAGGTCTCTTGATTGTCTCAAATTGGTCACTTCGGTTTATAAAATTCTCCTTTGTGATTATCAACTGATGCAGGTGTTAGGTGAAGCTTATCAGGTTTTGAGTGATCCAGTGCAAAGAGAAACTTATGATCGAAATGGAAAGTATTGCATATCTAGGTAATCATTTAGCATTTTTTATTTGTGTGTGTATGTGTATTTTTTAGGCCATGTTTTGTAACACAATTCATGCACAGTATTCCAATTTTCGTTCCTAGCTCTCTTACTAGGCTAATTGGTTATCATGTGGCTTGTGGACAAAGTTCTGAGACACTTTTCAGCTTGCAATTTGCGTAGTTTCTTTGTGAAAATGTTACAAGACCATCTCACCTTATTACTTTTAAACAGTTTTAGACATCATGGAACTGCTTGAATTTAAAACCCTACTGTTGTTGCACGAATTATTCCCCACCACCACGCCCTTACAGGGTGAATGAATGTGAACCAGCAGAGAAGAACAACTTTAACAAACTTTGGAAGGAAGAAAGGAGTGATGCAATACAAACATATCTAAATATGATCCCTCTGTAAGCTGTGTTGTAAAGTTCTGATCAGTCAGCAGATACTGTCTACTGATTCTTCCTAAAATGCTTACAGTGAAAACCTCTAATGTTTGAATAGAATGGACATTCAGTTTTAATTTTGGAGTTCCTAATGCAACCAATGTAAATACGATAAGTTTTTTTTTTTTTTTTTCCTAGTTGGGACTCACACACACTGCCTCCACTGAGGTTCGAACTCCTGACCTCCCAAAGGGAGGTAGGAGCCTAATACCGCTAAACCACATGCCTGTTGGTAAAAGACGATAAGTGAAGCTTATACTCTAGTGAACTTCTGCACCATGTTTCTTAGTACATTATTCGTACGCACACATATTTGTACCTGAATTTACAGGAAGATATTACTGTAATTATCAAGTTATTGTGCTGAAACAAGAATTCCCTTGTCAAGAGAACACATATCGGCTCAAAATAATGTAAATCAGATAAATAACAGGCGTGTATTCCACACTAATGTATGAACAATTCCATATAGTTGCACATAACATTTTTGGCTTTATCCATATGATCAATTGATCACCTTTGAGATGACTTCTTTCACTAATGTTTATTTTTCCTCGATAATGTTTAGTTAATCTTTATAATATACCTATTGTCTTAATTTTTCAGAGAAACCATCATTGATCCCACTGCCGTCTTTGCTCTTCTTTTTGGAAGTGAACTTTTTGAAGACTACATAGGACATCTAGCTGTGGCATCAATGGCTTCCACTGAATTAGCTGGTGAAAATGACAACCCCGAAAGACTACATGATAGGTTGAAGGCAAGTATGTTCCAAGATTCATCATATTCTTAAATCATGCTCTTTGGAGTAGGAATTTGTTTATTTATCTCTTGATAGCAGTGCGTGAAACCAAGAGTCAACATGCTGCCTCAGATTTGTACTAAATATACTAGTTAATTAATGTTTTGGTGCAAAGGCTAGGTGGTTGCTCATACATCCTTTAAAAGGGCATGGCTTTCTGCTATGTCAAGAAAAGGTTGGACAATCAATGTGTACAACTCTTGACACAACTATCTAAATGAAAATCTAGGTACGTTGCTTACACATGCTAGGGTACATATGAAGTGCCCAAAGAGTTGGGTTCCAATGAGTGTTGGGTAGACCAGAGAGAGAGAGAGATCTAGTAGAGATGAGAGGGATGTCAATGAGAGTGCTGAGGAAGTCAATTCTATTCTAAAGACTCTCAAAGGCTTAAAAATGAATGGCCTTCTTGACCTTATATTGTGCTCCCAGAGTCATAGGGCCAGCTAGACAATACAATTTAAAGCCAAGCATGTCATTGTTAAGACTGTCTGCCTCTATCACCGGGCACTAGACCTGCAAGCTTGGCCAGGATCCCCCATCCTAACATACCAGAAAAGTGGCTACATGTGCCATGTTTCATCGAGGAGGCTAGCCCCTTGCTCTAACCACTAAGCCCACACTCTTTAGAGTGTCTCTATGACCAGCACCATGAATTCTAGTTATACCTCTTAGGCCCTCCTGAGTCCTGATCCTGCTCTCAATCTTGTCAATTGTAAATCATCGTGGTACAGTTATGCCTCAGGTAGAATCCTCTTTGTGGAGGAAAGGGTTCATGGAACTTTAGGAGTTAATTACCGAGGTACAATAAGAGAATGCCCTACATGGTGGATTTTCAAAAGATAATTCCAAGTGTTCACAATTTTAGAGCATACCATTGTCCCCATTATCATGATCATTAGAAAACGACCTTTGTTCCAACTGTAGAAAGCTCTGACCATCTTGTAATGACATAACGACGCTTTAGATACTTATAAGGATTATATTACACAACTTTTTCACATTTTGTATCCTTTTTGCCTTTCCTGGATGCAAGAAGGCAAGAGTCTATTTTATTTTTGCATATTATATATATATATTAGTCCCCATTCTTGTTTTCCATAGAGTTTGTTCCACCGATCGTGAGAACCAACCTTTAATGACCTTCCCTCCCTCTACATCCTGGCCTAGCTACATGAAAACATACTGTAATTTTCATAGCATGGAATCCTAGAAAAACCAAGGACCCAAGTGGCATCCCCTCCTCTTCCCAGTGTTGGTTACCTACCAAAAACAAAAAAGGTCCTTGAAAATTTTCTTTCAAGTTGACAATCGTAAAATCCATTTAACAAGACATGGGCACATATTTCACGAGAGTGGTCGCATATCCTGCTCATGAAGGTTGTTACTGTAGTATGTGAAATTGTAGAATGCTTACAATCCCTGATTACTCTTGGAAATAAGTGTTTCTGAATCACAAAGCATACATATTTGACATGGTGACACTTGAAAGGTAGGAATTTTGCTAGTGGATATGGATGCCATTTATTATGTCATAATAAAACTTAACTTGCTTAAGGAATTTTACTTTACAAACTATTGAGAACTGAGAAGCTGAGCTCAAATCTAAAAAACACTGACATATACTACCTTTGTTTTCTTTTTTGCTTTTCTTCTTTTACTGATAAAAATTTTCGAGGGTTAGAGAATATTAGATGTATACTGAATTTGTTCCAGGTTTTTTTTTCCTCATTTTCTTACATATTTTATACTTTATATCCGAGAATTCAGTGATGCATCATGTAGAGAACATCTTAGAAAATTTTATTTAGAGGTGTAGCTTCAACTTATGACTACCCTTTGATTAATGGTATGATTCTCCTCTTGAAAAAGTATCATGACTTGCATTATTTTGAGTATCATTATGTCTTGTAAATTCAATTTATTTCATTTTTAACTAGGGAAAAAAAAAAAAAAAAAATTTATTTCATTTTCACTAATTTATTTCCATTGGTATATATAAAACTACACATGAAGGCTGTCCAGAAAGAAAGAGAAGAAAAACTCTCCAGAACACTGAAAATTTTTCTTCACCAGTATGTTCAAGGTGACAAAGAAGGATTCTTACATCGAGCTGAATCTGAAGCAGAACGGCTATCACATGCAGGTTAACTTGCAGCCCATTTCCTCTGCATGTTTTATTTTCTTAAATAAACCATTTTGAGAAACTTAATTTTGATCAGATTATAAAGATGTTGCACTTTCACTTGGACTTTGTGCAAGAAAACTAAGATGGATAGATCTTAAAAAAAATTATGATTGAAATTGACAAATTTACTGGATTCCTTATATTTTCTTATTTTTATTAAATTTTAATTTCCAAAGTTCGTGTTTCTAAAAATTAACTATTAAAATGTGGTATCCTTAAAATTTATTTATTTCGAAATAAAGAAGGTGGCCTTTGGCTTTAAAATTTCAGGGCATTTAGCTGAAACTGGTTTTGTCCAAGTTGTGGCTTACAGTAAGCATTGCCAAGCCATATATGGATATATTATAATAAGATTATAGACTGTTTGCTTTATCATATAATGAGATTTTAGAGTGTTGTACTGTTAATGAAAAGGGGGAAACAACGTGTATACATTCACTAACGCAATAGACAGAATACTAATGCATAAACTGCATTGATGTTGCTAAAAGAAAGTTTCTCATCTTCTGCAACTACAGCTTTCGGAGTTGATGTGTTGCATACTATTGGTTACATATATACAAGACAAGCTGCACAAGAGCTTGGAAAGAAAGCCATTTTCCTTGGCGTGCCTTTTTTGGCCGAGTGGGTTCGGAATAAGGGACATTTCTGGAAGTCACAGATTACTGCAGCAAAAGGTGCTTTCCAATTGCTGCAACTTCAAGAAGACGTTCGTCGACAATTTAAAATGGATGGTAGTTGCCCTGGAAATGATGTTGAATCACATTTAAGGCTAAACAAGGACACACTGATGAACTCATTATGGAAATTGAATGTAGTGGACATTGAAATAACCCTCTTACATGTGTGTCAAATGGTAGGTTTATTATCATTCTCTTTTCAGTAAATGAAACTCTTTTCATGAAAAAGAAAAAGGTTCTCAATTTCCTTTGAGTCTACAATTTGCTGCGTTATCGCCATTTTAGGTTAAGAATGTGTCATTTTCTTTCATCTACACAAAAATATAGAAAAAAGAAGAAATATCTTTCAGAATGATTGAGGGAGATTAATTTAATTATCCTTTGTTAATTACAGGTGCTGCAAGAAAATAATGTTAAGAAGGAAGAACTTAAAGCACGTGCCGTGGCTCTAAAAAATCTGGGGAAAATATTTCAGGTGCAATATATTTTGCCAATTTTCAAAGCATCATTTTATATTAGTTTGAATAATACTATCATGAGTAGTTTATGTGTGAAATGTAGCACACATTACGTCTTTACTTCTAATAAATATTTATGAGAATTTTCAAATTTTAAGTGATAAATTTTTACTCCTGCTACTCATTGAATTTCTACTGATACCCGAGTAACAGCTGGACCAAAAATATATATATTTTGGCCCATGCAGGTTTCGAACCCACGACGCTCAAACCAACTGAGCTAATGGGCCACACTTGTTTGAATATTTTTTAACACACTTTTTACTTTATTTCTTAGTGAAAATGAAGATGTGATTTATCTCAAAAATGAGAACAGGGTGTGATACTAAGCAACTGCTTTTACAACTTTCTTTTTTCAGAGAGAGAAGATTGCGCGAAGTGGTGGAACGTCCAGGAAAAATATTGGTGCTGACGATGTAAATGCAGATGGAAGCAGTAGTTCTGATAGCAGTGATGAAGAAGATTCACCAAGAACACTTAATTATCGAACTCCTATGATCACACAGGCATGTCCAATAAACCTCTTAACCTTTTATATATATATATATATATATATATATATATATATATATATATATATATTTGTTTTGGAAACAGGACCCTTTCAACCACGGCTCCTTTGGACTTATGGTTGTAAAATAAACTTAGGATATGTCATATGTGTAATCATTTGCAAACTACACGTATTATTTAAACTTGAATATTTTTGTATCTTATGAGAGTTAAACTCAAGACGTCCAAGTTACCAACCGACTCGCCCCTTATCTGAACTTATATATTATGTGCATGAACCTTTTTCATGTATATCTCTTCCTACAAGTGCCTCCTGCACACAACACCCACTCACAAAAGCATAGAAGTGAGACATCTCCATTTAAGGTTCATATAAGTTTCTGTTTCTTATCCTATGTTTTTAGTACTTGTTTCAATTTCAGAGTTTTTCCTACGAGGATACTTTTGTTGATAGGTATGCTTTGCCTCTTGTGACCTTTACATATACGCATCTTGGCAGTGCATTTACCCCACACACACACAAAACGGATGCATACAATTCAACATGCCTGAACAAAAAATAGCTTGAGTTTAGCTTTTTTTTGAATTAAAATCTTCTCTTGTACCGGAGAGTCCGGTGCACCAACCAATAGTGATTAGTGATAAATCTCACCTAATAGTGATGGATTCCACTTGATAGTGGCAATCATCACTGACTGATTGTGGCACCATCACTCACTGGTGACAATCAACACTGACTAATTGTGACACACCACGTTATAAATCCTACCTAAAAATGATAAATCTCACTTGATGGTGACAATCATCATCACTGATTATGCACCTGACCTCTCGTGTACGAGAGGGAGAGGGGACACGGTTCACTCAAGTTATGAACCAAGTTCCTTTCCTTTTTTATAATTAATATATATATATTTGAATTAAAATTAGAACCAATGCCAACATTTTTTACCACTTTTGCAATAATAATTTTTCATGAATCTTCTTGTCAATGTACTTGGACAGTAGACTCAACTTGGGTCATGAATTTTCAAAAGCAGTTACTATCTTCAACCATCATGAATTTTCAAAAGCAGTTACTATCTTCAACCATAATTCAAATTTGGCTGCTCTCCTTTTTAAGTCATCCTAGGGTTCATTGTTGACCCCTATGAACAGGTCATGACAAATTTTCTACTACTCTCTCTTGTGACAGGGCATTGGAAGACTCTTCAGGTGCCTCTGTAATCCAGCATTTGATGTAGACGATGAAGAGATTGCGTACAAGAGCAAATGATATGGTTTAACTATTGGCTTCTTTGAGATCAAGATATGCAATATATTTCAACATAAAACACTGGATATATTATCGAAAAGCACGTTGTTCAACCATTGAGACTGTTTTAAGAGATCAAAAAGGCGCAAGCCATGTAATTTGTGCAGTGTGTTTCTGTATTTCTGGTAGAACCTGCAATTGCCACCATATGTTTGACCGACAAAATGACAAGCATGGATCAATATACACGCGAATACGAACTTCTGCAAATCAACTGGTGCTCAGAAAAAAAACACAAATCCACCTGCAATTTGACACAGTAAAATTGATGGCATATGTTCTATACTCGACAAAATAAAATAATCTAACACAAAAAAATCAAGTGAAAAGAGAAGGGAAGGGGAAGAAGAAAAGAAAGAAAAAATAAAAATAGCAACAAATCATTTTTTTATGTAAATTAAAATGAAATTGAAAAGTAGAAAATTTGAAAGAAAACACCGTCATTTTGCCCAGAATGAAGCACACAAGAACAGCAGGAAGTATTTGTCGTTCCTGCACCCAGTACCAGCAGCAACATCTCCTTTGGGGTTCTAAACATTATGATATTTCTTTATTTTTTTGATAAGTTTAAACATTATGATATTTTTGCAGTGTCAAAACATTGACACTTCAGCCAAGGCAGACCACACTGGAGCACATCCAAACACACACACACACAGGTCATACACATCACCCCCCTTCTTATTGCCACATACTGAAAGGCGAAAACAACCACGATATGTCATTATACAAAATCCGAATAGATAGCAAACATACGGGTTCCAGCAGCAAAAAGGCTACCACATAAAGCCAAACAGAGTCCTTTGTGTTCAAAACAACAATATGTACATGGCCTCAGTTTTTTTTTCTTTCTCGGGCCAATAAACTGAGACATGAAATTTTTACCTCAAACTATCTCTAATGAGCAGGATGAGGAAATGCGCTGGCTGTACGGTGTGCTTGAAAAGCGCAAGCACAATGCACTGATGTTAAGTTCAAACAGCCACTTATAATGAGGGAATGCCTTCCTGGGCAGGTGTGAAGTGCAGGAAATGAGTCGCATAATGCCTGAACAGCCGGAGGGGTAAGGGCTGTGCACTGGCTGATATTCAGATTTATAAGCCCTTCTTCCTCGTGCCTATTTTTCACAGACTTCCACATGTTCTTGTTATTCAATCGTCTGTGAGCCAATGAGTATATCGCTCTGTCTGTGATATTCTGGCAATAGTAGAGGCCAAGGGATCGCAGATGAAGGCAATTATTTGCCAAAGCAATTACACTCTCATCTGCAATGCAGTCCAAAAAGATAAACAAAGTCAACAATCTAAATTCTAAATACACCCAACGAAGTAACTACAAATATAGCAAGGAGCCACAGCTATGGGCAGAAATCAATTCAGGTTGGGTGGGTTTACATCAAAATCTAGATAGTGTACTGCATGAATTACAGAACAACTAAGGCCTTCCCAACACTGAAATTCACAACCTTACATGAACTTCAAGTTTCAAGTTCAATAAGATCAGGATGGACCCATTTACATTATAGAAGGCTTTTGGTTATTTTCAATGGTCCAGAAGATCATATGGATAATTTTTGTTTGATTATTGATAAAATTTACAGGATGATGAAAAAGTTTGAAAAAAAACAGTGATCTGCAGATCCAGACTAAAAGCATTTGATGAAGTCCCAAAACATTCTGCAAAGAATGTACAAATCAACCTATCAGCCAAAAGTCCATATGGACAATGATCAACATCAACTATTAAGGGACAAAACAAGTGGCCGGGACAATGCCTCATGAAGCGAAGGTCACTCCAAGAACCCTCCCTTTCCTAAACCAGGCACACTTGCTCAGAAACCTGAAGATTACCATACCCATACCAGAAACACATACCCAAGTCCAAGTAACATAGCACCAAACAGCTCAACCCAAGAATAGAAACTTGAAGATAACAATATGGCCATATCCCCCTTTTATTTTCTTTTTTTCATTTTTTCCCTGTTTGGAAGGGAGACATGAGGAAGGGCGGGTCCAGGGCTAGACAATTTTCTATGTCCAGTATTGAATTTTCTATGCAGACTAAATTTCTTAACTATCAAGAGATCTATTTGGCCACTTCTTCACTATAGTTGTGCTATCATTCTGAATCACATGCACCCACATCACTAATATCTACATATTGGTCCGTGAGGCAATGACAAATTATTGCAGCAAGTCCCATCCATTTCTTTAGTATTGCACCCAGTGTTACACACAGAACAAATTCTGTCATTCATAATCCTATAACTTCTTGTCACGTGAATCATTAATCCCAAAAACCTCCTTGCAGCTAAACTTGCATTTTCAAAACATGTTTATTAAGTGCTCACCATTAAAGGGAACCACACAAATTCACTCGAATCTATCAATTATAACATCGATTTCATTATACTCCAGAAGCAATTCTTTAGCATTTCTTTCTCTATGGAGATACTTCCCAACTTCCAATGCAACACAGGACAGTAGGCTGTAATGCCATTTTATATTTCAAATATCAAGCAGAAGGTATCTAATTGCTTACTCCTTTGAGACTCCAAGAGATTTAAACATTAAATCTAACTATGGAGATCTCAAAGAAAATTTGTTAGGCTCTGAATCTCCTATCACTCCCAATAGCAGAGGCGCAGGGTCCAATCCTAGTTGTTACACGGGTGTATGTTTATTACCCATAAAAAAAAAAAGGAACATGGAGTTTCAGTAGGATCTAACTTACATCGCCAAAACTCGTTAAACATTGCCATTTACGTGTTGATTCCACTCAAAAATATAATCAACATATGAGAATCCTACAAAACCAATTGTTTAACCATCCTTCCATATGTAAATAGTTCTTTAATATTTATAATCAAAGTAGCTATTCACATCCAATAAATATTATAAACCCTCAAGACTTGACCAGGATTTGGTAAATGAACCACACATTTGTAGAAACTGTCAAACAAATAATACATCTAAAAGAAAGCAGTTTTACTTTTTAATTATTGAATGATTATTTATATTACGAACTAAAAAAGACAGTAATTCCAAGTTCCAACATATTGTAGTAAGTAATATGTGATACCTGTAATAAGGACACAGCCACACAAGTCGAGGGCTCTTAGATCAGGGCATCCATATGCTAAACTCATAACTCCTACATCACCAACATTCTCACACCATCCCAGATTCAAAGACTGCAACTGGCCACAGTTATACCCAATAGCCTGCAAGGGAATTTGAAAAATAGAACTAGATCACTCAGCAATTTGTAAGAAGTTAAATGTGAAATAAAAAATGCGAACTCTTTTATACCTTTAATGCTCTATCAGATGCAGCTTTTACACATCCACAAAGATTTAAAATTTTTAATTTTCTGCAAAAACCACTCAGATATCCAAGAGCAGCGTCACTGAAGGCCGAACAACCACTGATGTTGAGTTTAATAAGATTCGGACAACCGCGAGCTAAAGCATATAGGGAGCGATCACTGAGCTTAAAGCTCTTGCTCAGATCCAGGTCCTGCAGGTCATGACAGCATTTTGCAATAGTCTCAACAGCACTATCCTCTAGTTGTTGTTTATCTTGTCGCAGTATTAGAACTTGTAGTTTTGTGAATTTGGGAGCAAGAGATAGAACCAAGTTATTCATGTTGTTCTTGGACCTGAAAGTCATGCAGAAGGACAAAGCATAAAACTAAGACAAGATAACAAGGCAAACAGTGAAACATATAATCTGTGCATGAAACAGTAATTTTTTAGGAAATTTGAGCATTTTATAACATATTTCTGGAAATTTGAATTTGATCAACAAAAAAAGATGTCTTGTTTAAGATGCCTACTAATTGTCCTTGAGTCATTGACTTTTGTAACATTTATGGATGTAACATACTAATGACTGTAAGGTTTGAACCAGCAACTCGTGAAGTCAAGGTTTGAACCAGCAACTCGTGAAGTCAGGTGTCTGTCTTATCTCCAAATATTCACCCTCACTCCTCAAGATATGAAAGTAGTAATCCAATATGCATCTAGGTCTTAGATCCTCAAAAGGAGACACAAGCCAAAAAGAGAAAAATAGAGGTAAGCACAAGAACAGAACCGGAGAAGAACAATTACAACTTCCCTCGCTCAAATATTCAACAACTCAAAATTCTCCCCCGAGGGGTGTAAATCATTCAGACTTTGATTTACTTCAAACTACATTAGTTCACAAGTGATTTGTTCAATGCCTTCAAGTCTCCATAATTCTCATAAAGCGATAGCTCCAAAAAGAATTTAATTTTTTTTTTTTTTTCATTGGCAAAAAAAAATATAAAAATAAAATATTTGAACTAGGTATCTCTCCATGATACCCACAAAGAAATAGGTGCCAGAAAAGGATATGAATGGTTATGGCCACTGGCTAAATGAAAAAGTAGCCTAAACAAAGCCACAACAGTAGAAAGGCAGATGATCAAGACATTCAACAGGTAAAAGGTAGCCTAAACAATGCCACGACAGTAGAAAGGCAGATGATCAAATGGCATGTAAACCCATCCTTATAAAAATGATTGATTCCTAAAAGCCAATAGTATGAAATCATAAGGAAAAATTCCACCATGTTTGATTTTTTATTTATTTTTTTCCTGTAAATACCATGTTTGATTGTTACTTGTTCTGTAACAAGGAAAATGCTTCCCAATGAAGCTTGGTCGAGGAAATCAAAATCGGCCATCATACCAACAAACAAACCAATACCAAAATAACCAAAAAAAACAAGCAGCAAATGGAATATGAATTTAATACCAGGGACCCATAACAATATGCTTAGACAACAGTCATAGTCACATGTAGATTCATATGAAAAGGGGCTAATAGAAGATATACCACGAGAGTGACAGATGGGTAAGCCCCAAGCAGATAGCATCTCTCCAACCACTACAGACCCCTGAAGCAACAATTGCAGTACGATCGTCGACAAGAGAAACAATTCGCAACAAAAGCTCCATAGGAATATCCTTCCACTCAGTGATCACCCCAACACCTCGCATCATTCCTCCGCCAACACCATCGCCGCCGAACACCATCATCTTCCCGAAGCACAAGTCCAAATCCTCAGCTTTACCTACCATTTAACCCTTCACCGCCCTGCCCTCGTTTCTGTCACCAATTTAGAACAAGTTAGAGAATCAAATAGTATCAGTTTCCAAGACGATGAAGTTTGAAAAAATTTGTGGTAAAACGACAACAGAGTACAACAAAGACCATCCACCTGTCAACAATATAGGAATTTTGCAGAGACACATCACACGAAACAGTAATCACATTAAAACCCTAGAATAGGCTCTTAATTCTCATACATTTATCAACCCACATACACACAAAGATATATATATATATATATATATATATATATATATACTGCACAAGACACGACAGTAGACCTTATAATCTGTACAAAAAATTGAATCTTCAAGGATTACATAGGATCAGAAAATTTTTATTTCCACCAAAAGAATGTAAAAAATTTGTGTCAAAACAAACATTTTCCACTAACCAGTCGATTATCAGACGAATATCTCTGATAAGCACACACCAGTCACAACTACATATACATATTTATATATATATATAACAGATATATATAAACGCATTTGTACTATTGAATATGTGTGTGTGTATAAGTCTATGCGTCGTCTAAGAGCGAATTGGGGTTTTCGCGATACCTTTGATAGGGTCAATTCTATTGGGCGTCTGCAGCTTTGCAACGGGCGTTTTAAAAGAGAGAATCGAGACTCGAGAGAGAGCGAGAGGGGAAAGAGGAAACGTACGGGAAAGAAAAGAAATGAACGACGTGTATTGCGCCACGTGTCGAAGAGTAGTGATCGGCGTAAGGGACAAAAAAGTGGGGTCCACGTAAAGTAGTGTTGATTTGATTGATTTGATGTGATGAGAAATAGAGAGGCGACGAGAAAAGAAATCCGTGAAAAAGCAAAAAGAAAAAGAATGAAAAATTCCTAATAAATAATTAATTAAACCAAATTAATTAATGGATAATGGAAAATTAAAATGAAGAATGAGAGGATAAAGAAAGAAAAAAAAAAAAAAAAAAAAAGTACGAGAAAGTTCCAACAAATTTTGTCCAGAAACGAAGCCGCACCATAAGTGGGGTGCGATGAACATCGGTAACGTGTGGGAAGTGGTAACTGCCTTTATCATTTGAAATTCAATAACTACTGTAATTAAATTTATTTATTTTTTTAATGAGAAACTCATACATTCGTTTAATCAAGTTTCAAATTTTTTTTAAAATTCAAAAATAAAGTATTTATTATGGTGCTTAATTTTGTATTGAAAATTTGAGAAATCTTTAAAAATATATATTTATGGTTATCTATTTATGATTATTAAAAATAATTCGTAAATGAAGTTACTTGTTGCGGCCTTCAAAATTCAAATCTAATAAAAAATAAAAATAAAAGTGTTAATTACTATTGTAAGAATCATGACAAATAGGCAAAATTAGTGGCCTTTAAATTATTTTCCTTATTGTAATTCTTATTGTTACCTTCTTGTTTTTTTTCATATCATTTATAGACATGCTTTTAGAAACCCACATTAAAAATGCACTTAAAGAAAGACATGTTTTTTTCTTCATTTTTTTTCTCATATCATTTATAGACATGAAAAAATAAATAAATAAAATAAAATTATAGACATGCTTTTACAAACCATACATTAAAGCTATTTTATTTTATTTTACGAATTTAATTTTAAATTACTTTTTTGGCCCTCCAAATAAATATTCCAAACATACCATTAGATTACAGTAACTGAAGGGGCATAAAACCCCACTGGGCCAACTTTGGCCCAGCCCGCTAGTTAGAAGAGCCCAGCGACCCCCCAACCCATTCACTCTCATTTAAGGCATGTTCTAACTGAGGGTGAGGCTCAAGAAGAGATCCAGCCCGTTTAGGAGGGATGAAACCCATATTACCTTAAGGTTTAGATAAGACCAAAGGATTTTTAGGGCAAGTTGAGACTTCAATAAGTAGAAAAAGGTAAGAAATGTAAAAGGATTCGATTAAAGTGTAACAATTTTACTTTCCTAATAAAGAGAGCAAATTCTTGCACATTCATCTGGCGCCGTCTGTGGGAAGATCGCCAAGTGGGCAATTGAGCTGAATCCTTTCGAGATACACTACGAACCTCGCACGGCGATCAAGGGGCAAGTTGTGCCAGGTTTTCTACTTGACCAAGAGCCCAACGATGAGCTCGATGCACAAACAGAGCCCCAGTGGCATCTCTACGTTGATGGCTCCTCGAATCGGGGCATAGTAATTAAAACTCCAAATGGAACACTCTTAACCTAGGCAATCAGACTTGAATTTCCAACAACAAATAATGAGGCGGAGTATGAGGCTCTATTAGCTGGCCTACGACTTACAAAAGAGCTGTAAATACAAAACCTACATGTGTTTAGTGATTCTCAGTTGGTTGTGAGACAAGTAATGGGAGATTACACCGCCAAGGATGAGCACATGAATGCCTACCGATCTGAAATTGAGAGAGAGGCATAGGGGTTCGACCAAATTAAATTTGACCAAATCCCTAGGGTACAGAACTGGAAGGCCGATCAAGTGGCAAATGCAGCATTCGGTTTTGGCGACAATTTGACTAGAGTAGTTTCAATGGACGTCTTGGTTCATCCTTCCACAGAAGAGCCCGAACGGATTTATGTTATCCCATATGAGCCAAGTTAGATCGATCCGATCATGACCTATATTAAGACCGGTGCATTGCCCGATAGCAAGAGTGAGGCCAGAGCGATCAGGACAAAGACAGCAAAGTACACAATCGCCCCAAGGTCAACTGTACAGAAAATCATACTCAGGCTACTATCTGTGATGCTTGACCCCCTCTGAAGCCCAAGAAGTTCTCAAAACAATTCATAGTGGCGTCTGTGAAAATCATACTAAAGGCCGATCGTTAGCTCATAAGGCCCTAACGCAGGGTTACTTTTGGCCATACATGTCAAGGGATGCAGAGGAGTTTTCCAGAAGATGCGACAAGTGTCAAAGGTACGGCCCGCTCATCTATCAACCCCAAGAGAACTTACACTTAATGGCAAGTCCATGGCCATTCACTTAATGGGGGATGGATGTGGTAGGACCACTCCCACCTACCTGATCATAGAATAAGTATGTCCTGCTGGCAATAGACTACTTCACTAAGTGGGTGGAGGCCAAGCCTTACCCCTTTATAACCCACACTCAGGTGAAACGCTTCATTTGGAACAACCTTGTCTACATATTCGGAGTTCCTTGATCGATCGTGATGGACAATGGCACAAATCTAGACAATCAGCATGTCAGGGAGCTCCTCGATGAGTACGGAATCAACCAAAAGTTAGCATCAGTAAGCCACCCACAAGAAAATGGCCAGGCTAAGATCACAAACTGAACAATCTTTGATTGTATCAAAATGAGATTAGAAGAAGAAGAAGGGAATTGGTTGGAGAAGCACCCAAAGGTACTGTGAGCCTACTAAACCACCCCAAGGAGACCAACCGGAGAGAGTCTATTCGCCATGACATACGAATCCGAGGTTGTGATCCTGACCGAGCAGGTAGTGCCCACGCTAAGGAGCACTGATTGGACCTCAAAAAATGATCACCTGGTCGAATGAAACCTCGATCTGATAAACGAGAAGAGAGAGGACGCAATGATCCGACTGGCCTCGTACCAACAGATCTTGGTGAGAGGGCATAACTGGAAGGTGAGACATCGAACCTTCACCCCAAAAGAAATGGTTTTAAAGTGAAAGGTAAGACTAGTTACAAAAATGCAACCCCACTGGGAAGTACCCTCTCGAATAGCTGAAGTCGTTGGAAAATGATCCTACAGGCTCAAGACACTGCGAGGGAAGTAGGTGAACAAACCATGGAACACCACCTATTGCAAAAGGTATTATCATTAAAGCTTTATCCGGATTACAATCCGTTGGTTGTGGTAAGAACCTTACCGAGATGAGTGTTCAATAAAAAAGTACCCTTTTTTCAAAAATACAACTGTGATGAATGCGTCTGCACACCAAAATTCCAAGTGAAAGAGGCAAGTGGCACAATTAGCTGATCGCCTAACATTTAAGGAATTCAAACACAAATTCCAAGTGAAAGAGGCAAGTGGCACGATTAGCCGATCACTTAACACTTAAGGAATTCAAACGTAAATTCCAAGTGAAAGAAGCAAGTGGCACGATTAGCCGATCGTCTAACACTTAAAGAATTCAAACAAAAATTCTAAGTGAAAGAGGCAAGTGGCATTATTAGCTGATCGCCTAATACTTAAGGAGTTCAAACCAAAATTCTAAGTGAGAGATGCAAGTGGCACCATTAGCCAATTATCTAACACTTAAGGAATTCAAACAAATTCCCAAGTAAGAGAGGCAAGTGGCACCATTAGCCGATCGAGGCAAGTGGCACCATTAGCCAATCGCCTAATACTTAAGGAATTCAAACAAAAATTCTAAGTGAAAAGGCAAGTGGCACCATTAGCCGATCGCCTAACACTTAAGGAATTCAAATAAAATTTTGTAACTATATCAATGGCAAGTGACACTACAGGCTGAACGCAGTATACTAATGAAAATTCGTAGGTGAAGATTTGCAAATAATATTTGTGAGTTGGACACCAAACACTTGTAAGATTTACAAATGAAAAAGAAGACAGAAAGGGCAAAAAAAATACCGTCTTTATATTGACAAAAAAAGAGAGGATAATCCCATTACATCAATTGTTCCCTTAAACAAAGGGAACTTATTAAAAAAAAAAAAAAAAAAAAAAAAAAAAAAAAAAAAAAAAAAAAAAGAGAATAAATGATTTTACAAAGTTACTCTAAACAACCCATTCCTTTGCTTTTGCATCTGGAGTGGGGGAGTCAAGATTGATGGGCTCCTCCTCGATTGCAGTTGTGGTAGGGTCCACGGTTAGATCAATAATATCCCCACCAGAAGCCTTTGCCTTGCCCTTAGAAGCAGGATCAGAAACTTCTCTTGCCGGAGTCGCTGGAAGAATGGAAGGAGGTGGAAGGCGTTCGGCCAATGCAGCAATGCATTCCTGGAAAATCTCCTCGGTCGGGTCCCCAACTGGATCAACATAAGACACATGAGGATCAACGAACAACTCCCTATCGCAAGTGTTTGGGGTAGGAAAGGCTCTTTGAGGCCCCTCAGGCAAAGGATTGTCAAAGAACCCCTCCCTTTAGCCCTTAGCGTACCTTAGAGTAGTTGTTCGGGAGAAACGAGCCACCACGGCCTCAATCTTTCCAGGAATCCAACCTAGCAGGTCCACAAGTCGAACCCTCTCGGAGTTAACAGCTCGTCTTTCAGCCTCAAGCCTGGTTGTCTTCTAAGCTTCCAAGGTTTTCCCCACCTCTTCCTTTTTCCCCTTTAAGATGGGTAAGGATGACCTTTGCCTTGCCCATGTCAGTGGAGAGCTTCTTGACCGAACCCTCCAGAGCGTGGATCTTCTTATCCCAGGACTCAATGGCCCTCTGCATGGCCATCATCCCAAACAACGTCTGCCCAAAACAAGCTGAAGTTAAGAACCACAAAAAAAAATAATAAAAAAATAAATAAAAAAATGATGAAGGAACTAAACAGCGAAGGTAGAAGTACAAAGGAGCAAGTTACCTTCATAGCGTTATTAGGGAAGCGAGTAAACAACTCATGTCTATCTAGTTTCTCCTGAACCTGCCGATCCCTGGGAGTCCATATATTCTCATAATACGATAAGGCGATCGGCTGATGTCTGAACATGGTGTCAGTTGGTGTAATACCCCTAATTTTAAGAAATGATAGTCTGGGTATTTTAATTAATGTTTTTAGATTTTATTGCATTTTTATTTAATTATGCAACTTATTTGCTTATTTGCTTAATTGACTATTTGTATGTATTTAAATTAATTATTTAATGGTAATTGTGTATTTATTTATAGTAATTGTTTAATTGTGCAATTGTGATTTAATTTATTTATTTGTTTAACTGGTGTTTTAAATGACGTGTATTATTTTATGGTGTGTAAAATTTATTTGTGTTATGTCTGTATACTTAGTTGGACTTGGTTGGTTTAATTTATAGGGTCGTATTTATGGTTTAGGTTTAGGGTTTTATTTTATAAGGTTATGGTCACCGACTTAAGATAACAGCCTATATATAGAACAATATACGTCTGCTAGGGTAAAAAAACCCTATTCATGTAATAGTTCTTGAGAAGGAAAACAGAGGCACACAGAATGGTTTTTGAGAGAAAAACAGAGGAAGCTTAAGAGGGAACTGTGAGAACCACCAGTTAGGAGTTCAGCCGTGGACTGAAGGTCGTATCAAGGAGGGAGGAATGGATGGCTTGTGGGATTAAAACTGAGCGGTAAGAGGTTTGCCAGTAGTCGGCAGTCGTCGGAGAATTTAGAGACGACGTTGAAAGGTTTCAAACCGAAACCTAAAGGTAAGTTTCATTCTATCTCTTTCCTGTAAACTTGTGTTCTGTGCATTTTAAATGGTCTCCAGGAAGTTAATTAAACACTTAAAATGGATGTGTTGTACATGATAAATAAAACTGTAATCCGTTGTATGTCTTTGTTTAAACTGTAACTGTATTGTTTATAAATTGTTTTAATCATGGTTTAAACTTTTGTCAGTCAATTCGTAATGGAAATTGAGGAGTTTCTAGGACTGAATGGACTTAGGTTGAACCCTAGGAATGTTTAAAAAATATTGGGACAGGAACAGTAAACTTTGCCGGAAGCGAAGAAAAAGAACAGAGGCGGAGGAGTAGGCTTTCAGGGAGAGAGAGCCGGCTCCCATGATGAGAGAGCCGGCTCCCATGATGGGGGAGCCGGCTCCCTTGTTGGTTCACTCCTACGGGGGTTTTTCGGAAGGTTTTTGGTTCTAGGGTCTTAAAAGCAGTTTCTGGAAAGTGAGGTAGGGTTTTAAATGTGTAAAATTAACCTGTTAAAACCTTGAACCAGTTAGTATATGCTAGTGTGCTAACATTAAGGGACATCACGAAATATAAACATAAAATATGCATGTTGTCCAGGAAGGAGGAAGACATAATTTCTAGTTTGTTTAGTAAACTAAATGGACCGGTATGAAAGTTATGTTTTGGATTTTTCTGTAAGGATATATATATAATTTAATGAAGGCCAGGAATGTTGGTTTATACTGTATTAGTGGACTCCGTGAAATTGGATAATAGTTTGCATGTTGTCACGAAGTATGAAAGTTTTATTTCTAATGGTCGTTGTAATAAATTAAACGGACTAATAGGAATGTATTTCAGGATGGGAGCGTAGGTGCTCAGTTTATACTTTTGAGTATCAATATATTATGCTTTGGATTCATAATTGGGAATTTAATGAACATTATGAAATTTATATAATAAGTTACATGCTGTTAAGGATTGTGGAAGGTTTAAATTACCAGTCTTGCCTAGTGTATTTCGTGGACTGGTACGAAAGTACCTTTGGGATTTTGGTTTGATATGCTCAGTTGATACCGTTGAGTATCATTATACCATGCTATAGATGTTAATTGATGAACTATTTTAATTTCTGTTCTGTCAATTATGTGGATATGGATAGTTTAAATTGTTTAATATTACTTTAGCAATTTAAACGGAGGTACTATGATTATAATCATATACTGGATGCATGATAGGATCTTATCTATATCTGATTTCTATTATGTTGGTTTTTTGATGTACTTGATGTTCATTTGAGTGTGCATCATTTATGGATCATATGCATTATATGCACCGGTATGGGACGGTGGCATATCATGCACAAATTAGATCAAAACGCTAAATCATACATGTTCATACATATGAAATGGATTAACTAAAATAGTTAAATCCTACATGGATGCATGTCCTGTCAACTAAAACAGTTGAACGACATAACGAATGGTTGTTTTATTTTTCTGTATTAGAAATGATTTATATATATACTTATGGTACTGTGATATGAGCTTGAGTCTCAGGATCATAATTAGGGTGCGTATATCGCAAAGGATGGTTAACTGGATATTGCTGATGTTCCCTAACAGGAGATGTACATGACCACTGGAAAGTGTGATTTACATGTTTCCTTCTGTGCAGGCTGAACTACACTATAGGCTAGTGAGCATCCTATAGTGTGTATCTATAACTATATGGACTATTTTAGTTATTGCCGAACTATTTAGGATGTATTAGCGTATCGGGTTTATGTATGAATTGTAGTAGGATGGAACTTGCGTGTGGGCCTAACCCATTCTTATTTTTCAGGTGTTCGTCAGTACCAGGTTTAGAGTATGATCGTGATGAAGTAGATACAGTCAGTCATTCTTCCAACTACATAGGGTTTCCTTTTATATTATAGTTTGGATGTTGGTTCTGTAATTTATTTTTCAATTGAAATTATTAGGGGTCCACTGGATGGATTCTCGAGTTGTACGGATTAAAAAGATTAAATTTTATTAATCTATTATTTTGGAGGATTTTTATATCTAGAATTCTTTTCAGTGTATTATTTTATTTTTAATTCTTTTGTACTCTTGCTTGTTTACATATTAATTATTTGGTATCCCTCCGATCTGTGCTCGGATTTGATCACCCGTGGCTTTAGAATCGAGGGGTATCACAGTTGGGGTTAACAGAACGTTGCCACCCTCTTCGGTCGGCTTATAGAACTTGGGCACGAAGATAAAGGGACGCGAAACAGGGATGCCCAGAACCATTGTTCTGAACCACTTGAATGGACGAACTAGCCCTAGAGCTCAACCCCGCTAGGCGAAGTCTCCTCCCGCAAGGATTGTCCCCCTGGTCAGAGGCAGGTCTTTTCCCCTGAGGCAAGCCCTGGAGGGGGGACTGAACCCCAAGGGTTTGTTGGTCTTCATCATTTTACTAAGATTGAGAGTTCTCCATGGATGCATTGGATTAGCACCTGACGAACGAGGGAAGCTATAGGCGAGACATGCTCTGGGCTGCAACTGATATACTTAAAAGACGTTCGGGAGTTAACAACGATGAACTGGAAGGAATGTTATTCCACACATTCTGCTTAAGGTATCTGAGCCTGCCCAGACAGATTAAATAGTCAAGAAGCTCATAAGGAATGTCTAAAAATTGACAAATGAGCCTACAGAAACGAAGAAGGCAGTGTTCACACACACACTCATATTTATGATGTTTGTGCTTAGGGCAAGTAAAAAGTGCACACTTCTCAAATCTGGTGGGAATAATGGCAGATTTAGGGCATCTCTAATCCCCACCCCCCCACCCCCACCCAACAAAATTACCATCAAATCCCTCCAGGGTTTTTGAGAACCAGGGTTACCTATACAAAATAATCATTCAGGGATCGGGAAGAAGTGATACTTGGTAATCAAACCTCCCCAAACGCCCGTATATATAGTTCTTGCTATTTTCTAGCAGAAGAATATATCTACAATGGAAAAGTCCAATTCGTGACTGCGATTTAGGGTAGTAAAACAGAAATGATCCTAAAAAAGTTTGGATTGACCTGCAAAGGTGCAAGATTTGCTTTATTTAAAGTAACAGCATACAAAGGGTGCAAAGGAAACCTATGAATTTCTAAGTGTAAAGAGGAGAAAATCATCTCCCCTTCGGACAGACCCTCGTCGATCTCATAATCAAAATCATTGGGATAAACTTTGAGCTCGACCTTATTGGGGATCTGACAAACTTCACGAAAGACATTGAGATTGATAGACATGGTAGAAAAGTTCTCCTGAAACCAAGAGATAAAAAGGGGAAAAGCATAACTAACCTCGCTAAAGGAAGAGACGAAACCACACCAGTAAAGTTTATTGTAGAAAGGGAGTCGCTGGAGAAAGGGGAACAGAAATTTATGAGTAAAGAACTAAGTCAGTCAAAGCAAAGTACACAAAAAGAAGAAAAAAAAATGTACGAAAGCAAAAAGAAAAAGTATATAAAAACAAGAGGGTAGCTGCGATCGAGAAGCCCAGAAATCAAGTAATGATGGCAACATAGAGTTTAAACAGTTTTGCGCCGAATAACTGCGCAGCCACACGCATACACACGACCCAAGGATGTGATTGAATACAGCTATCCCTCATTTATGAGGGATAGCTGTAGGGGCAAGATGAAGGGGCATAAAACCCCACTGGCCAACTTTAGCCTAGCCCGCTAGTTAAGGGAAGAGCTCAGCGACCCCTAACCGATTCACTCTCATTTAAGGCCTATTATGACTGAGGGTGAGCCCCAAGAAGAGATCCAGCCCGTTTAGGAAAGATGAAGCCCATATTACCTTAAGGTTTAGATAAGACCAAAGGGTTTTTAGGGCAAGTAGAGACTTCTATAAATAGAAAAAGGCAAGAAATGTAAAGGGATTTGATTTAAGTGTAACAATTTTACATTCTTAATAGAAAGAGCAAATTCTTGCACATTCAATAACACTATTTTTTTTATGCATACATATATATAAATTCTATGTATTTAGATAGATAAAATATAAACTCACCGATTTTTGTAACGCATAAAATTGCACAAAATTTTGATTGATGTTTGTAGCATCAATCATATATTTAACTTATTATTTTATACTAGTAGTCATATAATGTAAGTATTTAAGCACAATTCGTCTCTTCAGTTACTTTGACCGCTTTCAAGGTAACTAACTTGGACACACACACACATATATATATAAGTATTTCTTTTATTTGTTTATTTTTCTCAAAAGTCTACGACAATGGTGTTTGGGATTGTTTCTCTACATTTCAAAAGCAATTTAATTACAAAATATTGCGATCCAATGGGTTTGGTAACCAAAAAAAAAAAAACGCCTGTAAAGGTTAGGTAAAAAAAGCACGTTTAAGTGAAGTTAGGAATTGTAACTTTTAAAACTGCGTTTAGAGGTTTATCTTTTTAAGTAGCCAATTTTTTTTAGACAATATAATCCCTTTATAATTTTATCAATTTTTTTTAGACAATGTAATCCCTATATATTTTTTATAAATACAATTTTGTCCATGTTAGAAATAAATACCAAACAATATCTAGTTATTCTGAAATTCTGTAACGAACTAATATACTAGTTTATTCTAAGAAATTTTGTAATGAACTAATATCCTAGTTTATTCTAAGACTCTACTATCACCTTACATTTATATTTTAGTACTAAATACAAATTCTATATCGTAAACAAAATATGTGATATTTAAAAAATAAAAAAAAAATAAAAAAGATAGAAGTTGATATTTATAAATTATTGAACTCAATGAAATTTTATAATATTTTACTATTAGAGAATTAACAAAATTTTAGTATAAGGGTAATATAGTAAAATTAGTAATAAAAGTATTTTAAGCAACATTATTACCAAACAAATTTAAAAGTGTTTCAAGTATAAAAGTGTTTTATACAATGTGTCACTAAACATATAAGAGCATCTCTAATGGTCTATTAAAAAACTCTTGTGTAAAATTTACACTACCACATATGATTTGTAAATTTTTTTCATCTCCAGCAGTCTATTAAGATACACTGTCACATCAACAATGTGTAAAAGATTTGTGTATTTTACATAACCACGTACGTATATTTTCTCTCTCCTCCTCCTTTCCCACTCGCGGTTCTCTTTCTTCTCTCTCATTCCTTTACGCTTCTTTATTTCCCATTTTTCTAGAGCGCAATAGAGAAGAATCTGCAACTGGTGGCAAGGTAAGAACTTCTTGACCATCTTTTATTTATTTTTTTAATAAACATAGTTTGATTCATCACTTTCGTGTCGTAGATTCTAGGGTTTTTTTTTTAGATTTTTATCCTTTTACATTCTATTCTAATGAGATAAATATGTACTAGCCAAAGATTAAATTTATATTTTAATCACGTAGTTTCTATATACTTGAATCTTATTTTTTTATTTGTTAGAAGTTAGAATTCTATTGCCAGCGGCATGAAAGGTTTGCTATTTGCGAAATGGGAAAGTGAAATATAGGGGGAAATTATAATTTTTTTCCTAATTGAGGAAGACTGGGACGTGAGGTTTAATCGCGAAAAAGTAAAGTGAATCAAGTAAGTTAATAAAAGTTATGTAGCGCCTTGGGTATGACATGTGGTTGGTTATTATTGGGGGATTTTTTTTTTACACAAAAGGTATAAAACAACCGTTTGAGCTAAAAATAGGTAGTACAAATTTTTTATGTAAATCTACTATGACACATCAGATTTACACAAAAATATATACCCAACGGTTGGAGATGCTCTAACTGCATTTTATTGACAGCAAATTTATAACAACTCTACAAATAAAAATACTTTCAACATTTTAACAGCAATCCCGCTAATTCCATATGCATCCCTTTCCATGAAAATGACTGGCTAATTCTATATGTAGAAAAATCTTCCTTCTTAATTCGCATTCTTTTACTATCAATTCAGTTTGCTCTTTTAGTCTCTAAAATGCCTTTATTTTATTAAATTTTTATTTGTTTCAAATGTTAACAAGTTTAGAAAAATTCTTATTAAATTAAATTTAAGAGTTTTGGGACAAATAATTAACCTTAAAATTAATTGTAGCATTCGTAAACTCATTTTTCTCATCTTTGGTATTTTCCAAAATTTTCTTTTTATGTAATATTTTATCTTCAACTTTAAAAACAGAAAAATTTAATATGACCTCCTTTTTACAATATGAGCAATGATAAATTTTAGAATACTTGGGAGGCCCAAAAAAAAATTCAAGGACAGCTTATTTCTTTATTTTTTCCACCTTATTTTGATTTTATTTAAACTCAACCTAGGTTACATAATCATTTTCACGCCTCCGCATAGGGGTTGTAATTCGTGTTTGCGGGTCGTAATCGTGTCGTGTTGATTTAAGGGTATTTTACTAAATAGTTCAACTCGAATACGACCCGTTTAATAATTGTGTCAAGAACCCTCAACACTAACTCGATCTGCTTATTAAATGGCATGTGTAACCCACTTAATGACCTATTTAATAAAATCAAATATTTTATTATTTAAATTTTTAATAATACTCTATCAAACATTAAATACTAGAAAAATATAAGTTTTAATCCAACCAACTTACTAAATAATCTCTAATCTACAAAAGAATAAATTATAGGGTAAAATGTCAAAAACCCCCCTAAACTATGGGGGTTTTGCAACTAACCCCCGGAACTACAAAAAACCCACTGAACTTTCAATTTGTTGCAATTTGCCCCCTCAGGCCACCGAAAAAGAAAAAAGACAAAACTGCCCTCCCTATAAAACGACGCAGTTTGTTGATAATATCAATTTCTCTAATTGACGCCCTAACTCGTACGGCACCATCACAGCTCCGCCGCCAACACCATCGATCCAACCCAACTTTCTCTTCTTATCGAACGCCGCCGTTGCTGACATTCTCTCCCGACTCCTTCATTGCTCCCACCCAATCTCCCTCCCTACTCGCAGCTCACCACTACCACCCACCACTTCTCTTCCCCTCATCTCTCTCTCCGACCTAAACCCAACTCTTTTAACCAATCTTCTCTCTGCTTCTTTTCAACTCGGTTTCTTTCAACTCACCCACCATTCAGTACCCTCCTAACTCGCTTACTCAGGCGAATCCGATTCACTCTCTCTCTTCAACCTTCCTCACGATTCGAAACAGCTGTTTGTCCCCAAAAACTGGCCCCTCGGCTATGACGGCGATGACGACGAAGATGATAGTGGAATGGGTGACTTATTCGGTTTCAACTCTTCTTGTTCTACTGGAGGTTGTCGGAGCGCTATCCTGCGCAGTGGGTTTTGAGAACCCGTTCCGGATTCTTAATTTTGAGGTGGCTAAGGAGTATATATATCCCCATTTGGGATTCCATTCTTTTCAAAGTTTGACTGGTGAGCATCATCACATCTTCGTCAATTAATTGTTTTTCTTCGGCGAAGAAATTTTAGGCAAGATGAAGGGCGTTCTTAATGAATTGGTTTGCCACTTGACTGTGCAAGAGCAGAAGAAGTGAGCCCTGATTTTATGTCTATATGTATATGTGTGTGTGTGTGTGTGTGTATATATATATATATATATATATACCTTACAATATAAAGAGAAAGTGACTGAAACGGAGCAATTACGGCCACCGGAGCAGGTGTGGCTTAGGCGAAGGGCAATTACAGCCGTCTGATGATCGCTCGTTCCCTCTCTCTACAGTCATACCAGTTGATTTCAGAACCGCCGCAAGCACCGCCATTCCATCCCGCCAAGTATTGCAACCTAATCACAGACGGCTGTTTCTAGGAGTTGGATGTTGCTAGACCAAAGTGGGCATGGTACGATTCTTGATTTGGACAAGTATGCCATAATGCAACGTGTGTCGACTAATGCTAGAGATCTTTGAATTCTTGATCCCCTCCTCTCTTATCCTTCTACAATTCTTGCCCAAGAAAGAGCAATCGTTCTCAATTTGGAGGTTAATTTCTAAAACACCTGGTATCCATTTCCATTTTTGCCTTAATCATTCCTCTGTTTGTTGCTTAAATTGTTTTTGTTTTAATTATGTTTCAGCACATCAAAGCAATTATTACAACTAAAGAGGTATCTCTTTCTCCCTCTCAAATTCCAGAATCAATCTTTCATAGTTTCCCTATCTTTCATATTGAAGTCAAAGGTTGGAAATTAAGGGCACTCTTGTCCTTTAATGCTTTTAAGGGTAGTATGGTCTTTTAAAAAAAATTAACCAAATTTAACGGCCAATTCTCATCGGACCTTGGCTATAGGGGGTGATCTGCAACTTTTTTGCATAATTCAGGAGGTATTTTGCATTTTTGGTAGTTCGGGGGGTTAGTTGTAGGTTTTCCCATAGTTCAGGGGTTTTTTTTTTGCATTTTACCCTAAATTATAAGATACAAGTTTAGATAGTTATTTTGGAACTTAAATATAAATTTACTTATGACACGTATAATTAAACGGGTATAAACGGGTTACACAGGTTGAACCCCTCAACCCAAACACGACACGATTAACTAAGCGGATTAATTGTGTCGACCCATTTACGACCCAAACCCATTTAAGGTCAATCCAAACCCGTTTAATTCGTGTCGTGTTGGCAAATCGTGTCAAACTTTACCACCCCTACCTCCGCGTGTTCTCGCTTTCGTTTTCACTATGTGTGACTTAAATTTTAAGGTAAAGTACATAGACATGCCTTGAGGTTTTCCAAAAGGACACCAAGATAAAAATTTGCCTATTTTTGGACAACCACACCCCTTTGTGAATTTTTCCATCCAAACAGAACCTTAAAATATGTGAAAATCCCATTTTACCCTTCATTATTTTATTAATTTTAATTACAAAATATCAAAATACTTAAATAACCCAATTACCCTCCGCACCCAATCAATCCTATAACCCTACAACCAGAGCGCCGCCACTACACCAAAATCCACAACCACTAACACATACTCGCTGCCACAACCACCACCATCCCCACCCCTAGACCACCGCCACCATCTCCACCCCCACAACCACCACTGCATATTTCAGCATGATCTAGCACTGATACCACAACACCAAGAGAAGAACCCAAAATTTATATATATATATATATATATATATATATATATATATATATATATATATACACGATTTAGAAAAGGGGAAGAATTCAAGCTTTGGAGAGGAAGCTTCAAATGGAAGTTAAACGCTGAACGGCGAGATCTTTGGTAACGAAGCTGAGCTCAGTATTGGAACAAACTCGAACCGAAACTCTTTGCGAGCTTCGTCTCATCTCCAAACACGACCCGGAAAGTCGATCTCTGATCGCCGACGAGGGAGCAATACCCTACATCGCCAAAACCCTCTACTCTCTCTCTCTCTAATCTCCCAAGAAAATGCCACCGCCACCCTCTTTAACCTTTCCATCTCCAGTCGTGAAGCCCTAACGTCCACCCGCGACCTCCGCGAAACCCTAATGTTTGACTGCAGTCATTTGGGGCAAGGTTGAGTCCGACGAAGACAAACCCACTCCGATGACGGCGAACTAACAGTAGATCGGCGACTACGGGCCTGAAGATCTCGACCATGTGGAGAAGAACTTGCCCGGTACCAGTGGCTAAAACTTTGAAGTAAAAGAAAATCAACCGCAAACAAAGAATTGTAAGATGAGTCACAGCTTGGAACAGGCCGTAGGGTTAAGTGATGAGACCTTAAAGCCATTTGTTGGCCATTTCATCGCTGAGTCAATCCTTCTCAATTGGATCGGTCGTGTTCTGGACTCACAACTCTGCTTCTACCAAGCTCTCTGTGCCACTCATCTCTCTCTCTCTTAAATTTTGAATTTGAGGAAACAGAGTATATGAAGTGTTCCATAAGAATTATTAGATGAGTCAGAGCTTGGAATTTTGGAGTGCATTTGATGTTGTATGTGAGAACATAACACACAGGTGGGTTTGGGTTTGGATTTGGGTTTGGGTTTGGGTTTAATCCAAGGGTATTTAAGTTAATTAAAATGTTAATTTTATTTCAAAGGGTAATAAGGTCAATTCACCATCTTCAGGGTCTCTTTGTCCATTTTTCAAACTTGTGGCGGTATCATTGTCCAAAAATAAGCGAACTTTCATTTGATTGTCCTTTTAACAAACCTCATGGGGTGTCTGTGTACTTTACCCTAAATTTTATTGCTTTTGTTCTCCCAATTCTTAATTCAATTTCGCTCTCGTTCCCGTTTTATGAGACTTAGGACTAAACACACCCTCTCTCACACATTGGAGATGTAGGCCCATACCCCTGGTAAAAATTAATGTGTCAGAAATCGGTTGCATGGGAGCAAGGACATTCATGCTTCATTAGTGGATACTTAAGGATGCGTTTAGTAATGTTTTTGTTTTTTGTTTTTGCACTCTTAAGAAAGCAGAAACATGATTTTGCTTTCTTGAGTGAAAATAGAAAACAAAAATGATATTTATTAACACTTGTTGTTGTCACAAATTTGAAATATAAAACAATAATTGTTTTTAGTAATACAACATATTTGTTACAAAATGTACATAATATTCTTTAAATTTTTTATTTTTTTCATTGCAAAAATTTTAGGAGTTATTCATTAGAGGGGAGGGTGAGGGGGAAGGTATATGACTTGAAAACGAACTTTCGGACACAAGGAGCAACCCAACCACTCAGGCACGACACTTGCTTCCATTAATATCAAAAAGCCGTAAATCTAGAAAATCTAATTTAAAATTATAAATCTTAAAAATACCCAATACATCATAAGTACAAAATTAGATATACCAAGACAAAAACATTCCCACCAATTATGTATATAAATACATGTATATGCATGATGTATATATTTATTATGTGATATATAATACATTTAGCATATGATAATTTATTATTAATAAAAAATATTAAATAATATATCTTATATGTAATAAAATATATATTGTGTTATAATATTGTAAATTAATTATAATTTAATATTTACATATAATATAATATAGATATGATATATAATAATATAAAATATCTACAGCTTGATAATTTAATAACATTATATTCTATAGCAAAAATTATTTTGCCACAAAAAATAATTTACATTATTATTTAACATATTATATATTAAAATATATTTTTATCAAATAGAAAATATTTAATTTATTTTATACTAAAAATATATATTTGTATTAACTTTTAATATGCAACTTAGTATGTAACACAAATAATATGAATTTTATTTGAAATGAATAGTGCATGTGCAGTAACATTAGTGAAAATGTTTCTGCGCTACAGTGCCGAAAATATAAGAAATATCATTTGATATTTTTTCTTTCTTCACAAAAATTAAAAACGTTTTCTGTTATAGAAAAATAAAAATATTTTATTAAACGCGATTTTTATTTTTGTTTTGTTTCTTTAGAGATTGATAATAAAAAATGAAAAACATTTTCCATTACTGAACGCAGCCTAAAGTATATTCATTCTATCTTGTTTCTTTGACAAATGATGTCATATTCTATGTATCTTTGTGTCTAATCTTGTATCTTCTTTTTCGGGAACAAACATCCTTTGTGCCAAAAACAAAAACAAAAGGTTCGTTTCTAATCACTTGTCTTAACCCATAATGAATCTTGTGCTTGTTCTTGTCCACATACATCATCTGCATCAATGACAACATTTGCATGAGTTCAGAAAAAAATAAAAATAAAAAATTTGGTGAGTTTGCATTAAAAAATTAATCCTCTAACATTTTAATCCTAAAGTTATAAGCGCCACTAATAAAAATGTTTTAATAGTAAGAAATTATCATGAACGTTTTCATTGTGAGTGAGACTAAGAATAATATAAGAGAACAAAAAGCATTTGATATACATGAATGCACATGACTACATTTTCATTGACATTATTAATCACCAATTCTATCTTTTGCAAACTCGAATTTCAGTCAATAATTTTTTTGCGTATCGCTTACTTTTATGATACGTAATGAAAATTAATTCTAATAATTAGAAATTAGTAATTAGTAATAATCTAGGTAAATTTTATTGTATTGTATATTGACCAATAGAATCCATCCTTGAACACAGTAAAGAAGTTAATAATGCTCTCGTTCTTATCATGTATTGGGTAATCAAATGCTCAAGGCAATCAAAATGGTGAGTGACAACTGTGACGATAATGCTCTCGTTCTTATCATGTATTGGGTAATCAAATGCTCAAGCAATCAAAATCGGGAGTTACTCATGTTACAAAAAGTGTACAGTGAGTGTGGATGTAGTTATATCACGTCATTAAAAATCAAATCAAACTAAGCTGACGTCATTTTAGTGCCAATTTTTTTTAAAAAATAGTCGACATTTGGTCGATATTGAAAATTCAAACCCAACAAAAGCAGCCAATCGACGAGACCAACCCACAAGCTTTTGATCGATAAGTCTTAAGTCTTAAATCTCGATCCGACCAAGTCACAAATTGTTGATGGATGGACCTTGAACTTCAATCCAACCAAATTACAAATTATCGATCGATGGGACTCGGACCTCGATCCGACCAAGTTACAAATTGTCGATCGATGGCCTTAAACCTCGATTTGACGAAGCCATAAATTATCGATCGATGGGTCTTGAATCTCGACCCGACTAAATTAGAAATTGTCGATCGATAAGCCTTGAACCTCGATCCGACCAAGTAATAAATTGTTGATCGAGGGGCCTTAAACCTCAATCCGACCAAGCCATCTTCCTTATTCGCCGGTGGATTCTTCATTGCTCGCCGGTGAGTTCTCCATGCTGCGATTTGTCCTCGCCGGTAAGCTTCTTTACCACAGTTCATCATTGCTTGCCGGCCCATCCTCACTAAATTCAGTGCTTGCATCGCTGCCGAATCCTTGCTCTCTGTTTGTTACTACCGTTGACGGAATCGCGACTATTATAGTCGCTGTTTGCTTGCCACCGGATTTATTTTCCCCATGGTCATCCCCGTTGTGCGATCTCCATGTTCTTTGTGGACGTTGTGGACAAAGGTAGAACATGAATTAATTTCTTTACACAAATTAGACAAAAAGGTTATTTTACATGGCCTGTATTTATACTTATTAATTTATTTTATTGAAATGAGGGTATTATAGTCATTTTAAGTCTTCAAGGGGGCTATTTGCACCAAAGTAATAGTATAGGGGTTTTTTACACTATACATGGACTATTTTACATTATATCGATAGTATAAGGGTTTATTGTACTTAACCCTTATTTTTATTTAGTAAAATTGAAATTATTTATGGACTAATTAAATTGGATCAAAAGTTGAGAATCCTATAAACCAATTCCAGGGTACACTCAGAATTCTCTCTAAATCTTGAAGCACATTCTTCCAATACTATTGTGAATTCCAATTCCATACAAGGTCAACAATAACATAATTTGGAACATTTAAAACAGGGCGAATTTAAAAAAAAAAAAAAAAAAAAAAAAAAAACACTCGACTATTAGCCAGTTCCGAAAAACTCCCCTTATGAATATTTTTGGCAAAAAATCTCCCTCAACTATCCTAAGGGAGTGTTTTTAACTAATATCCGTTTAAGTGATTGTTTGAGAAAATTTTTTGGACGAAATTACCCCTTTAACATATTATTTTTCTAGACAAATTTTTTTTTTTTTTTTTTTTTCTCTCTATCTCCGTCATCAAGCAATGTATGTGATGCAGCCAAGAAAAATTTCCGAAAAAACAAAAAATGGAAAGCAAATAAAATCATATTTAAGCTATGTATAATTAATAAAATAAAATTGAGTACAAGCCCACTGGAGAGAGAAAATCCACCATCGAATAAAAGATGAAAAAATTAAGCAGCTCAAGAACTCCTTCAGTGCACTTGATCTTTAGCAGCCATTATAACAGTTAATTATATTAAAAAAAATAATTAATAATTTGCCATATTTCCTTTGTCCAATTTCTTTTCCTTAATTGAATTATGCTACTGCAAGGTAAGTGGACTAAAATAGGCAATTAAAAAGTAACATAATTCTTTTTCTTTTTTTTTTTTCAAATCTAAATTTTTTTAAAATTTTTTTTACTTACTTGAGAACACGAAATACTCCAAAGTAAGTAACTTTTTGAGACCGAATGACCTAAAAATATGAAAGCTTTTAATGTGAAAGGATATCGTTGCCCTCTATTCAATTCACAAGAATCTAATTATAAATGACATTTAAGTCATATAGCTTAAGAGAAATTCATTTATCATCTCATCATATATTGTTTTGATTCTACCACCTACTACTCAAAAATTATATACCATGTGGACGAAGTACAAGGGTAATTTCTGGGAAGTTTACTCATTCTTATTATTAAAATAATTTTTTTTTCTTCAAATTCTTATTATTAAGATGTCAAGAAAGTAAAGGGAAAATAACACTTTTTACATGCAAATGATTTGTTCAATAATATTATAACATCAGTTAAAAACATTCTATTGGAATAGTTGAGGGGGATTATTTGCCAAAAATATTCATAAGGAAAGTTTTTCACAACTGAATAATAGTAAGGGGGGATTTTTTGCAATTTATAATTGAACAGGCCCATGATGTACAGTAATAATATAATTTCGAACATTTAAAATAACAATATAATTGAATAGGCGCGTAATGTACAACAATAATATAATTTTGAACATTTAAAATAACAATATAATTGAACATGGGTGTGATGTACATCAATGACATAATTTCAGATCCAACAGTTGGTTTGGAAAAATAAAAAATGAATCACTTAAAATTATGGGATAATTCCATAAAAATTGAGTTTTGTAGGTCAAAGATCAAAAAGATGGAGTCAAACTTCTATTTTCTAAATAAATGTAGTTTTATGAAATGCTGAGGTGGACATGGAAACTTATTGCGAAATCACCCAACTATCCTTTCTCTCTCTTCATATCTCTTTGTGATTAGAGAAGATGAATGCACAGTATCATCTCTCTCAATTAGTTGTTTCACCTTTTTATTTATACACATCCTGTTGTTGTACTAACTATATTTATGGACTGCCATATATATTATGGATTTGATTTTGTTGATTTTTAATTAAATTATGTCATAATTTGATTTGGTCATCAGATCTCCAAGAAACACACACCAACTATATTTATTGACTGCGATATATATCAGTATATGGATTTGATTTTGTTGATTTTTAATTGAATTCTGTAATTCATTTGTCATAATTTGATTTGGTCATTATATCTCCAAGAAACACACACCACTGGTGTTGAAAATGCAAAAAAAGTGAGGGGTTGGAAAATTAATAGATAGAAGAAAGTAACAACACTGTTTATGTTTGTAATTTACTGATAAAAGCAAACATTTACAAAAAAGCCGTTTCTATGGTATATGATCATCTCCAAACTTAACAAATAGTACAACCCCTATCGTTGCTTGTAATCCTTGCTTGTCGCCAGTAAGAACACTCTATTGTCGCCATCATCGTTGCTGTTGACTTAGTTCATCATAAACTTTCATGTATGAAGAGATTTATAAAGACAGGCAAAGGAAGCTTTGACTGAAAGAGCAGGCAATCACAAAGAGATATGAAGAGAGAGAAACGGTAGTTGGGTCTTTTCGCAATAAGTTTCCATGTCCACCTTAACCTTTCATAAAACTCCATTTATTTGGAAAATGAAAGTTTGACTTTACCTTTTTGGCCTTTAACCTACAAAATTCCATTTTTATAGAATTATCTCTAAAATTATTAACCAAGAACCATATAAATTAGTCTTATTAGTGTGTAACAGTTCAAAATCTGGGTAAAGTGAGCCTTTGAATTTTTTTTTAAAATTATTTTTTTAATTTTATATCAAAATAATTATAATAATGATAAAAATGAATGTACAATTTTTTATGAACAATGCTTGCCTTAGGCCGTATAAGAAGGAACCTCCTTCTTACGATGAGGTGGCCCAATAAAACACTACCATGTGTTGAAGTTTTAAAAAAAATAATAATAATGACCACAGGGAAACAGCGACCATTATCACCAAACCAATCAACCCATCTCTAGGCCGCCAGTATATGTGACAACCACCGCCTCCTAAAATCATTCTTCCCACCATCAGGGTATCCACGACCACCAAATCAACTCTTTTTCGGGTCTCATATTCACCATTGATTGGTAATTTTGATGATATTTACATGATGTGAACTCTGGCTACGAAATTGATTGGGCGCTGTGTGAATAGTTGGTGGCGGGCCGCGGTGGTCCATAAAAATAGTTGGTGGCGAACAAAATCTCAATCGGCAGCGAGGTCCATAATTTGAGGGATAAAACACAGGAGTGATATATACTTGCGTCAGAGAGAACGGGGGTTTCTTTTTTCTGTAATCATTATTTTTTATTTTTTAAAATCTTTAATACATGGTAGTGTTTTATTGGGTCACCTTATTATAAGAAGGAGGTTCCTTCTTATACGGCCTAAAACAAGCATTATTCATTTTTTATTATCACTATTTTTCAAAAGAACCGTTTCAACCAGACTCACTGCTTAATTTTACACTGCATTTCTTTCTGCAATGTGAGCAGTGCACTATTGATATATATATATATATATATATATAGAAAATGATATAATATATTGACCACTTTTATAGTTTTATTCACCGACTGATCACTTGGATTTTCTTTCTTTCTTTTTGCAACAATTTCTATCTCCTTTGTATTCGCAACTCTCTCCCTATTTATCCTCTCGATCTTTTCTTCTCATCGCAGCAAATCTATTCTTAAACCCTAACCCTACAATATTATGCAAAATTTTCTCTTTAAATTTTTCTCCTTGTTTTTGTTTTTGGAAATTCAAGACAAGTGTCAGATGCATAGAAATTAATGATCAAAAACACAATCATTTATATATGTGTGTGTGTGTGTTTGTGTGTGTTTGTATTTTGTATTTTTTTTTCCTTAATTGTATATATATATGTATTTAACATACACAATTTGAGATATATATATATATCTATATCAAGAGTTTAGCAAACCACAGACGCAATCTGCTGTATATATAGGAGAAATACATAATTTGATATATAATGTTCTATATACAATTAATCTATGAACCTAAGCTACTTTCTAAATAGTTTTTTACATTAGGATCCATTATATTTTACAAACCACGTAGACTTAGTAAAAGAGTGTTGATCTAAATAGCATGATTCAATATATATATATATATATATATATATATATATATAATATTATATTACAGATGATTTGATATTGAAAAATAGCATTTGATGTTTGGATTTGCCTTTACGTTCAAAAAGTTGTACTCCGTGATACAAAACCCATCTATCAATGAATAATATATTATTATGTTGATTGAACGTCACTAAATCACATGAATGTGGCCTAGTTTTTGACTGACTTGTCCTTGCGTCAATAATCAACTTCGTGATCGACCATCAATCTAAAGGATTAGAATTTGACAAAAACTAATAAAGACTCAAAACTTTTTGAGCAAACATGTGATCTGGCAGCCGGCCCCACATTGCCTTCCTGTAATGGCTGCCAGCATGTCAATTTGGTTCATCTACTCAATTTCACCTAAATTATAGCCCGATTTCCCAGTTGCTTCCTTAATCTTGACCTCAATGGCACTCCAAAATTGAACCCACTCTATTCCACTGTCTTTAAGTTGCAGCACATGCGTCTACTTTCTCTCACATTGTGTGTGTGCTTGTACATATATAATATATATATATCGTGAAAGAGACAAGTCAAGAAACAGCTGGAATGGTCATCACTTACATTTCAAGGTAAAAACTGGCCAGCCAACAATAAGCCCCTCCAAATTTCAAGCTGGCATGCGCTTACTTTTTTTCACATTGTGTGTGTCTATATATATATAGAGAGAGAGAGAGACACGCATTCAATTTAAGAAACTAGAATGTTCCTAACTTACATCACAAGGTAAAAACAGGCCAAGCAGCAACAAGCCCTGTCCAAATTTCATGCTGGCATGCGTTTACTTTTCTTCGCATTGTGTATGTGTGTGTATATATAAATATATATATAGAGAGAGTCATTCTAGTCAAGAAACAACTGAAATATTCATAACTTACAATTCAAGGTAAAAAACAGGCCAAACAGCAACAAGCCCTGTCCAAATATTATGCTGGGCACACATTTATTATACTTTACAATATGTTACATTTGAAATGGACACTTGATATTATTAAGCCAAGAACCTTTCAACTAAGCTTCCAAAGAAGAAGCTAGTCTTGGCCCATCCACCACCCTCCTCTTGTGCTTTATCACTTGCCGGGACTTTCTTCACGTTAAGCATCATAGTGTGTCCGATCTCTTTGCGAAGTCCTTCAATGGTCTTCATGTCAACTGGATTTCCAGAAGCATCCTTCACGTAGAAGACACTCACTCCTTTTTCCCCAACTGTCGAGACACCCGCTCTTGTAACAGACAGCCCATTCTCCCGAAGGACTCTTGTTGCTTCGGACAGCAGGCCTACTCGGTCCTTTGCACAGACCTCTAGGCTCAGACCCTGCATAAGATTCAATGATTCAGTCCATCAATTATATCTAATCCTATAAGAAGGAAGAAGTGTCTTATGCACCACCATAAAACACTAAATTTCATAAATAATTGATCAATTCAAGTCCCCATTGGGACGTGGGTGTGTTGGGTGCAGGTATACCCAAGCCACAATATTGTGCCTCTGACATGGGTACTTCATCTACTTTTGAAGAGTACTCGTAATCATCGGTTAGAACCTATTGAATTAATCAACCTCCTCATTTCAAAACTCTGTTTCTGCTACTACTCCCTATTACATTAATCGACAACCCATTTTCTGGTCTCCATTTTTACACTTGATTTTCTGTCTACTTGTTTTTGCAGAAATAATCACTTCAACGGACTAATTCTTGATTTTATCCACAATAGAGGAAACATTCTCTATTATCTTAATAGATAATTTTAAAAATATCTCCACTTTCTTTGGAATTAATTCGAAAGGAAACATGAGTCACCACACCAGAGGCAATGTCATGCATGTGATCATCTACTAAAATTGTACTTTGCATAGCTTTTAACCAAGAAATGGTTCATTAAAATGCATACAGAAATGGAAATTGCAGTAGTCATGAGCATGAATGGTGTGATAAGTTTTGAATGCTTTCTTAACTTAAGATTTTTTATCTGCAATAAATTATACGAAAACAGTATTCTCCAACTCACCTCACTTACTCTTCGCTGAATAGCAGCTTCAAGACACTTGACAACCCTTTCCTTCTCTCCTTCTGTATCTAGCATGCAACCATCCATATGGCGGATGTAATATTCCTACAAGTCCAGAACACTCGCTTTAGTTACCATGATCAAAACATTAAGGATGCCTATGGACATCTTACTCGAATGAAATAATACCATTTAATTTATTATATTATCTGAATAAACAAAACCTTTTTTAAAAAAAGGAATGAGTCCAAAAAATATTGAGCCATTTTAAACATTAAAATTAACACCCAGAAGTATATTAAGAAGCTGATGCTACTATTTAAATCCTACAAAAATCTGGTTTGTAACTGAAATATAATCACAGTGTGCCTTGAAGAACAAAGAGGGTTCTGGTATGTTTCATATTGATGGAATGACTCCACTTCCATCAAAAAGTCTTGCCTCCTCAGCAAATAAATTGATTGCTTACGCAGAAGTAGCAAAATTTTTCTGGTAATTAGAACAATTCATCAAGACAGTTATTTAAACCAATATTGTTAATGTAACTACCCCAAAGAATGGGGTCCAATGATCATATCAGACATCATCTGGTGAAGAATGATGTTTGGGTAATTCTTACATTTGTGGCAATTGGCACATCAAATGAAGTACTTTGATATATGCAAATTTTTTATTTTATTTTTCCTAGTTGGTACTCACACACACTTATCCCTTTGGAGACTTGAACCCTTGACCTCCCTTTGGGAAGTAAGAGGCTGATACCGCTAGGCCACTAGCCCGTTGGTGATATATGCAAATGTATTTTTACCTTCTTGTAGTGCATTCAGTTTGAAGCAAATTTCACATTACAAAAGTATTTTATTAACAAATACATCATATGCATTAAATCTTCTGTAAGTAAGTTGTTTCTTGAAATTTACTGAATGTAAAAGAAAATCTAGCAAAATAAACAATTCTATCAGTATATAATTGTGCAAATACCTGGGATGCGTATGGGCCATCGGAAGAGATGCTGGCATGAAATACAACGTACTGCATGTCTGTAAGTGTGCACACAATGTCAAACATAAGTTTAGACCGATCTTTGCACCTGACACTTACTACTGAGTACCCTTTTTCCTCCCAACGATCAATCGAGATTTTTGGTCTGAATGAGGGAGGATAATCTGCCTCAGTTGCCAACCCTCCACCTTCGTAATCCCTATCAGCAAACAACATCTGGTGGAGTCTCCGATCAACATGGGTGAATCCCATGGAAAAACTAGTGCGAGCCACTTTCTCATCATCCTCACACCCACGCAGAATGTTCTTGAGCTGCTCTTCCATAGTAGATAATCGGGTTGGGTCATCTACTGCACGACATGTGGTATCGTCATTGACATAAACAACACATGCTATACGCCTGTTGTGTGTCCAAAGTTCAGCAGCAACTACATTAAAGTGGAGGTTGGCAAGGACAGCAGAGATCTCAGATAAGAGACCCGGGCGGTCCCTGCCTATGAGCTCAATGGTTGCATGATCACCCATGGTGTGAACTCCTACCCTCTTTCCAGGCCAAGTCTTCACCACTTCTGTAGTGTGGCCCTTAGGTCCCAGAGCCTGTAGCAACATATGAAAGAAACCAAGAAATTCATGAAAAACTCCTAGTAGGAAAGGGCCTTAAGCTCGTGAAAACTTGATTACCAATGCATTCTTCTCATCATAAGCAATGAGATGACTATGCCCTAGTGAACTATAGGAACCAGAGGTGGACCTTGCGCACAACCATATATACTACTACGCATCATACTTATTTGGAGTAAAATGGGCCTGAATTAATATAAAAGATCACTTATGGAGTCATCTGTTGGATATGCTATATATTAGGAAAGTAGGTTTGCCAATTGTTCATGTCATCACTTATGCTACTACAGTTTGATAGTTTCTCACCGGTAACGTGGTACAAATTAGAACAAATATGAGTGGATTCAGGAAAATAAAGCCAGGTAGAGTGCTTCATGAAGAAGAAATGAGCTCCACCCATGACGTTGAAGTAGTGCATTGCCTGACCTGGTATGCACATTTTTACTGTAGTTCTATATGATATACTTGAAAACTGTTTTGTCTGGACAGTGGTTCCGTAAAATTTTTATTGTGGATGCTCTGATACCGGATGAGTATTTGGTCACCAATTCGAATGGAAGTCCTGTTCTGGTTTATAAAAACAAAGCAAAAAAGAGCACAAAGAGAATCATAAGGCATACCTTCTCTATGTAATCAATGATTTTGCTATCTGTAATTTTATTCCCTTGTTGATCAGTGACATGAAATACTGTTGAAAGAGAATTAAAAAGCTCATATATTTGCTTGATATGAGAGAAATGCGGGAAATACTGATACGAGAATAAAGGGGGCACCTTGCCATAAGCTCTCCATTTATCTGAATCTCTTGGTGCATTTGGCTAACCATGGGGAAGCACATATGAGATTCACCACCAAAATTATAAAAGGTCAAATGCTCTATGTATCTACATGTACAGCTTAAATGTTTTTGGCAGCCCTCAGATTTGTCTACCAACATCTTCTCTAAAAGTGTGACTTTTGTCTCTAGTATAATACCATGTTAGGACCTTACATTAAGGTCGTGAGCAGCATATGCAATCCAGTGAATCCGAACTGTAGATTTGGCACATATAACAACAACAACCACCAAGAGCTGTACGGTTTAAAGGGAGAGCTTATAAGCAGATTGAGCATGCCCTCTTTCCTAGACTCAACATAAAAGGCAAGTTAATTATAAATGCACATACCATCCATGAACCATCCGCCATCAGAGGAGATGTAAGCTTTTGTGATGACAAGGTCAAGATCTGATAGGATTTGCACCACTTCCAGCAGTATTCCTGGTTTGTTCACACTGTCAACCTGATAATATCCACAAACTTCGTCTGGTTATGAAGATTGGAGAATTTTTTTTTTTTTTAAATAAATAAAAAAATTATGTTCTCAGTGGACCATATAACAAATATGCAAGCTCATTCGTTTGTGAAGTTCTATTGGAGGTATACTAAGTCTTGTGTTCAAGCAACAACGGAGGGAATGAGGGTCAACAATATAATTCCTTCCCAACCATCCCCTATTGCTCGGTCCGTACATGGGGCTTACATAGGCATAGGAGACTTATTTCTATAATCTATGTACATCTAAACATTCAAAATTTTCCTTTAATCAGATTATTTGTAATAACATTCAGTTTGATTAGTTAAAGTCAAAGCATCTGATCTTATGATTTTTTTATTTTTTATTTTTATCTTTAGAATTTTGTAAAGGCCATACACAATTCAAAGAGATATAGATTTGAACTTTTGGAATGTTCCATCGTGTTGAATTTGTATAAAAATTATCCACTCAAAAGCGAGCATCAGCTAGCTTGGTCAGTTCTTCTTAGTGTTGACATCTATGGTACATGGGACTCTTCAATTTCTTTAAAGTTCTTGTGACCAAGTCCACCAACAAGCCATTCAATCATATAAATGCAAGATATTTTGATATTTCATGCTTCTTTTTGGTTACTTTTTATCCCCAGAAGCTGATATTTGAGGGTAAAGTTTTTATTATTGCATTGTGGTGTCTGAAATCTGACATTGTACATAATGAACCTTATGTATGTATTAATGCTCTAATACTCCATTCTGGTAGGAAAGTAATGGGAAAATAGACGGAAGGGAGAGGGGAGGGATGGATGAGACATCCAAAGGAAAGAGATGGCGTCCATCGATCTTTTTGTGTTGTTGGGTGGAAAGGATCAAAAGGGGTGTAATTATCATTTTTCCAAAATGGTGGGCTCAGAGGGATTCCTCGTCCCTCTTGCCATCCTTCCTCTCCCTTCCACCAAACAATGGAAGTCCGGTCCATTCCCTCTCTCTTCCCTCCCCCATTCCTTCCCTCCTACCAAACGTAGAATAAATTTCAGCTTCTAGCAACATGGCATTGGAAGATCATTGATGATTAAATTAAATGTCAGCATAGGAAATATTTATTAAAATTGATTAAAAATTACCTTGATCAGAGTGCAGTCACTGCAACTAGTGTTGTCCACAGATACCCTACAAACAATTATTAGGGAAATAAGAGTACTAATCAGAATGAGAACAACAAAGTGGCACCATCTAAATCGTCAAAGAATCCACTATATCGACTAGTCTCAAGGGTCCCATCACCATACACATTCTCAATGCATATTAACAGATTATCAATAAACGATGCAATACAGTTATGACTAACTTATGTTACTTAATATTGGATGATGGCTGATACTGGGTGTTAACAGAGTCTGGACACTGAGGTTATTTAACACCATAACTTAATACAAGTGACAAAACAATTCTCAGAAGAGGTGGGAGAAAGAACCTTGGTGGATTGATTCTTATGCTTAAATTCTCATAGTCTGGATCAAAGTAAGGCCAATAATCTCTAGCCATCAATTGATTAAAACAGCGAGTTCTCCAAGCGGCGCAGATTCTTTGCTTCACCTCTCTGCAACACAGTGGAGTTCACATAACCGGTTAACAGGAAACCCCAATTAGCTAGTCACCAAACAGTAACATGCTTAGCAATTTCAATCACATTTTCCTCGTTCAAGAATTCTACAACAGACATCAATAGCAATTGGGAAAAAAAAAGAGTGAAGAATATGTTCCTTATTATTCTTAGAACTGGTTACAAAATTAGGTGATGACGGGACTTTGGAACTAAAGAAACAGATAGTGAACTTATTCAGCTAGATGCAAGCTTCCCATATTCAAAAGCACTACTCACCTAATAAAAAAATGCATTACATTACCTCAAATTTGTGTCACTTGCATATCTCAAAGACTCTAGTGTTCAAATGTTAATGTTTTTGCTAGCAACCGACATCGGAAGATAATTAAGTTTCTGTTCAGCTATTATGGACTCCGACATGCTGTGAGTAACATTCGTCAACAATAGATTTTTGGTCCAAATAAGATGAAAGCTCAACAGTTTTTAAAACATACACCTTTAAAAACTGAAAATTCACCCACCAAATCAGCTCCCCCATGTCTTCCACAATTCTGGATGATTAATATTTCATTGTGTAGTTGGAGTTAATGTTCACATAATGAAAAGTTTATGGAAGTATATATAAAGCTGTAACTTTGCTAGTCTTCTATATGGGTAACTGAAAATTCACCCACCAAATCAGCTCAACTGGTCATTAAGGTCTTGAAGAATTTTGAACTCCTATATCTTTCAACTGAAAATTCTTACCCTCACGTCTTATAACTTATTCACTGTACGAGTAATGCTATCAAGAGAAAAGCCATGATCTCCATGATCTCTCATTATTGTGCGTTGGATTGAAAGATTTATTAAAGGATTCATTTGACTTTTCACATATCTCAAAAATTCGTCTAAATTCAATGGTAAGATAAGAAGAGCTCACAACTTTTGTCACGAGACAGCTCTCTTGATAGCATTATTCGTCACTTTACGCAAAATTTATACCAAAATTTGACAACCTTCCATCCTATTTCTTCTACCATACTACTACGGCGTATTACACAATGACCTTCATATTTTTAGTGAACAGATGCTTACTGTCCTGTTGCCTACCTCATTCCCATTAAAACATTTTAGTAACAAGAGAGAGAAAAACATTACCTTGGCTGAGGAAATTGTGAAAGAGCTCCTCAAGATTGCAGCTACCAGAGCACCTCAATCACATTTTAGTAGCCGTGACATATAATCTCACATCTTGGTCAGCATATCTGTGCTAGAAATTTTAAGAAAACATCAAATTTATTAGACTCTATGAAGCATATCATTATATATAATTTGGCCCTTACTAGAATAGAAATGTGACACCAGAATTAATACATCATTAATTGTCCGGGACCACGTAGTCCCAGACAATGTAACAATTTCTCCACAAGATGTGCCTTTCTTTTTTTTCTTCATATAATAGTCACAAAAATTATGTAACTAAAGCGTAAGACTAGTCAATTGTTAGGCGGTGTGAGTCACGTTACACCATCAAATCAAGTATAGTGCTACAACAAAACATTATTATTATTATTATTATTATTATTATTATTTTCAGGGCAAGATTATTAGGTGTGGTTAGAGTGGAGACGGAGGGGAAGGTCAAAGGTATTGGGTGTGTTTGGTGCACCGTGCACAAGACTCATTCAAGTTATACGTGTTGTGTATGTACAGCTCGAATGAGCCGGTGCACCATGCACCTAACATACCCAATATCTATTTGGGTACAAGATATGAATACGAGGTCCCGGGAAGTAACCCTAATCATCTGGGTAACACAAACAGTTGCAACAAAACATTAATTATCCTTTAAAATGCACCATTTGGATATTTATTTCTAGCTAGTAACACAAACTGTGTCATGGTACATTAATTTTGTTTGTATTATTCAATGTAAAGATACAATAATTGAGAAATGTTATGATACAAAAATTGAGATGACTGATAAGAGGTGACCTGCTTATGTATGTGTTGCTTTGACAAAAAAGAAGTGTAGACTACGCGCCCAGCGGACGCGTGTTAATAAGAATCCAGAAACAACACAACAAAGCTGGGTTTTTGGACGTAACGTAAAGATTTTGATTCTCCTCTAACCACCGTTACAATTCACACTACCTCCATTTACTATCTGCACGGCTTGTACGGGATTCATTACTATCTCTGTCAAGACTGCAAAGATCTATAGGGTTAGCTAGGAGGAATTGAAGTATTGGACGGTCCTGATTTAACGCATGACAAATCAATCTCATCGTGAAATGCCCTCACACGTGTTTTTAACGAACACCGTATGGAAAATATATATTTTTTTTCAGGGAAACAAACAACAGTAACGAAATTTTTTCACTCTTAAAGAATTTGAAAATGGGTAAATTTTTTTCAGAATTGATCGTAAATTTCAAGGAGTTCAACTTGAAATTTAAAGTTACTAACAAATTTGTGGTTAAAAATATTTTCCTTTCCAGAAATTAACTCACCGATTTCAAGAATTTCTCCGTCTCAGTGCCGCGAAATCTCAAAGGAACCTGCATAGAGTTTGAAGAGCAAGCAAAAAGATTCAATGAAATCGAGACAGAAGAAGAGGAAAATCAGTAGTATAATATATTTGATACTTGTGTGTATGTGTGTATGTATAGAGAGAGATGGGGTACTCTGTAGTGATGGAGGAAGGGTGTGATTATTCCTCGGAAAGGAAGGAAAGCACATACCTGATACCTGGAATGTAATTCCTTCTATTTAATGAAACTCCAACACAGGAAAGCTTCTTCAGAATTTTGAATTGAGCAATGGATATATATATATATATATATAGACAGAGAGACTAAGTATAAAGAAATCTCCGTAACTCTGCTTTCGACGTTGGAGGAGCACTTGCACACAGCATGCTCTCCCTCCGCCTCTCTCTCTCTCTCTCAAATTCTCTCTCTAGAATACTCTCTCTAGGTGTGTGGTAGATGGAAAAGGTATAACGTATGCGTGGAAACACGGAGGTATGTCTTGGTTGGGGAATCAGGATTCTTTATTCTGTTTGTTTTTTTTACATTGATAATGCATTTACTTTCAATTGACGGTCCAATAATTACATAAAGTTGCTAATTTTTTTTTATTTAATGGTGAAGACCATGTAAGGGCAATTTGTACCACGTTCTCTACAAGGCTCTCCATAATTTTTTTGGTTCGGTTTCTTTTTCTTTTTCTTTTTCTGCGCAATGTTGGACTTTATCAAAAAAACAAAAAAAAAAATATTCAAAATTGTATCACAAATAATAAATACAATATAGTATTTCTTCACTCACATTGCTCTCTCCCCTTTCTTAGGCTAGTTTTTCTTCCTCTACCATAATCATCACACCTCAACATTGTCCATCAAAGTAGTCTTCCTCTGCATGTGTGGCTCATACCATTGCCAACAGCTAATTTCATTTATAGGTGTCTTATTTTTATTTTATTTTTTGTTTGAGTAATCATCAATAACTATAAGTCCTAAATACAAACATAATTTTAAATTTTTTGAGTTATAGTTTCAAACCAGCCAACATATAAAAATTATTTACATATCCTTCTATTTTCTCCATGATTAATTATACATAACTTCAATATATATATATATATATGCATACCTCGTACACACATTGTGTTTAAGCAAAAATCTAAAACTAAAAGGAAATTTAAGACCGATCCAAGAAAAAGAAAATTCGCTCCCAAAAGGAAATTTGAGTGAGGATTTCTCTTCCTAACTCCCAAAAGAAAAGCTAATTATGCCACGTATTATTAGTGATAAAATAATAAAAAATACTTTGTGATGTCTATCATTTTTTTTTAATTGGTACTTGTACCTCCACTTAGGTTGAACCTTTGACTTATTTAGGAAATAATAGTAGGGGCTAGTTTGGTGTGCTGGACCATTCCAAAAGTAGAATGGAATGAATATTTTTTTTCAAAATATTGTCATCAAAATTCAAAAAAAAAAAAAAAAAAAAAGAAAAAAAACCTAAAAATAAATAAGAATAAGAATTGATTAACAGGAATTTGTAGTATGAATCCACCAACACCAGTGATATCTTTTGAGTTTTGTTGGGTTTGATTTCTGATCAAATAAGCAGACAGATAAGCAAGGCAACCAACAAGATTCGAGCTAGCTTGTGGGTAACCGGATGGTTAATAGGTGCGAGAGTGTCCTGTGCCTGTACTCTTCGATTTCCAATCTGTTTGATATCTCTAATGAACATTTATGCATCTATCTCTATGGTGCTTACTACTTGAATTTACATCCCCAAATTACAGATCTATTACCACCTTATCTAACCGGCAGTGTTTGAGACCGGTGATAGAGATACCAAACCTCCTCTCCACTATTGCACAACTGTGAATACTACATACCTTGATTATTCTACAAATCTCAAAAAGTTAGAAATCGATGTGTTCTTTAGTAAAACCGAATTCAATTCTTTGCCAGTGAAAACAACAGTGAGATTCAATAAAACATAGGCATCACAACCCTCTACCGCCGCTGCTGCCCGCCGACAATGGTGAGAGAGAAGGAAGACGTATGTGGGCAGTGAGAGAGGAGGAGAGAGAGAGAGGAAAGTGTGGAACTGTGGGGGAAGAAGTGGAGGCAGAGGAAAGTTTTTAGGATGTTAGAAAAGAGAGAGACGGTGGAGGAAGATGGCTGAGGGAGGCGGTAGCAGGTTGTCTCGGAGGTTTGGTGAGTCATGTGTGAAAGAAGTTTTTAGGTTAGACGTTTGGTTTTATTTTTTAGTTTTTCTGTTCTACTTGCATTTTATTTTTAATTTTGTTGGGAATGGAATGACCATTCCTTTGGTCAAGAAGAGAAATAGTCATTCTAACTTCTCGATGGAATGAGCATCCTCATAAAATGAGTTGGAATAATCGTTCCACCTTTAAAATAGCACATCAAATAAAAAAAAAGGAATCAGAAGTTGGAATGGTCATTCTATTCTAGCCCATTCCAGCACACCAAACTAGCCCCAAGGGTATTTTTCTGTTTTACTTGTATTTTATTTTAATTTTTGTTGGGAATGGTATGACCATTCCTTTGGTCAAGAAGAGAAATGGTCATTCTAATTTCTTGATAGAATGAGCATTCTCAGGAAATGAGTTGGAATAATCGTTCCATCTTTAAAATGGCACACCAAACATGAAAAAAAGGAATCAGAAGTTGGAATGATCATTCTATTCCAGCCCATTCCAGCACACCAAACTAGCTCCAAAGGTTTGATATCGTTAAGCCGATGCCCATAGAGTGCGGGCACAAACAGGAATGGAGGCAAAATTTCAATCACGGGTGCAAATTTTAAAAAATTATAAAAATCAATTAACTTACAAATATCAATTTTCCAAATCGAGAAAAAAAAAAAAGTAAAGCAAAACAATATGCTAAATGAATGAGTAGTAAAAGAAATATAAGAACTAAAAAGTCATTTTTAATAATATTTTTATTAAAAAAATTACATACTACATATATATCATATGTAAGTGCAAAAGAATTTTTAATTATGAAAAAAGAGAAGAAAAATGAAAACTTTACTGGAAAAAAAAATTAGAGTTTGATTTAAGAAGATAAATTTAATCTTTTTAAGGAAATCAAATGAATTCGAAAAGTAGAAAAGGAAAGAAAAAAAAATAATTAATGGTTAATTTTAGTAATTAAAAATTTTAAGAGAATATTATATAAAAATTATATATATATGTATATATTTAAAAATAACTAAATCGTAGCGAGCGGAGCCAGGCCAGGCCGGGGGGTGGTGGCCAGCTCCACACCATTATAATTTCTCGGCTACAACTTTCAATGCCCACAAATTAGACCATTTCAGTTGCTCTACCATATTAACTGAGTGTTACATTTTATATATAAATGGGTAAGTATTATATCGTTCTTGCATATGAGTTGCGTTGGCATATATTATGTTGTCATTTATTTTAAATTTAATTTTTTTACTTTTGAGTAAGACAATATAGTTGTTTATTTAACCGTGCACAAAATTGACACAAACAAGTGAGAAATAGGAGAAAATCCACTCACACAGTAGTAGGTGAGATGAGGGGGATTTTTTATGTCAATAAATTATTGATTATTGACAATTAATTACTAATAATATAAGAAAATATCATCTTCACAACTGATGTAGGATATTATTTTAATTATTTAATTAATAGTTATATTAAGGTAATGATGCGGGGACCAAAAAACCCTTTATAACTTCCACTGGAATTATCAGAATCTTTTTAGTTATACCCGCTATTTGTCGCGTGGAAACACCCTCCGGTAGGATGGCTTGTTTTGAAAATTGTACAAGCTAATTTGTATTAATTTTTTAAGGGTTAATTTCATTGACATTTACGAAATTTGGAAAAATATCACATGGTCGGAGGTAGTTTGAAAAAAATTATTATCACTCACATCTCAAATTACTTTTTCATCTCTCACACCGCTAAAAAAGTGTGAATAGATATTTTTATCCTCATTTATTTAATATGTTTTAATCTAATATATGATAAATTTAAAATGATTAAAATACTCCTAATAATTACTTTCTCATCCCTTTCATCAACACTTCCACCTTCTTCTCCGCACCCACCTTCCAAGTCCAATCTATACATATATACACACACACTATGTGTATATAAAAAGTGTTCTCCACACCCACCTTTTCAAGTCGGAGATATCATTTGTTATTTCATATATATAATGTATATACATGTATATTTATATATGAAGTCTTTTGCATTTTATTTGTTGATTTGCACTTCGTGGGGAATTGCTATATATTATATGACCAATTTCAATTGCACTTAGGAGGCGGCAGTTCGGTAGTATCCAGACCATATCAAACGCACCCAAATAAACATATAAAAGCAAGAACAATACTTGCATCCTACCAAGTTCATCCTCCCTATGTACATGGCCTTCTTCCATATTGACACCTGCTCATAATAAAAAATAATAAAAATATAAATAATGTTCATTTACCTGGGTTAAACCCGTTTTTTCTTATCACTCTCTCTCATTTCTCTCTCTCTCTCAATATCTCTCTCCACCATGCGCCGCCTTAACAACCACTCCAACATCCTCAAAATTCACGAAGTCCTCGCCACCAAAGCCAAGATCTACCTCGTCATGGAGCTCACACAGGGCGGCGAGCACTTCGTCCAACTCGTCGGCGAGTAAGAAAGGGACGGCCAACGAAAGCTCCGGCCAAGCCATCAAACATACTGAAGCCTCATACTATATATATATATATATATTTGCACCTCTGTATTCATTCACCCAACCCCTTTTTCAACATCCGTTCTTTGTTTTTTTTTTCTTGCCCATAATCATCTATAATCGCAATCCATCATCTAATATGCACAGATAGAGGACAATTTGACCTAGGGTTTGAAGAGCATAAAATTTGGGGGGTTTTGATTTGAAGTAAAAAAATTGCAAAAATTGTTAGGTTGTATTTGCAATTGGGGGTGTTTGGACGGGTGTTGAGGCTTGGTGAGAGAGAGAGATGGGAAGATTAGAATGGGTCCCTTGCAGGGCAGTTTAGGTATTGAGAGAGAGAGAGAGAAAAAAAAAAAAAAAAAAGAAAAAAAGAAAAAGAAAAATGGATTTAACCCGTACAAATGGACATTATTCGTATTTTTATTATTTTTTATTTTAAACAGATTTTAAAAGGCAAATGGATTTAACCAGTACAAATGGACATTATTCGTATTTTTATTATTTTTTATTTTAAACAGATTTTAAAAGGCCACGTCATTAAAGAGGATGAACTTGAAACATTGCTCTAAAAGCAACCAAAAAGCAAAAAGAAAATTTTAGAGGGGGAGAAAAGAACATATACACTAATACACACCATCAAACTCACCAAGTAATATGTTTAAAAAAAGAAACAATTCTGAAATAGCCCCTCTCTCTCTCTCTCTCTCTCTCTCCTTCTCTCACTAGCTATATTCTTTTATATATATATATATATATATATATATATATATATATATATATCACTTTGGATTTTGATTGATTTTCTTACACAAACAAAAATCGGTTCAAAGACTAAATTTATCAAACGGCCATCAAAATCAAAGCTCACCCAGACGAGAACAACATCAAAAAAAAATATTTCAAAATTGTTGAACAACACAATTATAAAATAAAATTCTAGAATATAACTTTTAGTTTTCTCTTCTTTTCCTGAATTTTCACATTAACCAAACAACCAAGGGAAAATAAAGTAGAAATGAGAATTTAAATTTTCAATGGATCCCTTTCTTAGGACTTCTCTCATAAAAATTAGGTGCATTAGAATGTGGTACTCAATAATTCAATTATATAAACACTTTCTCAGCACATCTCACAAATATTTAATTAGGGGTAATTTGATCATTTTATATATGAAATAACTTTTTTATAATAAGACACAAAGTCAAACAAGTAGTAATGTCATTTTAGATGGAAAAAGTACTCTCGCATCATAATTTTAGATGAAAAAAGTGCTCTGACACCATAAAAAAAAGTGACGCTTGTGGTGTCTCTGAAAAAACGGAACAAACTTTTGTAACGTAAGTGATAATTATTTTCGAAAGGAATCTCCATGTGAGATTTGTTCAAACCTCAAGAGATATCAAAGAAATTAACCAATTTTTAGATTTAGTCGATTTGATGTGCTTTTTTGTGTAACTTAAATTTAATTGTTTTGATATATTTTTACTCTCATTTTTATTTTGTGTTATTTAAATTTTGTGACTTTCACGTAGGTTGCTATTCTTGAATTAGAAGTCTCAAGAGTGGAAGGCGCGTAAAGATGGTGCGGTGGTCCGTTGAAAGCCTTTGGTTGGGTATAGTTCTGGTTGTTTTTGCCTCATTGAGTTATGAAGTTACAACCAAGTACAAATGAAGTAAAACATTTGTTATGTTTCATACCAAATTTTAAAAAAATTCTGGTGGGTCATCTCTGATGAGTCAAATTTTTATTTTTATTTTTATTTTTGGCGAAGTCAAATTTTTTTTTTTTTTTTTTTGGGAGAATAACAAAGTTAATTTTAATAAGTTTGAATTTGAATTTGAATTTTGAATTCTGAATTTTGAATTTTTTTACTTGACCCGGATAATTATTATCTTATAGACGCTATTTGAACGGATCGATTTGAATCATGACACCAACATATAGATTTGGAATACAATGTGCATGCATCTGTTTTGATGTCATTTCGTCACCTATGCCACTTATTCTCTCCACTTGGTATATATGGTTTTATATTTCGTGTGAACTTTCCTACCAATAAATAAATCTAAAGTGTGTATTTTGAATTTTTTTTTTCCTGATTTTTTTTTTGAATTCAATCTATTTACATGAATGAACTCATTGAGAGAGTATATTATCTAATAAAGAAAAATATTCAATCTAATCCAAAATCCATTTTAGAGAATATGAATTTTAATTTTGAATCTGAAATCAAAAGAGGGTAGAGAATATGATTTTTTTTTTGAAGGATTTTTCATGAATTTGGGTTAGATATGCATAATTCTTGAATGGATCAAGCTTTGGATATTGATCATGTCGATATAATCTGATTTGAATTTGAATTTAAATATGTTATATTGCATTTTATATTAGGGAAAGAAAATAATAGGGGTATGGTTAAGCATATACGCCAAATTTCAGGGGAGGTTAAAGTAATACATGCTTAATGGTCTACTGTGTATAACTTACTCAAACCTCAAGATTGGTGTAATTTACCCTAATCCTAATTTATATATAAGTTATTCAGCTTAGCGCTCAAAGCTACAAATATTATGGTATTTTATAAAGTAGAAGATTGATAATTCAAGTGTTCATAAAAACAAAACGTGAGCATGTTTTTTATTTGTCATGATGAGAGAGAAATTCTTGACCATGAAGTAATATATGTCACAAGTTGAATTTTTATGATTGGGTGGTAATTATTTTACCCTCCACAATATCAGTTCAAATTTTATCAACTCATTCATCATATTTTATCAACTCATTCATCAATTTTTATATATATTGGACGTCTATATATTTTGGACGTAGAGATATATATATATATATATAAGAAATACACTCACACTAATTCAAATATTTTTTTGTCACATTCGAGCTCGAACTTCTCTCATCTTCTTTAAAAATGAAGAGGTTATATCATTAGATTGATACCATTTGATAGGTGTATATTTTTCTTATAGTCTATCACCCTGTATTTAATAATGATGAAGCATAGGTAGCATCAACCTTTATCCATTTCATTATATTTTAGTATAAATTAAAGAGCAACACTATAAATTAATGCTAAACTTTATACTTCAAACTATGAATCAATAGGCTAGTAGTTGGGATTCCACTTTATGTTATTATTAAAATAAATCAAGTGCTATCAAGTCAAACTTTGCATTTTCATCTGAACCAACAAAAATGGAATCAAATTCCAACCTTAATTATATTCTTGTAATTAATCAAACCTAAATATCAATGGACATTTAACTTCCCCAATTAGTTTTGCCTTTAAGGATCATATGCTTGAACTTTTTGGCTTAGGTTTAATGACCAACTTTGTGATGCTTTCTGCCTTTTCCCCTTGTTAATCATGTCAAACACTTGGGAAGAACTACTTGTGGAGCAATACACAATATTTGCAAAATCAGCAAACAATGAAAGCTATGCACTTACACAATTAGTTGAAGAATATAGAAGCAAGCAACAAATGATTTTTATATATTATATGATAGGGTTCTAAGAGATATAATTTGGTGGGCCTTGTGAAGAAAATAAATTCTCTTACAAATCATAAAAACTATCCAAAATATGTATATGAATATAAGAACTATAGCTAAATCACACAATTCTTCTTTAACGGATGTCGTTTTCACGCTCTGAGCGCATTTCGGCTCTTATACTCTGCATGCGTTCTCGCTCCATTTTCTTCTCCGTGTGACTTAGATTTTACCGCTTTTGCACTTCCAATCCCGAAATTGCCCTCTCCAACTCCAGCTCCATGTGACTTAGAACTAAAGTTTATACAATGTGTGGTGACGCTAGTAAGTTTTTCATGAATGAATTGCACCAAGGATTGGTGCTAAGCCCATATTTATTCACGATAATGTTTGATGAAATAACAAAAGAATTTCAAGACGAGATTCCACAGTGCATGATGTTGCGGATGATATCGTACTCTTGGATATCTATAAAGAGAACTTAGCAATAATAATAAAAACGTGGAAAAATATTTTAGAATCGAAAGAATTGAGAATTAGTCAAATAAAAATTGATTATATGGAGTGTAAATTTAATAAAATTTCAATATTGATAATATAATTATAGCACTTCAAAATCAAAGGCCTGCTCAAAACAACCATTTTCTGTGTCTAGGGTAGATAATACTAAAGGATAGTAGAATTGGAATGGGTTGGACAAAATGGAGGTAGATTAGTGGAATTTTATGTGATTAAAGAATAACACGAATATAGGTTAAAATACAAATTTTTAGAACCCATATTAGACAATTATATTGTACGGAGCGGAGTGTTGGTCCCTAAAAAACTAATAAGAAGAACGTCTTTAGTGGAAATGAGAATGTTAGGATAGATTAGTGGAATGACTATAAGAGATAGGTTAATAATTAAAGTATGTGAGGAAAATTAGGTGTAACAACCATTGGTCATTGACGATAAAACTCAAAATTGTATACTTAAATAGTTTAGACATATACATAGAGGCCCAGAGACATGCCTATTAAACGAAGAATGCTAATGGTAAAAGAAGGTGAGAATTGGAGAGGGTGGCCAACATAGAGTGAGGTTATTAAAGAAATTAAATATAAAACGTGAATTGATATGTAATAAAAAAGTTTGAAGCTTATGTAATTAACTTCATTCATATAGAATTAAGATAAGAATAATAATATACCTGTTTGAACAAAAGTTTATGGTTAAGTAATGGGTCACCTCAAACTTTGGTTAATGCTCATTAAAATTTAAAGAAGCTTTGAATAACGTTATAAGTAGGGGCCGAAGGGGGAAAAAAAAAAAAAAAAAAAGTAGAGCCGAAGTCCCACTGAAAATTTGTTTATTTACATTATAATTTATATTTTATTGTTAAAAACTCCGCCACAAAAAAAAAAAAAAAATTCAAATACTTCTCTGAATATTCCTTGCCTCAGTCCACTAATATTTTTGGTAAGATATTAAAGTAATCATCTCTCTTCTGGTGATGATTAATTTCTTCACTTTTGAGAAGTAAAAATTAATCCGTCTTACTCAAATTTATCACATATATATATATATATATATATATATACACACACCCATGAAACTTCATGATTAGCTTGAAATTTATATTGTAGCATAGACAATGAAATTATCGTCTAACGTTTTCAAAATATGGAAATTCCTCGCAGTTGTAAATGTAATTAATAAAAATATCAATTAATTCAATTTAATTAAATTAAAATTTTTTTATTATGATTGTTTGAAAAAAAAAAAATCTTATTATTGTTTTTTATTTTTATTTATTTATTTTTTTCACGCAGGTTTCGATATTATTGCTCAAGACTACCTCAAATAATTTAAATGTATCTTTACATCCATTATACGGAAAATGCAATAAATCTCTCTTCTTTGAACCCCTTTCAAATAATTGGGTGTGAGGGTGGGGGTGGGGGTGGGGGTATGCAATTCACCATGCCTATGTATGTAAGCACACGTACTGAAATTATATATTTTGTTCTCTAATTAGATACCTTTAATTGAATGTTAGTAATTTAATATTTAAATAATATATATTTCCTTCTCTAATTAGATTTTCTGCTAATATATTATTGTTATTTTTATTATTTTCTAATACTATCTTATTACATAAGTTTTTAAATATTATATATTTTATTATCTAATTACATTTTTATTTATAGAATTTTAATATTTTCTACAACTATATTATTATTATTATTAGTATTTCATTTCTAATTAGATTTCTTTTTATTGATTTAAGTACCAAAGTATTTGTTGGCTTCCTAAATTCAAACAAAATATTTTAAACTTGATTATCGGTCCAAATTTAGTTATCCATTTTTTTCCTTTTTAGATGTTCCAAAATGCTTATCAATTTACCAAATTTAAACAAAAAATTTTTAAACTTGATTATATTATTCATACCTAAAATAATAATATTGTAATTTTGAAAGGAGAAAATTCATTAATTATATGTCCTTTTAAAAATTTTTATGATTTGTGAGTCAAGTAGTGATACTCGGGCAAAAACTTATTGTAAATTACTTAAATGAATAATTTTAATTATTTATTTATGTAAAATATAAGCAAGTAAATAGTCCCATTTTTTTTATTTTTTGCATAAATAATTAATTAAAACCAGTAGGCACAATTCACGTCAAGTACTCCGCAAAAAAATCATTTTCCTTGTGAATCAGATGGAGTATACTACAGTATAGACATAGATATTTATTTATGATCCAACTGGACCAAACGTTTAAGATCCATACAAGAACAAATAAAGGGCAAAGAAAGAAGTGGTGGAATATATATAGTACTGTAGAAGATGCAAAGGAAGAGGAATCGGACCAAGTTGGATGGATTCCGTATCATGCTTTTGTTTTTTTGGGTGAATCTCCACCGTTCACTGCACATTCAACGCTTTAAGTGGACCCCATTTAGAACCACTGGATGCGTTGACATCACTTGCCCACCCACATGGACTCGTCGCTCTCACCTTTTCATTTTGTGGTAGTAGTAATAGTACCTGAACTCATTATACAAACCAAGTGTGCGTGCGTTCTGAATAAATTAGGATATGGTTCAATCATTCTTAACTAAACAAATTGAATATAAATTTGGTCAATCCGATTCATATATAATTTTTTTTTGACAGATCTAGACATACCGCCAATAATAATAATTATTTAAATTAAACAAATTTTTTTTTTTTTACTTCTATTAATAATATTACTTTGTTATATCTTTTAATTCTTTTGAAATTATTCGCAGTTGTGACCATTAATTAAAAAAAAAAAATTATCCACTTCAATTGACTTGAATAAACTAATCTATTAAATTCCTCTATTTTTGCTACAATAATGAGTTGGAAACTTGGTGTTGAACAAGCAAACTTTGGGTCAAAATTGGAGTGGGTCCCACTAAGCTTTTGAGACAGGACCACGTTGGAACGCATTCTTCTCATAGAAGAGATGAATTAGGCCCTGTTTGGTATATGTTCTGTTCTGTTTTGTTTTGTTCCAGGCTCGCTATAGTATCACTATTTCAGCCCAAAACATGTTTGGCCCGCCTTATTTTGTTTTCAACAGTACCACAACATTCCAAGAATTCGGGCCCAAAGTTGGAACACCATTTACGTGTTTCAGGGTGTTCCAACAAATATTTAGGCTACACATGCACTGTAGCGGAGAGAACAAAGTTGGAACAAATTCTAGGGTTGGTGTGCGCTCTCGTCTGCCGATTCCGGAGGCGATATTCCAACATTGTTCGTCCGTTGAAATTCTCACTGAAGATCTGAAGAGAAGCTCTCTCTCTCTCACCTCTGCGTTTTTCGGTAAACCCAAAGCTGAACTTGCCCCCTCTCTCTCTCTCTGCAACTGTAAACTACAAAATCCGCCTCCATTTCTATTCTCGTTCTCAACTCTGAACTTGCCCCCCCTCTCTCTCTGTAACTGGAAACTACAAAATCTACAAGAATCAGAATCAGAAGTACAAGAATCGGCATATCATTTCAGATTGTTCAAAAAATCAAAACCCATATCTTTCAGTTTCCATTGCCCGCTGTTCCAGTTCTGGTTGCCCCCCTCTCTCTACAATTCCTATCTTGTGTGTATGGCTTTTGTTTTAATTTTTTTTCTTCTAAATCAACTAATCAAGCTATGTAATTCTTGTTTTGCAAACTAAATTGTATTTTAATATTACAAAATTAGGAAGTTACTCTCTCTCTCTCTGCAATTGGAAACTACAAAATCTACAAGAATTAGAATCAGAAGTACAAGAATCAGCATATCATTTCAGATTGTTCAAAAAATCAAAACCCATATCTTTCAGTTTCCATTGCCCGCTGTTCCAGTTCTGGTTGCCCCCCTCTCTCTACAATTGCTAACTTGTGTGTATGGGTTTTGTTTTAATTTTTTTTCTTCTAAATCAACTAATCAAGCTATGTAATTCTTGTTTTGCAAACTAAATTGTATTTTAATATTACAAAATTAGGAAGTTACTCTCTCTCTCTCTCTGCAATTGGAAACTACAAAATCTACAAGAATTAGAATCAGAAGTACAAGAATCAGCATATCATTTCAGATTGTTCAAAAAATCAAAACCCATATCTTTCAGTTTCCATTGCCCGCTGTTCCAGTTCTGGTTGCCCCCCTCTCTCTCTGCAACTGCTAACTTGTGTGTATGGGTTTTGTTTTAAATTTTATTTTATTTTATTTTATTTTTCTATATCAACTAATCAAGCTCTGTAATTCTTGTTTTGCAAACTAAATCGTATTTTAATATTACAAAATTAGGAAGTTGCCTTCTCTCTCTTTGCAACTGCAAACTACAAAATCTCCAAGAATCAGAAGTTCAAAACCCATATATTTCAGTTTATCTATATGTCTGCAAGAATCAAAAGTTCAAAACCTATTACCTATATCAAAACCCATATCGGCATATCATTTCAAATTGTTTAAAAAATCAAAACCCGTATCTTTAAATTTAGGGATATTTTCAGAAGGTAAAAAATGCTACCAAACATGTTTTTGTAACGACCCAGCTCCTCATGGATCCGGATCATTAAACGGGTCCTAACTCGGCCCAAAAACATTCAAGGGTAAAACGGTAATTTCACGTTAAATTTAAATGTCGAGGTCCAAAAAGGGCAAAATGGTAATTTACCATAATTCAATAAATTGAGACTCAAGGGTACAATGGTCATTAACTTGTATCACATAGTAAATAAAATAAGGTTCGGGGCAATATAGTTCTTTCAGGGGTAAGAAAAATAATTATCCTATTTTATTGGGTCATAATATAATTACTTGCAACATCAATTGGGTGCCAAGTGTAATTTAAGAATTTAAATTGGCAATTACATAAAAAGACAGAACCGGTCGATACGTCGACTGGTTTGGGTTATGAACAGTGGGAAAACCCACTGCCATGATACCGGTCGACGTATGGGGAGCCATACGTCGACTGTTTGTGGTCAGGATACCGGTCGACATATGGGATGCAATACGTCAACTGGTTTTGGACGTCAACTACTCAAACACACACTATGAAGATACCGGTCGACTGGTTTGGGAAACTGTACGTCGACCGGTTCTAGAAAATCTTCACTCCCACTTTCCACTGTCCTGTGTAACCCCTATACACCAACTTTTGGTCGTTCAACGTCACTACACTTACGTGCAAAATTAATACATTTTAACAATAAATTCAAGTACAACAACCATGTTATTAACGTAATTTACCACACGTCACTAAAATACACTAGAGGATTTAGTGTAATTAAAAGTTAATTACATTTTAACATCAAATAAAACTACAACAACTATCAACAACATGAATCACCACACGTTACTTAAATACACAAAAGGCTTATGATTGAATAAAACTTAATTACATTATCCAATGGCCAACATTGTAAACTTATTTACATTCTTCAAAAACTATGATTATACATGAAATGGCCAAATACAAAATAGTAAAAATCATCTTCTAACAACTTTTAATTTTGAGGTGGATTGGCATCCGCCGGTTCTTTTCCAAGACCTGAAAAAAAGATATATATAGTAGGGTGAGCTATATGCTCAGTAGGTGACACTTAAGACATGCGTCTTGCATCCTCGTGAATCCAATCAAAGCATAGGCCAATGGGAAATAGGGAGCATGCAACATAGGGGATTAATACAACATTCCAACCAAATTCGAATACAAAGAATGTAATGCCGTGGAATGCGAATACATGCCAATGTCACTCCCCATTTTCATTCTCAAAATCATCACTTTCAACTGTTAATACAGCCCGCCCTTTGGTGACCCCGCCGCGACACGAGAGGAGGATTGACTAGTGTCCCTGATCCTTGATAATCCCGCGGCGTCATTATGGGGCCCAGCTAGCTCAACCATGCTAAGGCGACTCCCTAGTCCCCTCTAGGCTATATTAACCTCCGGCCCGTTGGTAACCCCGCAGCGACCGGGTTTGCATAAAACCATTTTATCCAAAACACTTCCCCGAAATTCCCAATTTCATTTCGAAACAAATTTCTCCCGTTTCATGCAACCCAATGGTACATGTATGCACATATATTCCATACTTCCAATATTATGGCATTTAAAGAATTACAACACCCAATCAAGCATATATCATGTTCAACATTTCTAGATAGTTCATCAACATAATAAACACAACAAAGCATCATCTAGACATACTTTTCACATAGAACAAGTCATATTCAAGATTGTGAAATTCTCTAGACATCACTTACACAACATTAAAGCAATTAATTCTCAATTTAGGCATGTTTATTACACAAAGAAGATAAAATTCACAAAAGAGCAAGAACATCATGAATTAAGGGTCCCTACCTCAAGTTTGCACCAAAACCCTAAAGATGGGTCTCAATTTCGAACTCCAAAGGAAGGCTCAAAACTGAAATTGTTGGTATGAGTGCGTAAAGCTCGTCGTGCTCTCCGTTTTGCCTCAAACGGCTCTCAAATTCACCAAGGATTGAGAGAGTTAACAAGATTCAAAGCTTGAAGCCAAAACAAAAGAAAAATGAAGGGAAATGGAAGAGAGAAGGAAGCTTATGGGGGAGAGAAAGATTGAGAGAGAATATGGTCTCTAGACCATTAAGCCTTAGTGGTGGGTCCCACCACTTCCAATTTTATTTTCCATTTTCTTTTTGCTCCAATTTTACACCACATACACACACAAGTGTACCACATGCAAATACTACTTAATCCACATAATTTAAAATGTACACAATGCAAATGAACCTAACCACAATCCCGTACATATAACGTGAAGAGACGAAAATGGCCATGCGGCGACAAAATTCCAGAAAAAAATTAAAAATGGTGAAAATTGGAAACGTCATAGTTTTACCATGTTTCTGTTCCAAAATTCTCACTGCAAATTTTTGTCGTTAAACATGTTTTGTTCTCATTTCAGAACACCACATTACAAAATACTTATTCTGTTTTAGGCTAAAACAAAACACTACAAAACACAACGCATACCAAACGGGCCCTTAGTGTCGATTAAGCGGTTTAGATCCGAAGCGGTTCAGATTCGAATTGATAGTGGTTAGGCTTCGGAGCTGGAGCAGCTTCGGTTCGGTTCGAATAGGTTCAACATGTGTTGATATGGGCTGAACAAGTGTGTTAGATGGCAGTTTGGCTTAACCAAACTGATGTCATGCCCCACCCGAATCGAAACCTAAAAGTCTATAAATACCCCCTGTTGCTGCCATTTTCAGTTAGATACATAAGAGAATCTTTTGTTGATTCAACTTTTATCCAGATGCTACTTATTGGGTTTATTTTCCATACAAAATGTGGAATATGTTCCTTACCTATTATTGGGAATCACATTTAAGATTGGATATGTTCCCCACATGATATATTGGAAAGGTTGGATTCGTTCTTTACTTGCATGTTGATATTTGGATTCGTTCTCTATTTATGTGGTTGCATGTCTTTCGTTTACCTTGAGTTCCGTAACTTCATGGAAGGTCACATTGATGTCTTAGGGATGATTTATATCTTTAGAGATTTTGGTTTATCTTTCACTTCCGCATTTCGGACTCGTTACCGGGTCAACTTTTGGGTCATCACTGACACACCGGGTTGCAAAACTTGGGCCATCACATCTGAAAACACAACATAGCAATTATTAGAAGTTCTAGTTCCTTTCAAAATACATTCACTTTTTTCATTAGTTATAAAACACTTTTGTTGAGTAAAATTTACTTGATACTCCTCATCACAAATTTGATTAATACTCAACAGATTAGCAGCCAAACCTTTAACATATTGAACATTTTTAAACTCCCCAATTCCTGAAAATTTGATCTTACCTTTACCACTTATAGTAGAAGCATTACTATCACCAAAAGTAAAAGTACTAACTGAGCATTCCTTAAAAGTGGAAAACAATGCTCTATCCCCTGTCATATGCCTAGAGCAACAACTATCAAAGCACCAACCACATGGACCAAATGCTCTAAATGCAGTGTGTATGGTAAGGCATTTAAAATTCTCTTTCTTTACCCAAACAATTTTAGATTCATTTTGTAATGATTTCCTTATTGTTCTAGGCAAAGTGTCCCAAGACTCGGAAGTCTTTTTCTTTCTATTCTTCTTAATTGAACTTTCTAGATTTTTTAATTTCTTTCCTAGTTCAATTTTTCTTTTTTGATACTTATACTTGATGTACCCATTTTGCTATGATTTGTAATTGATGACCAAATGTACGTATATTCGGTTGTAGAAGGTTTCAAAGTTCATTTTGTATTTCCTATGATCTCGTAGTGATCTTAAACTCACTTTGAAGCATTCGAACCATTTAATGATGTAACCGGTCTAAAATTGATGTGTCAATGATGTAATTTATTTTTGCTGTGAAAAACGGATGTTATTTTATCAAGGTATACATGTTTATGGTTGTTTGTGATAGTTTTTTATCATATTAAAGTTTTCATTTGTTAACCTTATGATATCAGTTTGTTCGAGCATTCACACAACGAGAAAAGTTCATTTATGGGCCATTTATGTCACTTCCAGGCCATGTTGGCCGCCTGGCAAGGCCCACTAGCCGACTAAGGGCCAAAATAGAGAGTTACCAGTGCCAAAAATGTGTTTTGGTAGATGGTCGGCCGACTGACGCCTTCAGTGCATTAGGATTTTTGACCTGATTTCAAATGACCAAATCTCCTTCATTTTAACTCCAAATTGGGTCAAATATGAGTCCATCTTCAAGTTTTTTGAGTCAGCTTTCCAATGGAACAAACCTCACTCAAACATTCCAGTTGTAGAGAAAGTTATGACTGTTTTAGTTAGGACTACTATGAGAATCTTTTAAAACAAAAAGGGGCATTTTTGTAAAAATATTGCACTTCTACCTAGAACCTTACGTAATGTGTTTATAAGGCCATAATGACTTACATTGACTTATTTTAATCATTTAGAGTCAACTCACTTTTCTCTCTTACCTGGAAATAACCGTGATACCCTTAAACAACCTCGGGTAAGGACTCGAATGATGATCCAGACCCCCCGGGTTTAAGTCGTTACATGTAAAGAGTAAGACAGCTGAGTGTATAACTACTTGCATACAACTAGTGGAGATTTTATTGGCTGAGGCAAAGAACTAAGGTTTTTCTATATTGGGAGGGTTTTCCTTATAATGCACTGAGTACTTGATAGTGTGTGTGAGATTATTGTTTCAGACCTTATACTCATCACATTGTATTGATCACACAAAGAAGAAAAGTTTATATAAGAACCAATTCACCCCCTTCTTGGTTCATCACTAACTATACAAACATGATAAATTACCACTAAAAATTCTTAATTAAAAAGAGATAACTTCTAAAAAAAGAATGAAAAAATAGTAAAATAATCGAAGCAAAACAATGACAAATTTATAATTGGTAAATAGATAAAGGACTGAACACACAAATATTAATATTCAGATTTTTGTGCTTATATATATGTATAGGTATATTTGTCTATATAAATATAGAAAGAGAAGAAGGGGTAGGCTTATGGTTAGGGTTAAGATTTAGGAAGGGGTAGGAAGAGGATGGAAGGGTTGTGGTTAGTGTTTGGAGTTCTGATTAGGGTCAGTATTAGGGTTAGGATTTAGGAGGGGTAGGAAGAGGATTGAGGGGTTAAGGTTTGTTGATAATGGTGTACGGTTTCAGGATTTTGGCGCACCTATTTGACTCTCCATCTTTCCCTCTTCTTCTGATGTGAGTAAGAAATTAGACACGAAAGAAATCTGAATGATTGGGTCGATCACCAAGTGTCAAAGGCTAAGGAAAGAAGAGAAAAAGAGAGGAAGAAAACGTGGCAACAATCGCAAAGGGCCAAACGCTAAGGAAGGAGGTTGAAGATGAGGAACTCTCAAACTGCTACCCTAATCTCAGATAAAAGTACTAAACATAGTATGAGCAGTAGAGCCTCCCGACATTTAAATATAAAATGGTCTGTTTTTTTTTTTTTTTAAGCTATGAGGGGATATTGCTATTTTTTAAGATAATATTAGTAAAAATGCACATTGAATGCATGTGAGTAACAATCAATGTAAATATAATTAAAGTAGAAAAAAATTGGAAAAAATACAATATTGAAGTTTTTATTATATTTATAAATCATAAAATTTGAAATTTGATATCAAAATAAGAAGTTCCTTAATAATATATATATATATTCTATTATTATCCTAAATTGAATAAAAATTGAAATCTATTACTAATATTTCTTTGACAATTTGAGGGGTACCAATGTTTACTATGATAAGAGTATAAGCTTAAAAATTGAATGATTATGGGTTTATTATGGTTTGAATCATTTGTGTTTATGTACATTTGGATTAAGAATACTATTCTATTGGAGTTAGGAATCATTAATGTAAAACTTTACTATTTATATTAAAACTTATTATACTCTGTTTAAAAAAATTTATTGTAAAAAAATACATATTTTTTCATACAATATATTAATGAAAAATTGATAAATTAGTCAAAATTAAATTCAATAGAATTGTACTCAAAATTGATTAGAAGAAATAATTTTTTAAAAAGCAAACGTAACCAAAAACCCTAAATTGGATGAAACTTATTCCATCAAATTCCACAAGAAAATAAAAAAAATAAAAAATAAAAACATACTCAAATAGAATTGAAGAAAGGTTTTACTTTATTTTTTAAAATCAAAACCTCAAAAAATAATGTCAAAAGTGAAATCAATAGAATCATACTAAAATTGAATAAAAAAAAGAATAAAATAAAAAGTAATCAAAAACCTAAAATGAACGAAACCTAATCCATCAAATTTTACAAGAAAATAAAAAATTTAAAAATAACAAGCAATAAAATTGAAAAAAGAATTAAAGTTTTTGAATTGAAACCACCAAAAATAAAGTCAAATTCATATACGTTTGAAAAAACATGGAAAGAAAATTTCTCCAAAAGTTGTAATACCCTTATAGATGTGTCGCGCCATGATTTTATGGGTTGTTTACAAGATGTATGTACAAATCTATACATGGTTATACATACATACATACATACATACATACATATGTACATACATACATATTCGAAGAACTAACTATACAACCATGATAAATTACCACAAAAAATTCTTAATAAAAAGAGATAACTTTAAAAAATTAATGAAAAAATATTAAAGTAATCAAAGCAAAATTGTGACAAATTTATAATTGGTAATTAAAGAGATAAGGGATTGAACACACAAATATTCTGATAAGTGTTGAATATTTCGTATTCGATCCCTTAAACATGTATAATTAGTTCCTTAGCATTGTCTTTATCTCAGTTTTATACTTATTTTAGAATTTTTGTTTTTTGCCACGTTGATTCTTAACCTCATTTTTGTAATGTTTAAACATTTCTAAGGTGGTGTGGTCCGTCGTGTGTACACCCAAATTGCAATGTAAAGGTGTGACCAAGTTTAAATTTATAAAGTGTCACTACTAACTCTAACTACTAATATAGCTAAGGTGAGTAGGGATCGTCCCAAGGGATTGGGGGCATTGTTAATATGGAAATAAGGTCGGATTAGTAGGTCAAGTGATCAAAAGGTGTTTTGATTGGTTAATTAAACTACAACGTAAATAGATTCAATATAAATCAACTAAAATAAATAAAAGGTAAAGAACAAGAGAGAGAGGTCTTGCGATCTAGAGGTCACCACTAAACATCACCATTCTAGACACTCAATGTGTAATGAATGAGGGGAAATATGTGTTGCAATATAAAGAGGTGTGATTGATTGAATCAACAAGCATGGATTGACTAATTAAGTATACATTGTCTAGACAACCTAGTCAATAGCACAATATATCAAACTAAGCCATTATTCCTTCTTTTAAGCTCACAATCAACACACTAACAAGTTAGAGAATTATACTTCTTGCATTCATAAATATGGAACATCAAACAACAAGTATGGATTGTCCTCACATCAAAGAAAGTAAAACAACTACACTACATCTAAGTTAAGGACATGAAAATTAAACTAATTAAACTAAGATAGAGGCACAATCTATCAAGAAATGAGTATGAACCATCAAACAAATCACAAGAGTATTCTATTTAAGCACTATGCCTTGACAATCTCTAAATTTATAGCATCAATACACATAAACATGCATCAATATCACAAAACCAAGAGATAAACACATGAACATCTATTCTAGCATACATAGACATATGAATAGAATGAAATGATCAATTGGAAGTATTAATCAACACAAATCATTGTAAAAACAAAATTCATATATATAAATCAAATGTCAAGACAAGATTACAACACAAATCCCCTCAAAACACAAAACATCAAGGTCTAGAAGGCATGCTTAGGGCTAACTCTAACCCCAAGAAGATGTTTAGCCACTCATTGATGTAGTCATCCAACCCTCAAGGGCCATCCCATGGTAGGAATGATCTTCTTCTTGATGAAAACCCTAGAGGAATGGAAGAACTCCCATATAGTGTATGTCTTTCTGATCTTTAGCCTCCTCTCCAAGATAGATATGATGATATAATATTCTCTATGAGATATGATGTAAAAATGGCTCAAAATCCTTATATAAGTAGCTCAAGTGTCACATCCAATGGTCAGCTCTCGTACACACGGTGCACTAGGGTCCTCTTAATGATTGCACCACGAGCCATCTTGTAATGAGCTGGACTCTGTTTTATTTCGTACTTGAGGAGGTTAGATCGATCGAATTTAGATTAGATCGATCGAACTCTGGCCAGATCAATTAAAGTAAGGCTAGATCGATCAATCCATGGCGGGGCCTTTTTGGAATACAACAAATCTCTGAGATATTTTGGGATATTTTGGGAAAAAGACAAAAGTGGTAGATAGGGATAAGATCAAGGAAGTTCGATTGATCTGAAGAAAGTTGGATCGATCGAAAATGAAAATTCTTGAGGATAAGGACAAAGGGTTTGATCCATCTTGGCAGGGCTGGATCGATCACTGTGAGATCGATCGAAAATATGTCTGATCGATCGAAACTTGCTGATTTCCACCACTTTGCTTCCACTTTGCTCCATTTTTCCATTTAGCTTGAGATTGCTTCTTTTATGTTCTAATTGGCTAAATTGACTTATTTTGGGGATAAGCACCTGAAAAGGGTAATAACATAAAATTAGTCTAAGACGGAAAAATAAAATAGATAAATGTCCTAGAATACTCGAGTTTAAGGGATTTAAATGCGCATTTTTCAGTACTCATCACAAGGCTTTATATTTGCTTTATAGCAAATATACATAACATAATCTTGTGCAATCATTGATAAAAGTAACGAAGTACATTTTTCCACCTCTAGTTGGCACACATTTAAGATAATATAATATATTACATAATATCATGTTACAAAATTAAAATAATTCAACCAATATTTATATAATTCAATAATCTACTTATATAACATGCTTCAATTTCACATAATATTGAACCCATCAATATTTAGCTTATTATCATATAATAATGTATATAATATTATTTTATTATATCTCAATTTTTAGTATAATCTCTACTTATTTATATCTTAAATAGAAGCATATAATAAAATCTACGCAAGGTATAAATTGTCTTAAAATTGTAGGTAAGTATATGATTCAAATGACATTTAAGATATAAGTAACCTTATACTAATATGCCATCAAATAATTAATAATATGCTAAAAAATAATTAATTAAATATTCAACTTGATATTTAATTAAACATGCAAATTGAAGTAATAAAAGAATAATAATAAATAAAAAATCTGGACCGATGCTGGTATTGGATACTATGTCCTTGAGACAATTTACGCCCCGCACGGTGCCGACGGACTCAATAGCGCTTGTCTCCCAACATACAACAGTCTACATCTACCAGTAACAGCACTTCAAACTCATGGATCCAACTCTGTGTAATACTCTTTTTGACTAAAACATATATCTCTCCGACATAAAAAAATGAATTGGGTTCGATTTGAACCATTTGGCTAGAACCAATTGCAATATGGCTCATTGTTATAGATGCTTGGTCTAATTGTTCGAACCATTTGACCATATGACTTGAACCCACACCCACTTGAGCTGGGTTAATGTTGAGAGAGGGAGAGAGTGGAAAAATGAACGAATTGAAACGATAAAAGCCTGGGGTATTTATAAACAAATGTGGTGTCTCTTAAATTGGTCATGTCTCTTCATAGACAAAAGTGGCGTCTGTTGGATTGGTTGCGTCTCTTCACCACTCTAGTACATCTCACATTTGCAGATTAGGTGACTTTTACTTCTTTAACAGTCACGACCTCTGTTTTGTAAACTTGTATGTTCACCATCAAATGCAATGGTTGATGGATTGCACTACAAACCACTTCGCAAAGTTGTGGTGGACATTTTAGTTTATACATACCACCAAACTATTCTGCAAACTATGCACCACCACCATAAAAATACGTTAAAAGACCGATTGAGTTTTCCATTAAAGGATACATTGTTGCAAGCACCCAACCTTCATAGGTTTAACCTACAACTACCATGTTTTAACGTATATGACTGTGGTATAATCACATTGCAACAACATATAGTTGACATTCACATGTTGCAGTTTAATGTGATATACGTAAACACGTTATAGGTAAGTTACATTCACACACCTTTCTAATAGATTTTCCATCATATTTCAAAAGAAAATAAAAATTAATAAAATAATGACAAAATAAAATAAAATAAAGAATTTAAAATTATTTTAAGTCGAAACATCAAAAAATAAACTAGTAAAATCATTCTTTTAATTAAATCAAAACCTTAAAAAATAACCAATAAAAAACACTCCATTATGGAATGCATTGAATATGTAATTTATTAATATAAGACCCAGAGACATCTATAAATTAGTATATCTCATCACATATAATCAATTAATAATACAATATCATCTATATTCACATGCTTTAAAATACACTTTCACTTAATGGACATAAAATTGCATAAATTAATGTAATTAACATTATCTAAAGATTTAGTTGATAGGGTGCTTAGTTCCCCTGGCACATGTATTTATGTTTGAAATTCTTCCCCTTAGTTTGTCAAGATTAAAAAAATGTAATATAATTATATAATATTATATGAAAGAAAAATTATTACATTGTCTGCTAATCACATGGTGACGCATAAATAAATACCTGGCAACTTTTTTTTTTTTTTTTCTTGTGTTACCATGTGATTGACGGGACACAAATTCCCCTATTACTTATCCTTAAATGACACGTACATAGCATGCTCATTCAATATTTGTTGCAGCACAACTTTTTAGTTAACGCCTTTATAATCAAATGTCAAAACATTATGTGCCACACTCATTCTCCTATTCCCCATTTTCTGGGAAATAAATTATGGTCCACCACCTCTTTATTTAGATTCAAAGCTTGAATAATTTGAACAAAGAAATAAAAAGTACATGAGACCCGGATAGCTAAATTGGCAAAGAAAAACAGCTATAATACAAATTACAAGCTACTTTAGGAGAGGATCAAAGGAAATGCTAATAATGGCTAACCAAAGTCCACAGTCATTCCAATTATCTTTTAAAGTCTATCTCATACTCTTAATTCTTTGTTTGGATTTGGATAAAAATGAAAAGGAAGGAAATTTGGGAAGAAAGGGGAAGAGGGATTCCTCTGAAGTTATTAAGAGTCTATTTGATTTGTCATTCAAAAATCAGTTATTAAGAATTGAGAAAACATAAAATTATTTTAAAAAAATTATTTAAAACAGTTATCTATAAATATGTCTTTTTATAATTGTAGTTTTAGAAAACTAAATCAAGTAGAGTTTTTGTACAGCTTTCTGATTTTAAATTTTGTAAAAATACAAAACTATTTTACGAGTGACAAACCAAGTGGAACCTAAAATGTTAGGGGTGAAAAAGTGCACAAAAAGAGGAGTGAAAAATCTTTCCTTCTCTTCTTAAAGGCCTGTTTGTCAAGCGTTTTTGCTTGATATTTTTGTTGCAAAAATGCTAAAAATAAAAACAAATGACGACAACATATTTGGTAACATTTGTTACGTTTTGCACAGTATCATACATATTTTTTCATAAAAAGTTCCAAATCTGGAAGCAAATATATATATATTTTTCACTTATTTTCATTACTTTAGCTGAAAAAATGTAGAGAGATTATTTTTAAAAAAACAATATAAGGTAAATACTATGCAATTTTTACAATCATCAGAGCATCTTTTCACTTTCATATATATATATATATATATATATATTACATTGTGCAACAACTTTAATTACCCATGTTTCCATTTCGAAATAAATCATAGCAAAACAAAGTATTGCTTTTGTTTCATATGAAATAAAAAAACGCAAAACAAATGTAGTTGGCAAACAGGCCCTAAAAATACCTGTCTCTTTTATACCTTACATTTTCCAATGTTTTTATCCTTGTACCAAATGGAGCTGAAAGTATTGGCCCTGTCTGATGTATGACAGAAGCCAAACCTAATTATTATGCTGCCCTATGTGGTGAGTACTGTTACTTGGTCCAACTTAGTGATATACCTTTGGAATTGCCCTCCTTTTACCTATTGCTTTGTGTCCATTTAGAACTATTAGTCACTTCAACACAAAATGTCGTTTACAATTTGAGGACTACAATAATCAACAGATGAGTAGTCTAACGGTATCAAGTTTCTACTTCTCAAAGAGAGGTTAAGAGTTCGAGTCTCAGTGGAGACATGTGTGTGTAAGTACTAAAAAAAGAAAAAAAGAAAAAAAAAGACTACAATATGCCTCTCTAGTTTCAACACCATCTTCTGTAAGGGCTAGGCAATGTGCACACTAATTTGGATCCAAAATTTGTAGCTTCTTGTTTTTCTAGGATTTTATGCTTTTTAATGCTGACATAGGAGTAAATTTGAAGCCCCCTCTACACGGTACACTAGACGGTCTAATGCACAAGCAGAGAGTAGAAATCACCCCGAGGTATCCACCTTCCGTAGGGATGAACCCAGGATATTGTATGGGGGCAGTAGTGAGATTTTTTTTTTTTTTTTGGTAATTTCAGGAGGTGGCAATATTAAAATTTCATAGGTATATAAAAAAAAAAAAAATAAAAATAAAAATCATTAGTATAAATACTGTTAAAAAATGTTCTTGTAATTTTAGAGTTTTTCTGTCATTTTTTTTTTTAAAAAAAAAAAAAAAAAAAAGGATAAAGCAATTCACTCATGCATACTATCTTCACGAGACTTGAATCCAAAAGACTTTCCTTTAGAAAGTATGAATTTGATACTGCTGATCCGCTGCCCTGTTTTTGTCTCGCAGACACACCATATTTGGTTTCTTTTGACTTGAAATGACAACACCATAGGGTAACTTTTGAGATATTCAACAGCCAGAAATAGTTGCACAGGCCTTATCTCAATGGAGTTGGATAGTGCTTTCTGTTTTATGACTTCCACATCATTCCACATTTTACAGCTCATATTTCCTTTGATGTTTCATGGTTCAAATTATTTGTCATGCACCTTTAGCCCTTTTTGTCCATCTTCACCAGCTACATTTCACACAATTTATATAATTTCAAGACTCTGTGGCTGTTTCAGGAAAAAGAAAGAATAAAAAAATTATATATATATATATATATATTAAAGAAAATGACAAAACATATAAAAATTTAACAAGATACAGTATACAAACAGTATTTTGAAATATAGTCCATTGCACCCTATGTCCATTGTCTTTCATTTGGACTAGAATCCTCAATCCTCAAAAATAAATAAATAAATAAACAAAAAAAGAAAAAGAAAAAAAGAAGAGGCAAACCTGTCTGCGATTAAAGATGGTAAGATTTATGCAACTTTACCTTCACATTCAAATTCATGACCGAATTACAACGGTACAACTTTACCGTTATACCAAGACTCGCCCTCTCTTTAGACACTTGAAAAAACTTTTCCTTTCATTTGATAAATATCATTCTTTTATATATTTTTATGCATACATATATTTTTTGGGGCGGCCAGCATATGCCCAGGGCAGCTGCCCCCCTTGGCCCATGCTACCCCACTAGAAATTTTTATGAGTTTACTAAATTTTATTATATTTTATGCATATAATTTGTAAATATTTATAAATTGCCTCATAAAATTATGTATTTTAAAAACCCCCTTAATTCTTTATTTCTTTTCCTTCTTATTCTTCAATTTTTATTTTTTTTTGGTTTTCCTCCAAAACTTTTGCATTCTCTTTCTATAATTAAAACCTATTTTTTTCCTGCAAAGTTCTCTCATATTTTTTTCTTCTTTTTCTTAAAATTTTTTTATTTTTATTTTTTATGTGCAATAAAGTTCTTTCTTCTCTTCTTATTTATTTTTAATTCACTTAATTATTCTAATGCACAGTTATTACACTATTATATTTTTAAGCTTGTTATCTTCCTAGGCTAGCTGGGAAAAAATTTATTTTGTCGGGCAATGCACCCTGAACCAAATTTCTATATATATATGCAAAGGCGGACAGAAGGGTGGACAAAGGTGTAGCCCACCCAAAAAAAAAAAAAAAAAAAAATTAAAGAAATAAAAAAAAAAAAATTTCACTACACTAATATTAGCCAAAACCCAAATATATATATTGATAGTATTAATCCACTCAGCCTCCCACCCAATAATTTCGAAGAGCAAGCCATTATCAGCTAGGTTTCGATAATTCGATCTCTTCACCAAAGGCAAAAGAACGTCTCGATTGACTGCTCACACTCGCGTTGGTGAGTCAATTCAATACCCTTCCACGTTCACATATTCTTTTTGTCTAAATCAAGTTCTGTAATTCTTGTTTTGAAACTAAATCCTATTTAATATTAGCCCAGTAATTCTTGTTTTGAAACTAAATCCTATTTAATATTAACCCACCCCAACGAGAAATCCTAGATCCGCCCGTGTATATATATGGGCTATGCATCATATTCTTTTCTCATCACTTGCTATATCTCACCTAGCCTACTTTTGAACCTTGTAAATCATGTTGAGGCCTGTACAATAATATGAAGAAGAACCAAAACCCTTGGTTATAGTTTGCTACAACTTCAACATACCAAAAAAAGTCATTTTTCACTCCAACACGCCTAAAACATTTACTAGGAGTATCTTGAAAAGCAAAACATAAATGCCTTCAACAAATGGTACGTACAATAAATACTTGTCTCTGACCAAAGGGCATCTAGCCTAATGGTATGTCTCTTCTCCGGAGAGTTCGAGTCCATATTGTGGATAATGGGTAGTTGTGTTTGCTAACATCAATGTCCGTATCTATATATTACTATAAACAAACCCTATATATGTTGTTCATGCGAGTGTAGATTATACTTACTAATTGCATGACCATTTTTTACTATTGGATGGCCATTATCGGTAAAGTTGATGCACTTTGATAGCTACCTTGTGCAGATTTTACAGGGTTGAAAACTTAGCAAAACATTCACCTTACAAGCTTCATTAGCTAGTAAAGGCTTTTCCTAACTAGTATAATCCATCAAAAGTGCTCCGAATTAAGCCAAAACCCCCTAAATCACAAGATCACATTCGGAAACAAATTTATTGAGATAATTTGCAGTTGATAAATCTCACATTATGGCTTCATTTAGTATTTATATACGCAGTAGAGACCGGATTTTATCTCACATCAGAATATATAGCGAGGATGGACTATACAGGAACGTCGGAGGGGTAGTCTTGTGGGTGTCTCTGAATAGTTTCTCTAAGTAATTGCTCTTGCTCACATAGGTTCAATGGCTGATGGTCATAGACATCACCAAATAAGGCTGCAAGTGGAGGCTTCTCTGTTTTCTCTGCCACCTGAATTGCATGCAATAGCTGCAGCAAAGCACTACAAGTCAGAAGAGAATTTCAAATAGCAATTTTGAAAATAGACAACACGAATCATATTTAAACATTTCAAGATTTTCCACCTGCTTTCTGATGTTGCTGCGAAGTTCAGATTCATCATTATCACTCCACCAGCCATTTCTCTCTACCCATTTTCTGAATCTATCCACAGGGTTCCGCTCTGTTTTCCAGTGTTCAATTTCATCTACAGGCCGATACTTGGTGGAATCATCAGATGTGGAGTGGTGTCCAACTCGATACGTAAGGGCCTAAAATTCAAAATCAAGAATGGAAAAAAAAAAAAAAAATTCATGTTTTAGAAGGTCAAGTTCAGGTGCATTGCCTTCGCAGATGCAAATAATAGGAAGGGGACCGGCCAGGATCACTTTTGGTTCCCTTTTTTACAGTTCATATAATTTCAAGAAAAGAGGCACTCAAGCTCAGCTCAAAATAGACATATTTTCGCAATTTAATTGTCGTATTGTTTGGTGGAATTCATTTGTAACAATTGATGGTCTAACATGGTGCTAGGTTCAAGTTTCCCTATATGCATTTGTTCCTCAGTTCGATGTGCAAATTTGCATTTGGTTCGATTTCAGATTGGTCTCTTTATCTCGTCATTTGAAAGGAGGGAGTTGCACGTTAGGGAGGGTGTTGGGGCTTGATATACATCGTTGGATCCATTCTCTAACAGCTTAAGCATTGGGGGTTAGTGGTAAGCTAACATGGTACAAGAGTTCTGGTTCTGGGAGGTCTTTCGTTGAAGTCTCCATCTCTACATGTGTTTCCTGGTCTAGTGTGCAATTTGGACTTTTCATATCTTGATTTGGTTTATTTGCCTAGCCACGTACAAGACAAGGTTGCATGTGAGAGAGCGTATTGGAGCTTGATATACATGGTTGGACTCATTTTCTCTAACAAATTAAGCTTTCGGAGCAGATGGTGATTCTAACAGTTCTAGCAAGCTGTTGTCATTTGTCAGGAACTACATAAACTGTAAAAAAGTGGATATGGGAGGGGATGACAAATTTCCTGGAAAAAAGTACCAAAGTATCACAAGGAAGATGAGTTGCACCTCAACTAATATAGGCCTCTGTTCACTGATGGCCATTGCGCGAGCCGATCGAATTGCGTTGTACATGGCAATAGCATCATTTCCATCGACTCGGATACTTAGGATTCCATAAGCTTGACCTTTAACAACAACACCATCGCCTGACAATAAGGAAAAAAAAATTGTAACCATATATGGATCTCGAATTCTTGATATCGAAACTATTAGGGCTTGGGTTACATTGGTACCCAATTTACAGCTTGTTGAGTTTGAAGACACATTTTGTGCACTGATACGCACACTTACAACGAAAATTTGAGTACTAGAAGCTGCTTATTCTTTTGAATGAATTGGTGTGTCTGCCCCTTTAAGCAAGGGGAACCCCAACAACATTAAGGTATGTGCAGCTCTTAACAGACAATATAAGTTTAAAGGTTAACGGAAAGTACTTCTGAATTGATCTGATATAGGGGTGCTGATGGCCCACCCGTTGTTGCGGCATATAAAAATAACAGGAGCTTCTGTAACTGCTGCAAAATTTAAACCAGCATGGAAATCTCCCTAAAAATGTTGAGATATATCAGAGAATAAACCGCGAAGATCATGGTTTGCTAAGGGAGAAATAAAAGAAAAAGATTTAAAAGCATTATTTTTTTTTAGCATCTTTGAATTATGTTTCTTGTGTTTTTTATCAGTCTAAGATACTTCAGAAATCAAGAGCAGCACAATGGCATTAGCTCCTGAAAGACAAAAGGTACTTTGAAAATTGTAATATACAGTAAAAGTATATGGTTACCTCACTGGTGCCTCCATCGCCAAAGTAAGTAACGGCACATGCATCCCTTTTGTCCATTTTAAGAGAATAGGCAGCACCTACAGCCTGAGGAATCTGCGTACTGATGAGCACAGCACAAATTGCAAATTGTTGATTATCTAATTACTAAAAAAAGCATTTACATAATAAGACTAAAAGGGGCTTAGATCTTACGCAATAGGAGATGACACAGTGAAATAATTGTGCTTATTAGACCCGTAATGAATTGGCATTTGCCTGCCTTTCCCATAATCAGCCTTGTTTCCAAAGCATTGATTAGCAAATTCTTGCAGAGTGAAACCACGCCATAATAGAACTCCAGGTTCGCGGTACTGCATTACATCATATATTTCTGTTCGCATCATTTCCCATTGCATGATCTTAAAGATATCCAGTTTTATACATGCAAAAGATATAAGATAACTAATTTGGGACCCAATGGGAGCTAATAGAATCGGACTCGAAATCAAAACTATCTGAATGGTCTTCAGGACTACTATACTAGGGGGATTTCAACTAAAACTTTTACCATCCAATTGATATAAAACGGACTTCAAATCCCCTACTAGAATTGAATATTTTAAGAGTTGTGACATGATTAGATGATTCATTGAAATTTAAGCTCAACCCCTTCAAAGTTAAAAAAAAAAAAAAAAGGAATATCAACAATAGACAATTTTCAAATTTCTTGCCGGTTAGGAGATGCAACTATTGCAAACTGAAGGTTCTAAAACTGGGAAAGGAAGGTCATAAAAAAAGAACTCCCTGGTCATCATTCATTTAGATTTGGTTTCAGCTAGATTAAAATTGTGAAACGGGAATCATGTTATCATGTTAGTTATTTTAAATAGTATATGTTCCTTCATCAAGTAGAAAGAATATACATTCCATGACTATTTATGCAATCATCAAAGTACTTGCCTGAGGCAATATAACATCATCCGGGGTGAGTGCAGCTGCCGATGCAATGTTGAGAGCCTCTTCTCCGTTTGAGGTGAGATAGAAGGAAATTCTTCCCTGCCTCTGTGCTTCATAGAAGATTGTGTCCATGATTTGAAGGGTAACCATCCCAGTATACATCTTCACTGCAGTCTCCCGGCTCATCTAGCGAATGAAATAGCCAAGAATTTATTAAATTTAATCTTTTATCAGAAGTAAACTTTTAATTTAGATGAAAATCTTGAATGTTGAAATTTTAAAAGTAGTTAATGAAATAGGAAATACCAATGGCCACTAGCCTAGATGGTATAAGCTCTAGATTGTTCAAGCCCCAGTATAGGCAAAATATAGTGCGTGTGTGTGCGTGCACGCGTTTGCTTGAACTTTTGGGGGAAAAAAAGGAAGAATGTTTCAGGTTTCGGTTTGAGCATTGACCAAGTTAGATAGACATGAAAACCTACATTGGGACCATGAGTAACAGGAAAGAAAAAAAAATTAATAATAATAATAAGAGAAAAAGTCAAGAGTAGAATGTATATAGTCCATACTTCCAATATGCAGTTGTCAGATAAGATCCTGAATGGATTAATTGTACTGAATGGATCGATACCTGTTCGACTCTGTTGCGCATAATCGGATAGCCATCGTCATCAAGGACACGATAACAGTGTATTCTTTTATCAGGGTAGTCGGACATGAATCCCATTTCGGAAGTAAATGTAATTCTTCCGCCGGGAAAGTCAAAGGCCTGCCGTGTCAAGAGTAATAAAAAAATGAGTGAAGGTGAAGAAGAGATTATTTATCATATGCTATTGAAACTTAAAGATCACACAGCCATATCAGAAGTCGATCATAGGATAAAATATTTATAACAATAAGGAATTTATAATAAAACAACAGAAGATATGAACCACTATAGAACTTCCAAAAGGGTCCAAATGCAGAATTCAATTGTTATTTTAGGGAAATTGGGCAAGATTGATGTCCTGCCTGATTGAAGCAACACAATTTCAAGTAAAAAATAAAAGTGCTGATACTAAAAATCTTGGAATTTGTCGGTTTTTTTTTACCTTTTGCCATTTTCCCATTAGTTTATGTAGGATACATAGATGCATCTTCTTCTAGCAAAAAATACTTCCATGGAAACATTTTGAGAGTCAATAATAAAATTACAGGAGGAGTAATATATCATATATTCGAATCGGCCCTAGTAATATAATGAATTTGAAGTATACACTATTATTGTGATGTTCCAATATAATATAAACTTTGAAATACATTTTACTTCAATTTATTTATTTAATTTATTATTATTATTATTATTTGGTTTTTCTGATTCCTCTGCACTTTTTTCAGTTGTTATTATCATTTCTTCTTCCTTAAAACTTCTGACTAGTTAATATGTAAAATATTGAAAAGCCTCATGGACTAAACTTGTATCAAGTCAATTTGCCTTGCGCATTTACTACCATTTTAACACAACAACCCAAAAGCTGAAACTCAAAAAAATATTATAACAGAAAATAGACTAGCCTCAACAAATAATTATGCTATTTTACACTCACCATGATTATTATATTATTTTATTTGAAAAGCAGAGTTAAAGATAAACAAAGATATGATAATTTGTAACAAATTCAATCCTTTGATTGGTGATGAGAATCTATTAGAGTACCAACCACAAGGGAGAGCAATATAGTTTTAATTTGAATCAACAAAGCAAGCACGTGATATACGTAATAGGAGGTACTTGGTTTTTTACCCAAAATATTATACAAATACAACACATGAACTAAAGTAAAAAAAAAAAAGAAAAAAAAAAGACACTAATACATGGTACTTTGTTAACATGATTAAAGGGTTTTCTAACCTGAAAATTTTCACTGTCGTCATCATAAACTAAATGAGTTTGTTGTTTCTGAGGTTTGGTTGATCTAAAATGAAGAAAGGAGAAACCCATGTTTCTTCTTAGATGATGGACAAGGTTTCTTGGTCTCGCAAACCACAGAGCCATGAAAGACTAAAGAACTGTCTGTTCTAACCCAAAAAAAAAAAATGGTGGTAAGAAGTAGAAGACAAGAAGTATATGGAGGATGAAGAAAGAAGATGGAAGTATGAGTGGGAACATATAAAATACCCATGTGTCAGCCGCTGGACTCTGGTTTAATCTCCACCTTTTTCTACAAATACACTCTGTCCAATAATTTTGTACCTTTTTTTAATCTTTGACTGTCTTAAAATTAATATTTCATTTTGCAAAGTAACAATGTGCAGTTTTGTAAACTTTCCTAAATTGATAAAAATAAATAAATTAATTAAACTTTAAAAAGTAACTTGAAAATTTTAAAGAGAAGCAATTTACTTATTTCTTAAAAATTGGAATTCCAAACTTGGAAAATTAAAATGGGACTAAGGGAGTATTTCTTTTATCTAAGTTATAATACAAACAAGTATATCTATATCCATTCTACTTGTAAATGTGTATAATTTTATTTATTTATATTTATATTTATATATATATATGTCAGATTTTTTAATCAGGTGTATAGATTTTTTATCTTTTATATACATTTTTTAATCAATTATCTTCTAATTATAATGAAAGAAGTTTGATAGCCAAATTAAACATACCACCACTCTCTAAATTTAATATGTTGGTAACACTGAGTAAGACATGTGGCTTCAACACAGTGTTCATATCATCCACAGAAAATCTAGTTAGTCAAGTCAGTAAAATCTCTTGGTTCTTAAAACAGTGACTTTGGGTCTAATGGGTAAGAAGATCTATATAGATTGAAATTGAGGAGTTTTTGGAATAGGGAATGAAATTGTTTTGAACCCAAAATTACAAAAATAGAAAATAAAGGAAATTTCTCTTCATCTGACATTCTATTACTACTGTTTGTTTAGATAATAGGGTTGAAATTTGTAAATATTTTCTTTCTAGGCAAACATACACCCACCATTTTTTTTTTCCCCCCACCTCTAAATATATATATATATATATATTATATTTGCTCCCATGGGATTCGGATACTTATATTATCTAGGCTAGAGCCCATTGGTCAGTTTGCAAACTCGTAGTCCAAACCTTTGTACATTCCAAACTTCGTTAGGAGGATCCAAGGTTCAGGTTTGCTTGGTGGGTTGTGCTGGGCCCCACAGTTTTGACACGTTTCAATATTCAACGGGGAAGTGCACCTATAATTGGCTCACTTTGAGTGCGTCCTAACTTGATGTTCTAACCACACAATTGGGAATACATCTTATCTTGTAGGTTTGGAAGCATTCTCACAACTTGTCCAAAAGTTCAACATCACAAGAATCAGATGGTTGGAGTGATCATACTCATAGTTTGGCCACAAGTGGACATATAATCTGGTGGTGACCTATAGGTCCTACTCTATCAGGGTGTGACCTATCATTTGGTGGGTCTTAGTCTCTTTCACAATATACTAGGTAATTTCCGGTATTTTTATAGTCAATATTCAACTAGTGTGTGTATGTATGTGTACCTCATCTTCTCCAAAGTAGAGAGTCCTAGTCGAAGGCTCAAGTCCTAAAAGGGCAAAATGGGTGTGCCTGTTTGATTTGTCATTTAAAAAAATAGTTCAAAAAAAAAGAATATTATAAAAGATAATTATCTGAAAATAAATTTTTTTTAAAAATTTCTGAAATTATTAATCAAACAGTGAGGACACCAAAATGACCCGGGCTTGGTATGATCCGTATTGCAAAGGACTGGTCGGGTATGGATAGCCAAGATGGAGCAAGTTCACGCTTGATGGGCCCAGATCCATGAAGTCATTGCAGAAGCCCATATTAAAATGAGAGAAGTTGAGTCCAGGAAAAAGAGAACAAATAAGGCCCAGGCCAGAGGAGGTTGTAACCGTCTATAAATAAGGGAAATTGAGAGGGAAAAGTAGTTCGAAATCATTGGGAGTGTAAAATTTCTCTCTCTGCAATTGGGGGAAATTCTTTGTACTTTCAATTGGTGCCATCTGTGGGAAGAAGAGGAAGGATTGATTGATGTTGTACCAGATCGATTCGATTCAAAGCACTCTGCGAGGTAAACGACTAATCTGCAAAAGCTGAATCAACATTGGCGATAATACGATTTGTCTCAATGAGTCCAGGCTCCGGTTGATTTCAAGAAGTTGGCGTCCGATCCACGCAGATCAAATCTGTGCTTGATCCGGCGAACTGCACAATTGCGATTTGTTGTGATTACTGAATCCGGCCAGTAGCGGACTGAATTCAACAAGTGTGAGTTCAGATCTGGTGTGTGCGCGTAAGCGGAACTCCGATCTGGTCAAGAAATCTGCAGTTGATGACTTTGCTCCGATCTGGAATGATGATCGGAGAGGCGAACTCAAATCCTTTGGAGAACGGCCAGCAGACGAAGCTCGATGAGCTGATGAACATGATCGACGCTTTGAGGAAAGAAAATGCAGAGCTACGAGCTGGAATGGAGCGTCGTGAGGCTCCTGTAATTCCGAGGCCACCTCCTGAAGGAGAGGGAGCCTTACCGTCCCAAGTTGATCGTTAAGGTGATCCAGAAGGTGTCAATCGTGTTGATCCACGTCGTGATGAAGTTATAATCGGCGATCTGCCTCCGAATGTCCGTCGAGTAGAGGATCGAGAAGGATCTATTCATCTGGAACCACATCGCGAACGATAAAGTGTTTGACTGGACCGATAACGACATCAACGTTGTCCAACAAATCAAACGTGATTTAGTTCATATCCCTGAAGTTTATTTTCCTCAAAATGGCGATAAACTTATTCTTGAAACAGATGCCTCTGATTTTTGTTGGGGTTGTGTTTTAAAAGCTATTCCACATGACAAATGGGAAGAAGCCACTTTCACAAATCATCAGATACGAGCAAGAAAAACTCCTATTCCAAAAAAGCTTCAAAAAGAAGAATTGATTTGTGGCTATAATTCTGGAAAATTTAAACCAAATGAACATAATTATATTATTTATGAAAAAGAACTTCTGGCAATTAAATTAGCAATCAAAAGATTTCACATTTATCTCGCTTCAGAAGATTTTATTATTCGAACTGATAATCAAGCAGTTAAAGATTTCCTGATAAATAAAAAGAATTATTTAGATGGACGTCGTTTAAAATGGTATAATGTTATTGCTTAATATTCCTTTTCTATTGAACATATTAAAGGTACTAACAATTTTCTTGCAGATTTTCTGCAATTTCTTTAACTTTAAAAGATAAAACAGTTGTTGAAATCTTGATTCAAGAAAATTTAGCTTCTGTTTGTAATGAAATTTTTTCTCCCCCACAACGGGATTCTAATGAACTTTTTGTCTTAACTGACACTCATTGGTTATATCCTATTTTAAGGCAGAATTTTTTTGATAATCCTTTTAACACTATGGAAACGGAGTGCTCGTTTTTGCACCAGTGAAAGTAACCGAAAGCAGCCGACAAACTATTCATCAACAGTGAAAGTTGCCGACATCCACTTTAAGGAACAGTAAAAAGAAAGATTCCTTCTTATCTTTGCGATTACTGCTTACACAAAAGACTTTTGTCGACAAATAGATCACCTACAAGATACTGCCCGCAGAATCCTAAACGGAACCGATAATAACCCCTAACTGTTTCTTATGGCACAAACTACCTCTGTCAGTTGTATTTGTAATATCGTAGGTCAAGACCCTAATAATTACAATCATACTGCCCACTTCACAACTTCAGATCCCCTCAATTTTAACTAGAATTCTTAACTCTGAAGAAATTGCCAACGGCATTCATCCCAAGGACTCGGAAGTTTATGGAAATATTGGGGTAACCAATGTTCCATAGCACTAGGAGGAAGTCGTCGAAAATACTTGCTAAATATTTTGACGTTTAGGATTCTGCGGGCAGTATCTTGTTGGTGAAGAAAACTGTGTATTGCCAGCTCATATGGTTGAATGCCGGGTTAAAACTAGACCAAGGAAATCAATAGATTCCTGTTCAACATCTATCTTGGTTGGAGATGGTATGATTCCATGGTTTTTCAACGCCATTCCATCTGAAAAATGGCGACAAATGAAACATCCCATTGGAGTACAAGGTATAGATGCAGAAGCACCTATGAATGTCATTCAATTTAAAGCTAAAGATATTGCTATTTGGTTAAATGATCAGTCTGAGAATTGACTTGAAACTTCATAAAGTATATCGTCAGAATCAGAGAGTTCGCTGCCATAAACAACACAGAGTTCGTCGGTGTGAATGCGTTTGATCATTTTGGAAGCACTTTCACCTTTTTTAGGGCAATTGGGTGCAATATGACCAGGCTCATTGCAAATGTAACATTTGAAAACACCTGAGTACTCTTACATCTCTTGTAGCTGAACAAACAGCTATGACTGATGAGCTCAAAAAGCTTTGCATCCAAATCTGTCTCACAATTGACTGGGAAAAAGATTTTTCTTTATCACAAATAAATTGTTTTCTCAAGCTTGCCCAAAATACATTTGCTAAAATCAATCGTATATGTCTCCTGGAAAAAGCAAAGAACATCTTTCCTCCAGAGCTTTTCAGAATCATCCTCTCCAAGGCATCTGATCATTTTTCAACAATAAATACTTTTTATTTTGAAAATCATGAAGACATCAATACCTTTGATGTTCTTTATAATAGGAAAAAAGTCCCAAAAATGACTCGTTTCATTGTCCCCGGTTTTCCCTGGTCAATGGAACCTGTTGATTGGGGAGTAATTAACAAAATTACTTTTTCCTCTAGTGACTCTTACAAAGATTTTCCTGCAATGATCAAAGCAATGATCTACAAAGTCTCGGCTCAATGGCAATACGGTCGAAATCTCACCTTTTTGATTGCCAGCACTATTGGATGGCGGGAAAAAACTCGATTTTTCCAACCATATCAAATCTGGTTTCTTAAGCTCACCGATAATGAGGACTATGAGAAAACTAGAATTCTTAACTCTGAAGAAATTGCCAACGGCATTCAACCATATGAGCTGGCAATACACAGTTTTCTTCACCTATAAGATACTGCCCGCAGAATCCTAAACAGAACCTATAATAACTATGACAGACTTGGTTATTGTTGTGATGGACGACGACTTTTCGTCACTTCTCTGAATATGTACTATGATGACTATTCAGAAAATAATGTTCTTGTAGCCCACGAATTTTTAAAAGAAATTGTGGCTAATACCATTGATATTCCAGAAGTAATCCGCAGTGGTGCAGATGACCTTAATCTCGAATGGGATATTGCTGATGCCCAATCTCCAGTTAGCACCCCACCACTTGATGAAAATGAACTCCATAATCTCATCAATGAAATGAAAGGCTAATCTGACGTGTCACTTTTCTCTCTGATCGACTGCAGTTCATCCAGCACACGACAAGAAGAGTTGTCCCATCTACTATTCATCACCAGTGAAAGTAACCGTAAGCAACCGACAAACTATTCATCAACAAAGAAAGTTGCCGACATCCACTTTAAGGAACAGTAAAAAGAAAGATTCCTTCTTATCTTCTCGATTACTGTTTACCTTTTGGTATGTTATTTAAACCGAGACTCCACAAAGGTTTCAGGGATCTGAAGTTTATATATTTTCTCTAGATTGGAAAGCTGAAGCTTGACTTGAAGAACTTTCTCGATGTTTGGATCAAAAATAGAAACGAAATAATTCGGTGTAATTTTGAACCAAATTACGTTGTTAACAAGATTAGATTGAATGCCACCGATGAGGGCATCAATTGGTTTATGGAATCAGTTGTCCATAACAATGGCAAGGATTGGTTGATCAGTGCCTTTGCGAAATAGTGAAGTGATTTTAATCTGCACCATTCCAATATGAATATATCGTGCGAGAGGGTTTTGTTGTTTCCATCGCGCAATTTTATCATTGTTGAGGATATTGAATCCGCAGCGTCCATTGGAGGTGTAATCAATAGTTGTATCGCCACTGAATTGTTCAAGGATCCTTTTGGAAAAGATAGAGAATTTTGAAGTTTTGTAGACTTCTTCTTTCTTTATCTTTTGGAGTTTAGCGAATTGAATGAGTTGTTCGTTCGTAAACTGGACTTCTTCACCAATAACACTACTTAATTTAATGGTAGAAGTTTCGTCGGGTTGCGGAGAAGTAAACTGCATCATACAGATATCTTCATTGTTGTTGTCACTGTCGTTACTATCACTAGAGTCTGAGAATTGACTTTAAACTTCATAAAGTATATCGTCAGAATCAGAGACTTCGCTGCCATAAACAACACAGAGTTCGTCGGTGTGAAGGCGTTTGATCATTTTGGAAGCACTTTTACCTTTTTGAGGGCAATTGGGTGCAATATGACCAGGCTCATTGCAAATGTAACATTTGCAATCTTTTTTGATCTCGGGATTATCTCGCTATCTGAAAATCAGGATAATCAAGATCTAAAAGAACAGATACATCAGATGACTATAGACCCATTAACCATATCTATAAGAAAATTCATTTCTGCTCCAATTTGGTTAAAATTGAGGGGATCTGAAGTTGTGAAGTGGGTAGTATGATTGTAATTATTAGGGTCTTGACCTACGATACTTCTGGAATATCAATGATATTAGCCACAATTTCTTTTAAAAATTCGTGGGCTACAAGAACATTATTTTCTGAATAGTCGTCATAGTACATATTCAGAGAAGTGACAAAAATTCTTGAAACAGATGCCTCTGATTTTTGTTGGGGTTGTGTTTTAAAAGCTATTCCACATGACAAATGGGAAGAAGCCACTTTCACAAATCATCAAATACGAGCAAGAAAAACTCCTATTCCAAAAAAGCCACTTGATGAAAATGAACTCCATAATCTCATCAATGCAATGGAAGGCTAATCTGACGTGTCACTCTTCTCTCTGATCGACTGCAGTTCATCCAGCACACGACAAGAAGAGTTGTCCCATCTACTATTCATCATCAGTGAAAGTAACCGAAAGCAGCCGACAAACTATTCATCAACAGTGAAAGTAAATCTCATATTTTTTATTACTGTTTAAAGCCCATATTTGCCTGTATAAGTTTATTTGTCTGTGCGACTGTTTAAAAAACTTTGTTACAGGATCATATGGTTTTAGGCACCATAACAACAATCAAAAGGTGTTAAGAACCCTTAACTGTTTCTTATGGCACAAACTACCTCTGTCAGTTGTATTTGTAATATCGTAGGTCAAGACCCTAATAAATTGGAGCAGGAATGAATTTTCTTATAGATATGGTTAATGATTGGAAATACTCCTTCCAAAGTAACCTTGATTTAACCAATTCTCAAATGGAAACCTCATTTGATGATTTGCAACAAGGAATGATCTCCTTAAATGATAAGCTTGAAACTCTTACACAGATTATCTCGCTATCTGAAAATCAGGATAATCAAGATCTAAAAGAACAGATACATCAGATGACTATAGACCTAGCCAAACTAAAAAAGGCAAAGTTATCTGATCTCTACCCTCCTGATGACCCACCGGATAAAGATAAAGTAAAAAACCAAACTACTCCTGCTTCTTACACAGAAGAGAACCAGTCTAGTTCCACTCAAACCATATATAAGGTTAAACCCCTTTTCTATGGTAATGAAGAAATTAAAGTACTTAATGAGCAACCCTCATCAAGTTATAACAGAGAAGAATATGATAGTATTGTAGATTTACTTAACTGTCTACAAGACTTTTACGTTAATCCTCAACTATCCATTGATGAAAGTACACACATCATCAATCAGATAAGAGAAACTTCTTTACAACATGAAGCTCTCCTTACATACTTCGGATATAATTTCACTCTAGCCGATAGTGATACTGAATCAGAAGAAGAACAAATCCATGTCTTCTCTGATCAATCTGACTCTGAAGAATTCAACAATTCTGAAGACTCAGAATCAATCGATGAAGAAATACAAGCTAACCCACAACTTTTTTCATCTACGTCTCAAAGAAGGAAACGTGTTTCTGATACTATTCTTGATGAATCTTTCTATGGTGATTTTCCTCCAACGGAAGAAATGCACCCAGCCGAAGAAACACCTATTCCAGCCTCTGGCATAGCCGAGGCTTCTAAAGCCGTAGAACCAAAACCTACTGCTTCTGCCACTTCTTATAATTATGATTATATGACCTATCCTACCTTCACCAGAAAGGATGACCTTAATAAGTTTCCCATTTCACAGCATGGAACTTATCTTGATCTTACAAATGTTCCTTATAAAGATCATCTTAAAGTCATAGATGAATGGGCACAATCATTAGCAATTTTGGTCAACAACCAAAAAGGCACTTGGAAACGAGATCGTTTTCTAGACTACATCTCAGCAACCCTACAAGGTGATGCTCTAGATTGGCTTCGACAATGGGATCAAACTTCTCAAGGTCAACGACAAAAAGACGAGCTTCTTAACAATTTCGACAATATTGACTGTGTTTTACGTGGCTTCGTTAAAATCCTTAAAGAAGAACTCGTAGGTCATACAGGAGAAGTACTCCTTACAGACGACGCTAATTTCGCTCTTTCTAAAATCGAATTATGCGACATCTGCCAATTTCCTAAATATGTCAAAATATTTAGCAAGTTTTTTCGACGACTTCCTCCTAGTGCTATGGAACATTGGTTACTCCAATATTTCCATAAACTTCCGAGTCCTTGGGATGAATTAGCCATTACAGGTTATCCCGACTTTCTTGTTCGCTTAAAATGAACCGATAATCTTGGTTTCCGAACTAATTTCATCTATCGTTTAATTAACGAAAAATGCCTCGAAACAAAGGCCAAAAAATAGGTAAAGAATCAAATCAGCAACACTCCTGCTGGACAGCGCTGTTGCGACAAAATTCTTCAAGAAACCTGGAAAGTTGGTTGTGCACCAGAACGCACTTCCTCTACACGTCGTTCTTCTAAACAGAAGAAACACTTCAGATGGCACAAATGGAAGAAAGGTAAAAAACCAGTTCAAAAATCCAAGAAGTATGTTAAACCAGCATCTTCTACTGCTTCCACTACTAAACATAAAGGACGAAAGGGAAAGGGAAAGGGAAAGAAAGATCCCGAGATCAAAAAAGATTGCAAATGTTACATTTGCAATGAGCCTGGTCATATTGCACCCAATTGCCCTCAAAAAGGTAAAAGTGCTTCCAAAATGATCAAACGCCTTCACACCGACGAACTCTGTGTTGTTTATGGTAGCGAACTCTCTGATTCTGACGATATACTTTATGAAGTTTCAAGTCAATTCTTAGACTCTAGTGATAGTAACGACAGTGACAACAGCAATGAAGATATCTGTATGATGCAGTTTACTTCTCCGCAACCCGACGAAACTTCTACCATTAAATTAAGTAGTGTTATTGGTGAAGAAGTCCAGTTTACGAACGAACTTACTCGTGAACTCGAAACTTCCACAGTTCCCACAATCGACTCTAAACTAGTCACTTTGTTTGAACCACGTCCCTTTGATTCAGTAATTGAACCAAAATTACTCAAATGGGCAGATCTTGAGATTCCCCGCAATTGGTTATTTGAGAACCTCAACTCTAAACCAAAATTGCGCATCACTGAACCCACTATTACTACAATTCAGGCTTCAGGTTCAAATCTTTATATCACCAATAAAGAAAAGCTACAGTTGCAAAGATCAGCTTCAGCTCTCATATCTAGCAACAGTTCCTCTGGATGGGACAAAATCCTTCCTCCCAGAACCTCTAATGTTCACCCTTCTGAGTTACCACCTCGCAGAAGGTATACATGGGCCGAAAAAGCCAAATCACCCATTGATGCACCGTTCCTACCAGGTTCCAGCCAGAACACTATGAAGTCTGCAAAGTTTTTCCATTTCCGACAAGGAACGGATGAAATTCTTATCGCACCTTCTCAAGGAAAAAAGCGCAAGTATACCTATGTAAATGGCATACTCAACTTCAAAGGATACAAACCTTACAGTTTATGTGTTCTTATCGACACTGGAGCAACAACCAGTTGTTGTCGATACAACGCCATTCCATCTGAAAAATGGCGACAAATGAAACATCCCATTGGAGTACAAGGTATAGACGCAGAAGCACCTATGAATGTCATTCAATTTAAAGCTAAAGATATTGCTATTTGGTTAAATGATAAAAAATTCATTATACCAAAATTACTTTGCTTTCCATATATGCATGGTGATTTTATTCTAGGTTGTAACTTTATTTACAGTTATCGTCCTTTACAGTTAAATGAAAAAACAATTTCTTTAACTTTAAAAGATAAAACAGTTATTGAAATCTTGATTCAAGAAAATTTAGCTTCTGTTTGTAATGAAAATTTTTCTCCCCCACAACGGGATTCTAATAAACTTTTTGTCTTAACTGACACTCATTGGTTATATCCTATTTTAAGGCAGAATTTTTCTGATAATTCTTTAACACTATGGAAACGAAGTCCTCGTTTTTGCAACTTAAAACTTAAAGATGAGAATATCATCATTCGTGTCAAACCCATGATATATCTCCGCAAAGATATTGACGAATTTGATGATCAACGTCACGATCTTCTTGAAAAGAAGCTTATCGGAAGAACATAAAACACATCTCCATCGTCTTTTAGAAAAACTGAAAAACCATGGAATCATACAATCTCCAACCAAGATAGATGTTGAACAGGAATCTATTGATTTCCTTGGTCTAGTTTTAACCCAAAAAGGTATAAAACTACAGGATCATATTATAATTAAAATCCATGACTTTCCCGACATCATTCAAGATAAAAAGCAACTACAAAGCTTTTTAGGCATCTTGAATCATGGCCGCAACTTTATTAAAGACTTGTCTCAAAAGGAGCACCCTTTAATAAAGAAGCTACAGAAAGATAAAGTGTTTGACTGGACCGATAACGACATCACCGTTGTCCAACAAATCAAACGTGATTTAGTTCATATCCCTGAAGTTTATTTTCCTCAAAATGGCGATAAACTTATTCTTGAAACAGATGCCTCTGATTTTTGTTGGGGTTGTGTTTTAAAAGCTATTCCACATGACAAATGGGAAGAAGCCACTTTCACAAATCATCAGATACGAGCAAGAAAAACTCCTATTCCAAAAAAGCTTCAAAAAGAAGAATTGATTTGTGGCTATAATTCTGGAAAATTTAAACCAAATGAACAGAATTATATTATTTATGAAAAAGAACTTCTGGCAATTAAATTAGCAATCAAAAGATTTCACATTTATCTCGCTCCAGAAGATTTTATTATTCGAACTGATAATCAAGCAGTTAAAGATTTCCTGATAAACAAAAAGAATTGTTTAGATGGACGTCGTTTAAAATGGTATAATGTTATTGCTCAATATTCCCTTTCTATTGAACATATTAAAGTACTAACAATTTTCTTGCAGATTTTCTGAGCCGACATTATAATGAAGCAGCTAACCAAGATATTTCCTTTCTTACAGATGTGTGATCAAGGTAAAAAGCCTCGTCCCGATAAAGATGGTTGGATCACAATTGCTAAAAAAGCAATAGATAAACCAACTCCATTACAGCCAAAAAAATGGTTTGTGGTTTATAAAGAATGGAACGACTGTCACAAACAGTTGTGATCATTCGCTGGTTCCTGCTTTAAAGCTTATGACACACTTATAGATGCTCAAACAGTTTTCTATAATGTGGGTAAAGCCTCACAAAAAATGTTTTCTCAACCCCAGGAACAAATAGAGGTTGAAGACTTCTATAATCCCGGACTTCCAAACAATTTTTATAATGAAATTAATAATGTTTGGAAAAGTTACAAACTTGGTGCCAATAAGAAATTCAGGCAACACCTGAGTACTCTTACGTCTCTTGTAGCTGAACAAACAGCTATGACTGATGAGCTCAAAAAGCTTTGTATCCAAATCTGTCTCACAATTGACTGGGAAAAAGATTTTTCTTTATCACAAATAAATTGTTTTCTCAAGCTTGCCCAATTAGTTGGCGAACTAGATTTCCCTCAAAATACGTTTGCTAAAATCAATCGTATATGTCTCCTAGAAAAAGCAAAGAACATCTTTCCTCCAGAGCTTTTCAGAATCATCCTCTCCAAGGCATCTGATCATTTTTCAACAATAAATACTTTTTATTTTGAAAATCATGAAGACATCAATACCTTTGATGTTCTTTATAATGGGAAAAAAGTCCCAAAAATGACTCGTTTCATTGTCCCCGATTTTCCCTGGTCAATGGAACCTGTTGATTGGGGAGTAATTAACAAAATTACTTTCTCCTCTAGTGACTCTTACAAAGATTTTCCTGTAATGATCAAAGCAATGATCTACAAAGTCTCGGCTCAATGGCAATACGGTCGAAATCTCACCTTTTTGATTGCCAGCACTATTGGATGGCAGGAAAAAACTCGATTTTTCCAACCATATCAAATCTGGTTTCTTAAGCTCACCGATAATGAGGACTATGAGAAAACTAGAATTCTTAACTCTGAAGAAATTGCCAACGGCATTCAACCATATGAGCTGGCAATACACAATTTTCTTCACCTACAAGATACTGCCCGCAGAATCCTAAACGGAACCTACAATAACTATGACAGACTTGGTTATTGTTGTGATGGACGACGACTTTTCGTCACTTCTCTGAATATGTAGTATGACGACTATTCAAAAAATAATGTTCTTGTAGCCCACAAATTTTAAAAGAAATTGTGGCTAATACCATTGATATTCCAGAAGTAATCCGCAGTGGTGCAGATGACCTCAATCTCGAATGGGATATTGCTGATGCCCAATCTCCAATTAGCACCCCACTACTTGATGAAAATGAACTCCATAATCTCATCAATGCAATGGAAGGCTAATCTGACGTGTCACTCTTCTCTCTGATCGACTGCAGTTCATCCAGCACACGACAAGAAGAGTTGTCCCATCTACTATTCATCACCAGTGAAACTAACCGAAAGCAGCCGACAAACTATTCATCAACAGTGAAAGTTGCCGACATCCACTTTAAGGAACAGTAAAAAGAAAGATTCCTTCTTATCTTCTCGATTACTGTTTACCTTTTGGAATGTTATTTAAACCGAGACTCCACAAAGGTTTCGAGGATCTGAAGTTTATATATTTTCTCTAGTTTTCTCTCTCCCTCTTGTAAAACATTCTCATATTTTATATTTGGTTTAGTATTTCCGCACTTATCTGTAACTGTTTCCGCACTTGTCTGTAACTGGAACATAGGGGTGCGTCACCGTGGCAAAGTGAGTTTGTGGAGGACAGGTCGTTCGATCCACCTTACCGACCTTCAATAGCAACATTTGATTACCACAGTTTACAAAAGAGATCTGCCGATCGGGGGCTTCCGTCACGGTTTTCAAGGGAAAACGAAGCATTGCGCTTATCAGCAAGGACGGTTGCATCTCCGTTCACTGATAAAATTCTGAACGCGCCGAATCCGAAGAAGTTCTCCATGCCGGTTTTCATTCTGTTTGACGGAACAACCGATCCGGTCGATCACATCTACCACATTCAGTTGAAAATGGCTCTGAATACTAACAATGATCCTTTGATGTGCAAATGCTTCCCTACGAGCTTGGCTGGACCAGCTCTCAATTGATTCAAGAATCTGACTCAGTGCTCAATCGCTAGTTTCCAGGACGTATGCGATAAGTTCATAAGCCAGTACTACGGGAATAAACGTCCAGCTAAGGATGTATCAAGCCTTTTCACAATGAAGCAGCATGAGGATGAACGGCTCCAAACTTTTCTCACCCAGTTCAACCTCGTTAAAAGCATGGTAATGGAGTGTCATCCGTCCACAGTGGTCCAAGCATTTAAACTCGCAATGAACCGTGGGACGCCGTTCCACACCAGCTTGGTGGTTAATACGCCGAAGACCATGAATGAGTTGAACGAGAGAGTTAATGGTTTTGTTCGTCTTGAGGAGGAAGAGGCAGCTAATTCGAGGAAGACGTCAATTATTTCGACGGAAGAGAAGTCCAAAGCCAAAATCCGGCAAAAACAAGCTCAGCTGCAACGTCATACCTCATGGAAGGCGGAGAAAAGGCCCAGGGAGGAGGAATCAGTAACTCCACTCAGAGTCACCTTAGCAAGGCTATACCAAGAGAACAAAGATAAGTTTCGTCCTCCTTTACCAATCAGACAACCTCTTGAACAGAGGGATCAAACTAAACATTGTGCTTTCCATAGTGATTTTGCACATCAGACTAACGAATGCAGGAACCTAAGGAGGCAGGTAGAACTGCTAATCGCAAAGGGGGAATTTGCAAGCTATGTTCAAGGTCCAGCGCAAGAGCAGAACCGCCCGGCTGAGCAGATCAAACGGAACCAGAGGCCGAACCAACACAACTCTCAGCCTGTTCGGATTATAAATGCAATTCATGGCTGACCAGAACAAACGACGGAGTCAGAAGAGTTGCTCAGAACGCGGTTACGCTAGGCCAAGTTGAAAAGAAGGATTGGCAGTGTGCATGCTTTGCACCAGCAAAACGCATCCACACCGATAAAGTTCGACAGAACAGACCTGCTACGCGTTCAGATTCCTCATGAAGATCCATTAGTCGTCAGCCTGACGGTTGCAGAATGCCTGGTTCGAAGAGTTTTGATTGATCCAGGAAGTAGTGCGAATGTCATGCCCAGGGTGACGTTCGACCGACTTGAGATCGAACCCGAAAAACTTAAACCCACAGGAAATCCGTTGCTCAGATTTGATGGGAAGCGAGTGGAACCCATTGGAATGGTGGAATTGACAGTACAAGCTGCTGAGCGAGTTTTGACTGAGAGTTTTGTGGTCGTGGAAATTTATCCATCCTACAATCTCTTGATAGGCAGAGGGTGGATTCACAGAGTTCAGGGCGTCCCATCAACCTTGCATCAAGTGATGCAATGTTTGGGTCCAGATGGGACCAAGGTGATTGACATACATGGGGACCAGGTTGCAGCTAAAGAATGTTATTCAGTGACTTTGAAATCTGCTGGAAAAGGGAAAAATCCCATCCATTCTGCCAGTCCAAAGTAGCAATTACGGGAACCTCCTCCCAGCAGAGATGGGGAGGAGGAGCCACCAGTTCTGACCACAGAACCTCTTCATGAAGTGAAGATTGACCATAAGAAGCCGGACCGAACAACAAGGGTGGGATCCAGACTTACTGAAGAGGAAAAACTAGAGTTGACTAATTTCTTGACTCGGAATGCAGATGTATTCGCATGGAGCCGTTCAGATATGCCAGGGATAAATCCTTCTGTATCCTGCCATTCCCTCAATGTAGACCCGAATGCAAAGCCAGTGAAGCAGAAGCAGAAGCAGAGAAGATTTGCTCCAGAACGAAATCAGACTATAGCTAAGGAGGTTGATCGGTTGCTTGAAGCAGGATTCATCAGAGAAGTTCAGTACCCGGCCTGGCTCTCCAATGTTGTTGTAGTGCAGAAAAAGAATGGGAAATGGACAGTGTGTATTGACTTCACTAATCTGAACAAAGCTTGCCCAAATGATAGTTTCCTATTGCCAAGGATTGATCAAATGGTAGATGCCACCACAGGATACGAGCGATTAACCTTCCTGGATGCTTATTCCAGTTATAATCAAATCCCCATGGATCCAGTTGACGAAGAGAAAACTTCTTTTGTTACTGAACGAGGGGCTTATTGCTACAAAGTCATGCGGTTTGGATTAAAAAACGCTGGAGCTACTTATCAGAGGCTGATCAGCAAGATTTTTAAAGGCCAAATGGGAAGAACTGTCGAGGCTTATATTGATGATATGGTGGTCAAGAGTAAGAAGAAGAACGATCACTTAGCGCACCTGCAGGATGTGTTCGATGTGTTGCGCTAATATAGGATGAAGCTTAATCCGGCCAAATGTTCATTCGGCGTAAGCTCCAGTCAATTTCTGGGACATGTGGTCAATCATAGAGGAATTGAGGCCAGCCCAGCACAGGCAGAAGCCCTGATCAGAAATGCAGAGCCAAAGACAATTAAGGAGGTGCAAGCACTCACAGGTCGAATAGCTGCGCTGACCTGATTTATTTCCAAGCTTTCGGACCGCTGTAAACCTTTCTTTGATACAATTCGAGGGCACGGAAGGCAAACTTGGGGGGATGAACAACGACAGGCGCTAACGAGTCTGAAAGAATACATGTGCAACCCTCCAGTTCTATCTGCTCCCGAGCCGAATGAGAAGCTCTTTCTGTATCTTGGGGTATCCAGCATAGCGACTAGTGCCGTTCTGATCCGTTGCAAAGACAGAAAGCAATTCCCGATGTTTTATGTTAGCAAAACAATGTCTGAGCCGAAAAGAAGGCACTCAAGGGCCGAATGGATGATCTTGTCGCTGGTCGACGCAAAAAGGAAGCTTAGACATTATTTCGAATCTCATCCGATCGTTGTCTTAACAACTTTCCCTTTAAGGATGATCTTGCACAAACCGGACCTATTGGGGAGAATGACCAAGTGAGCTATTGAATTGAGTTCATTTGATATTGCGTACGAGCCCAGGACGGCAATCAAAGGTCAAGCGGTGGCAGATTTCCTACTTGAATGTGATGTTGAAGATTTGGTGGAGGATTATAATTATTCCTTGTGGAAGCTCTTTGTGGATGGCTCTTCGAATCAAATGGGGGCAGGGATTGGAATCCAATTGCGAACACCAGAAGGCACCACGCTGAGCCAAGCAATAAGACTTGAGTTCAACGCAACCAACAATGAGGCAAAATACGAGGCGTTGATAGCTGGGCTAAAGTTGGCTAAAGAGCTGAAGATCAAGAATCTGATTGCTTATAGTGATTCACAACTAATCATTCGGCAAGTCACTGGCGAATATGGGACCAAGGATAAGACCATGGAAGCATACTGAACTGCGATTCTGCGTGAGGCGAAAGGCTTTGATCAGATCAGGTTCATCCAATTGCCGAGGGAGTATAACGAAGATGCCGACCGCTTGGCTTATAGTGCGTCCAGTTCTGGAGAGACTTTGGCTAGGGTTATCCCGGTGGACGTGCTAGTCCAACCTTCCATTTTTTATGAGCTGCCTAATCCGAGCACTCAATACGTTAATGTTATACCATATGAGCCGAGCTGGATTGATCCGATCATGGCTTTCATACGTAATGGTGTACTCCCCGAGCAGAAGGACGAGGCAAGAAAAATCAGGTCCAACGCTGCGAAGTATGCCATTGTGCGTGATCAGTTGTATAGACGCTCCTTCTCGGGTCCATATTTGAAGTGTGCTACCCCAACAGAGGCTAGACAGATTATGCGAACCATTCATGAGGGAGTATGCGAAAATCATTCAGGAGGAAGATCTTTAGCACACAAAGCAATGACACAAGGGTACTTCTGGCCAAACATGAAGAATTCTCTAAAAGATGTGATAAATGCCAGAGGTTCGGGCCATTGATACACCAACCACCTGAAGACCTGCACGTAATGGCCACCCCATGACCTTTTGCGCAGTGGGGGATGGATGTGGTTGGCCCTTTGCCGACCGCAAGATCGCAAAATAAGTACGTTCTGCTAGTAACTGATTACTTCACCAAATGGGTAGAAGCAGAGCCGTACCCTAGTGTCACCCAAACTCAAGTAAGACGCTTCATCTGGAATAATATTATCTGTCGTTTTGGCGTGCCAAGGTCAATCGTGATGGACAATGGGACCAACCTCGATAACAAGTAAGTGAAAGAGTTGCTGGAAGAATATGGAATCAACTAGAAGTTAGCAGCAGTCAGTCATCCCCAGGCTAATGGTCAAGCCGAAATCACAAACATGACAATATTTGCCTGCATTAAGAAAAAGCTGGAAAATGAAAAAGGAAAATGGTTAGATGAGCTTCCGAACGTCTTGTGGGCTTACAGAACAACCCCAAGACGGCCGACCGGAGAGAGCCCATTAGCTATGGCATACGGCACCGAGGCGGTGATACTAGTCGAGCACTTGGTTCCAACTGTAAGAAGCTTGGCGTGGGATCAAGAGCAAAATGATAGAATGCTAAGGTTTAATCTCGATTTGCTGGAGGAAAAAAAGGATGCGGCTGTAGTAAGGCTTGCCTCTTATCAACAGATGCTTGTGAATAGCCATAACAAGAAGGTAAGGCACAGAGACTTCGCTCTTGGCAATCTGGTTCTGAAAAGGAAGGTGGGAATAGTCAAAAAGATGTTCTCCCCATGGGAAGGTCCATATAGAATAGCAGAGGTCATAGGGAAGAGGGCATATGTCCTGGAAACTATGGCAAGAAAGGTGATCAATAAGCCATGGAATGCTACGTCCCTAAAAAGGTACTACCAGTAAAAGTAGAGTTTAATTTCAAACAATATGCACGCTTTAAATTGCATACTTGCAAGTGTACGAAATTCCCAAGTTTTATAAGAAGTGTTTTCTTTGCTCAAAAATCAATTGACATCCTTCCCATTCAGTATAGTTAGTGGCAGCTGGCACTTTGAGCCGAACGCCAAACACTTGCTCGAAAATAAAAATAAAGCCAAGTGGCAAGAGGCGTTCAAGCCGAGCGCTAGGCATTCAGCGAAGTTAGTGGCAGCTGGCACTTTGAGCCGAACTCCAAACACTTGCTCGAAAATAAAAATAAAGCCAAGTGGCAAGAGGCGTTCAAGCCGAGCGCCAGGCATTCATCAAAGTTAGTGGCAGCTGGCACTTTGAGCCGAATGTCAAACACTTGCTCCAAAATAAAAATAAAGCCAAGTAGCAAGTGGCGTTCAAGCCGAGCGCCAGGCATTCAGTAAAGATAGTGGCAGCTGGCACTACGAGCCGAACGTCGAACACTTGCTCAAAATAAAATAAAGCCAGAACAGTAACCAGGCTGAACACCAAAAACTTGTGAAAATACACAGCAAAGTTGAAAATGGAAAACTTGAAGAATGGAAGTCATGCTGAACAAAAGCATTGTCATTCATTACAAAAAGGTCCTGAGGTACATAGCTTGATGATCTGAGGATACATGAAGATATATAAAAAAAAATAAAAAAATAAAAAATAAATAAAAAAAAACTGCTATAGGATGTCAGTTCTCATGATCTCCAGGCTGTGACCTGTCGTTCTCCCCACCATTATCCTCTGGACCATTGAGGTCTTCTCCATTCTCAGCTGCCCTATCATCCTTAGGGGGGGAGTCAAGATGAATCACCCCCTCAGCAGGCATAAGTCTGTCAGTAACAACTGAGGAAGAGGGCACAATAGTAGAAAAGAGAGGAATATTCAGGGGATGAAAGGGTGGAACAATTCCTGAGGATGCAACCTCTATGCACTCGATGAAGATATTCTCAACAGGGTCGCAGGGTGGGTTTTGATAATTGTTTGGGGGGTGGATATCTAGAGAAGCATCTAATTCATCCGGACCATCACAAGAGCTTGATTCGCCTTCAGGGGGAGAACGGTCAATAAAACCATCTCTGTACCTTTCAGCATACCGGATGACACTGGTTCTGGTGAAGCGAGCAAGGAGAGCTTTCATACCCCCTTCAACTTTGCCAATCATGTTCAGCAAGGAAGAGCGTTCGCTTAAGAGCTTCTCTTGTGAGTTGGCATGAGACAACCGATCAGCAATGAGTAAGCGCTGAAGGTCTCCCTTTTCAGCTTTGAGAGAGTCCCTTTCTGTCAGAGCAACGCTCTTCTCAGTCTTCAAGACATCAACCTCATCCTGAAGAGAATCCCGTTCGGCCTTCAGGGTATCCCGTTCAGCTCTGAGGGAGTCCCTCTCATTTGCCAGACCATCCTTCTCTGCCTTTAAGTCAGCAACCCCCTTCTCTGACTCAGCTTAGACTCAAGCTCAGCAACCTTGGCCTCAAGGCGATTCTCTGCTTGAACAGACCTTTTAAGGCCCACAGAGAGGGATTTAAGTTTTTTGTTCAGAGTCTCAATGGTTTTTTGGAAGGTGAACATCCCAAATAGAGTCTGCATAAAGGAAGGGAAATTCAGGTCAGACTAACTACTAAAGAGTTATAGCAGAAAGGAAACGCATTTCAATAAAAAAAGAAGTTACCTCCATAGCAGCAGCTGGGAACCACTAGAACATCTCGCCAAAGGATAGCTTGTTCTGAATCTCAAGGTCCTTGGGGGTCCAGAAACCCTTGTAGAAAGCAAAGGAGGTGAGGGGGTCCTTACACATAGAGCCGGTGGGGCCAATGGTCGAGCCATCTTCACGGCTGAGCAAAGGTCACCATGGAAGAACGGATGGAGTCGGATTAGAGGTTCTGGCTGATTCGCCTTCTGGAATGAAGAACCGGGCAGGGGGCAATGGTTCAGTAACCCTGAAGGAAGCCATCCTAGTCCTCCGGGCTGGTGGGATATCACTCAGGTCATGACCGCCCTCAGGCATTGGCCTTTTTCCTAAACTTTTTTCTGACAGACCAGCCCAGCATTAGCTGGTCCTCTATTGTCCTGAGAATTTCCAGCATCCTGAGTGCTCTCTGAGGAAGTATCAGACGAGATGTTGGAAGGCATAATGATGGGAGCAGCAGGACGGATCTCAGCAGTATGATCCACAATAGGGTTCTCAGCATGAGTGAGCTTAGAAGGCTCAACAGGAGAACGGTTTGTGACTTGAGTCACAGTTGGAGCAATCACAACTTGCTCTGGGGCAGAGACAGCAAGGGTGGACGATGTGGTAGCAGGTGTAGATGATGATGTGGTAGTAGGAGCGTTAGAAGGGGTGGGAGCAGAACGCCTCCTCTTGCTGAAAGATGGGATCTGAATGCTCTCCATTGTGGACCCTAAAAGAGAAATATCAGAGAGATTGTCAGATGTAAGCAAATCAGTAGCTGAAGGGACATTGTTCAGCACACTCTCTTGCAAGATGTCTAGCCTAGCCCTGCAGACGCTATAAACCAGTTCATCATGGGGAATTTGAAGGCATTTACAAAGAAAAGTGCAAAAACGGGGAAAGCAACTTTTACAGTGGCATTGAGTAGGATGTGTTTTCAGTTTTTTATAGCCAGAGACAGAGCATGTTCCAAAGGAAGAAGAGATAGAGAAAGATTGGCCGAGCGGAGTCCGCCAATTCCCACTAACCACAATTAAGTTTTGTCTCCAACCTTATTCAAATGAGTTCTTAGCAGTGCAGATCGACCGTTTGTCAATAGGGAAGAAGTGATAGTACAAATCATTTTGTGAAATTTTATTAATCCGGTAGCAGAGGAGAAGGTCGATAATGTCAAGATTGAGACCCCTGTCACGATTCAAGAGCAGAAGGACTGAAATTACCTTAAGGAAGTTAAGGTTAACCAGTAGAGGGCAGAGCCCCAATTTGTTGAAAGCATAACAAAAGAATAGGTGTAGGGGGAACCTAATGACGTTCAAATGAACGGCGGAGAATAAAACTTCCCCAAGAAGGAGACCCTCACCAGATCTCCCACTAAGTTTATTGGATAGACTCTGAGAGAAACATCACGGGGAATGCAATTCTTGGATCGAATGGCGTTCAGATTAGGGGGAGCCATAGAAAAGGGGAGGAGTCCTAGGCAATAAAGGTGTCTTTTTCAAAGAGAGGTAAAAAAAAAAAAAAAAACTGACCTTGCAAGTTTGTGATGAACACAGCAACAGCATAGTAGCCAAAAATTGAAAAGGAAAAACTCGCCGAAGAAATTGAAGAAGAATCGCCGGAATGTGCAGGAAGGCAGTGGAGAGTAGAAGCAAGATATAAAAAGAAAGATGAAGGTTGAAAGACCGGAATTTATAAGAAGAAAAAGTAAAGACGACATGGAACTCAAAAGGTCAAGGTAAAAAGTGGCCTGCAGATCTCGAAGTTTGGGTTTTTGTGCCAGCCGTTCGATTCCTCGTGTCATCGCTCCGAGCAGTCAGACCAAGATCGTGTCTTTTCAATAATCTCACCCTCATTAATGAGGGGAGAGATTATTGGGGGTAGATGAGGACACCAAAATGACCCGGGCTTGGTATGATCCGTATTGCAAAGGACGGGTCGGGTATGGATAGCCAGGATGGAGCAAGTTCACGCTGGATGGGCCCAGATCCATGAAGTCATTGCAGAAGCCCATATTAAAATGAGAGAAGTTGAGTCTAGGCAAAAGAGAACAAATAAGGCCCAGGCCAGAGGAGATTATAACCGTCTATAAATAAGGGAAATTGAGAGGGAAAAGTGGTTAGAAATCATTGGGAGTGTAAAATTTCTCTCTCTGCAATTGGGAGAAATTCTTTGTACTTTCAAACAGATTTTCGTACAGTTTTTTAATTTTTTATTTTTAAAAAATAGAAAAATATTATGAGAATACCAAACCAAGGAAATTCTCTGGCGCTTTTTTCAACTGAGTTCTGAAAAAAAATACAGTTCTACTCTGTAAACCAACCAGATTTTTGTAAAGTTCTTAAATTTTCGATTCTTTGACCGTGCCAAATTGTGAGAAAACTAACTGTCCCATTTCCTTTATAAGGATTTGAATTATCTTATCAGTTCACTTAATTGGTATTTTGTTATTCTAGTCACATGGTTGAACACTTGAAATCATTGAAATCAAATTCGGTACAAATTAAATTCAACTTGAAATAAAATGATGTCCACATCTTAGGTATTTTGTATCCACACACAAGATTGTGTTGGGAAGACAAGATTGGAGATGTCCACATCTTAGGTATTTTGTATCCGCACACAAGATTGTGTTGGAAAAACTTTTAAAATTATTGTAACGTAAAGTTATTGTAATTTGCACTCATATTAAGAATTGAATATTCACCATTATACCAAAAAAAACAACTCCTTTAAAATACTACTAATATTAATCTGTAAAAATAATATATGGATTTCTTTTAGAAAATAAAATGACACAATTATCCCACAAAAATATATATATTTTAAAAGTCTTCCTAAGTCACATAAAATGGAAGCGGGAGCGGAGCGAATTTGAGAGCGAAATCGTAAGAATGACATAATTAAAATTTAAACGCATTTGAAATATGAGAGCACACTTATTGAGAAGATTGGGTGACTTAGACTCTACCTATACCAGTCGTGGGAGATTTAAGTGAGAATTCTATCCCACAATCCCACACGCTGTATATGGTAATTCGACCCTGACACATTGAATACGGTTCATCCAAACACCAAAGGTCCGTATTCGGCCCGAGAGGCCTCAAAAATACCTCATCACATTGTCTCCTTTTTAAATAAAAAAATAGAAAAAGTATAAAAGTGGAGCCTATATCACATCACTAATTATTGTAGTCGTCATCTATCATTGTTTATTTCCAAATAAAAAATAAGAAAAAAATCTGAAACCAACAGACATTTTCTAATATTAATGAATAAATCTTGAATGTTGTTTCTGACCTCAGAAAGCACTAAAAAGAAAAAAGAAAAATACAAAATTAATATTAAAAGGAATAAAAGTTTAGAATTACCTGACTTTGATCACCGCAATTGTCGTACTGCGATTCTATTTGCTTTCCAGCTATGGTGGATTCGAAACGCCGATCGACAGAAAGGGAAGATGAGTGACCCAAAATTGCAGGTGGGTCTCTGCAATCCTCACCATTTGAGGTTGTATGTGAAGAATTGGAGTGAAATGAAGAAATTGGAATTCTCTGGCTCAGAGTTTCTAAAAACCCAATCTTTGTTGTTAGATGATGAGTAATGGGTCTTGATCTTGTGAACCAAGTAGCCATCAAAATAAAGATATATATATATATATATAGTTATCTACCCCTCAACATTGAAGAAGAAGAAGAAAATGAGAAGATGAAATTAGGGGGGTTGAGTGTTGTCTTGTATAATATATGTGCAATTATGCACACGTGTTTGCTTCTATCTTTTAGCTTTCTATATTGATATATATATATATATATATGCACGGGTGTGTGTGATTGTGTAGTATTATTATGCGTTTGGAGATATGGAAGGAGTTAAAGCCCCATACGGCATCCAACGTTATGACGATGTTTCAGTGTCGGTTACAATGAGAGTGAATTTCTGATGTTACGTGGCATTTACATATTTTGGCTTAACATTTAGCATATCAAGGGGGTCAGTGACAGTGACGTGGCATTTACATATTTTGGCTTAACATTTAGCATATCAAGGGGGTCAGTGACAGTGATCAGTGAAGGTCAAGGGTATTTTGGTCATTCAAGTTCATGTTGCTGTGATGTATAAATTTACTCAACAGAATTTATTCTTGCCTGCAGTAGGATAACTAAAAATAATACAGTATATAATGTATCCAAAGTGATTTTGTCCTTCCATTTAAAAATAAAAAAAAAAATTAAATATACCATAAGCTCCATTTGTTTAGATTTAAAATATGTTTTAAAAAATATTTTTTAATTGTTGTAAAATATTTATGAAGAAAAAAAATATTAAAATTTAACAAAAATAACAAATTCATCAATTTTCGACAAGATATTTTACATGTCTCGCCCGATAAACTGTCAACCTCGATGTAGACCTTTGTCAAATACTAAAAAAATAAAAATAAAAGAATATTTTACCTTAAAAAGGAAAATATTTTTCAAAAAATATATTTTACGTCGAAACAAACGGAGCCTAAGTAAAAAGAGTAGTGTTAGTTTATAAATCAAAGGAGCGTCTTGTTGTTTGAATGATTCGAAGTGATTGGGTTGCTCCACTGTCTAAGAGTCGATGTTCAAATCTTGCACCATTCCCCTTCCCCTCTAACAATTAACAACTAACCCTTAACATTATTGTCATAAAAAGAGGTGACTAAAACTCACATGAAAGTAAAGGCATGTTTGTATGCTTTTATTTTTTGTGTATCTGTCTTTGTCGTGTTCTAAAGCTATATACAGTGGGAAAAAAACGTATTTGGTAAAAAATATTACATATTTTGTTTTGTATAGTGCCAAAACGTTTTATAAATAGTAGCAAAAAAATTCTTAAATAAAAATTTTAAGCTAATCATTATATTTTTCAAACTTGCAACACTTTTTTACCAAACATATTTTCATATTTTTTCTTCCAAAAATCTTGCAACCAATGAACGTTACCAAGAATACTTTTGATCATTATTCAAAACACTCTACGCAAAACAATTATTTTATTTCGGATTAAAATAAAAACAATATGCACCAAACAAGTGTTTAGTAATTAGAAACCATGCAACATGTTCATAATAGAAAAGAATGAAAAAAAAAAAAAAAATTCCATTTGCCCATTTATATGAGATAAAGATGAGGATAAGAATAAAAGTAAGGGTAATAGAGATGATATAAATGCTTTAACATGGCTATTAATGAAGTACTGGATTAATTTGGACCTTGATTGTCATCTTTTTTCACTATGTAAATGCCTAAAATTTACTTCTTTTTTTTTTTTTTTTGGTCCCGGAATGAAAACAAACTTCATTGAAGAGCAAAAACATTACAATCATCATTCAGAGAAGTAAGAAGCCATGGGGGATAGACATCCCAATCAACTTCCCCACTCTGATTTTGAAATGCAAATCTACCTAAACAATGAGCAACCTTATTACAAGACCTTGGACACCAACTCAAAACCCACTTGGGATGAAGCTTAAGAAGGTGTTTAATGTCATCACAAACCATGGTAGCAAAACAATCAACCGGAGTCAAAGCAACAACCCCTTTGCAGTCACCTTCAATAATAACATCTTCAGCATAACCCTATTGTAAACTTTAAAGCTTCCCAAAACATCGCCGCTTCAGCCATCTCTGCATTCCCCACATGCTGGATCATAGTGGTAGCAACCTTTACAACTTTTACATGAAAGTCTTGTAACACAAAACCCCCACCACAAAAGGTTTTCCCTGACACAAAGGATGCATCAAAATTTAACTTCAACATTCCACTATTTGGAGCAATCCACCAGATTTGAATTTGGCAACTTCATGGCTTTATCTTAAAAAGAATTACCTTGAAACTCATAAAAGTTAAACATAATTTTATTGAGAATTTCAGAAGGTTCCCATCTAACCCCATTAAAACACCAAGAATTTCTGGCTTTCCAAAATTACTAACAAATAAAAGCCCCTAAACTTAACAAATCAGCATAACTTTCTAGTTGAGACCAAAGACAATTCAAGCAGATCCACACTTGCTTCCAAGAAACTTGGGTTTCATCACCAAAATCAAAACGTATAGGACTAGCTTTCCACACAACCTTTGCAACAGGGCAGAAACAAAAAAGATAAGATATAGTCTCCTCTCTACCCTTGCACAAATTACATTATACACACTCCACTAAACCTTAAAATTTCAGATTACTCAACATAGGAAGTCTCTCGTGACAGCACTACCACATGAAAAATTGAATCTTCCTAGGAGTTTTTAACTTCCAAATACCCTTCCATAAAGGAATAAACTCCTTCTCAATACTACTGCAAGACCTTCCGTCATTAGACTGGGAACAATCAACCAAATCCAAAGCTACCTTATAAGCACTTTTCACAGTAAATAAACCATCAGAAGTCATTCTTATCAGATCCACCAAAATTATAAACAGGAATTTTAAGGATCAGTTTTGCATCTTGATCATTAAAAATACGCTTTACTAAGATTTCATTCCAACTCTTAGTTTCATGAAACTCAACTTAGAAACTGTAGTAATATGATTACCATTTTGATTGGAAGAAACTGTAGGAGCATTGGGATCTGGTAACCAGTTTTCCTTCCAACAATTTACTATTTTCCCATCTCCTATACACCATCGCAAAGCTTTAGCAACAACACCTTTTACACTAAAAATACTTCGCCAAACCCTGGAAGGTCTAGAACCACAGCCAGATTCCAAAAACCTCCCTATAGGAAAGTACTTTTGCTTAAAAATCTTGGTAAGCAAAGAGTTATCCCCTACTTCAAACCTCCAAGCAATTTTAGCCAATAAAGCCATATTGAAAGCTTCTAAATTCTTGAAGCCCAAGCCCCCTTCAGCTTTGGAGGCACACATCGTCTTCCAGCTAATCCAACACAATTTTTATTTTTTTAGGGATCCACTCCACCAAAAAGAAATTAACTTACTTTGAATATGTTCACATAGCTGAATAGGAATTTAAAACACTGAGCAGCATAACTTGGCAAAGAAGCCAAAACAGAAGACAATAACACTTCCCTTCCTGCTTTTGATAACATCTCCCCTTTCAAAGCTTGAGCTTTAGCCCGAATCTTCTCGAATAAAAACTTCAATGATGCTAATTTAGAGCGCTCGAAAATAGCAGGTAACCCCAGGTACTTGTTAACTCACCCTGCTTCTTGAAAACCCAGAATATGTCTCAAATTTTCTTTTAATTCTTCATAAAAATTAAAGCTAAAGAAAATACCAAATTTTTCATAACTTACCATCTGCCCTGAAAGCACTTCATAAATGGATAAAATAGATTCTAAAGTTACAGCTTTAAAGACATTTGCCCCACAAAAAAGGAGCGCATCATTAGCAAAAAACAAATGAGTGAGAGGATCAACCCCTCTACCAATTGAAACTCCATAGAGATGTCGTTGTGCTACAGCCTGTTGTAAGAGTAAAGAGAATCCCTCAGTACATAAAAGGAAAAGTCAAGGGGAAAGATGATAGCCTTGTCGAAGACCTCTCGTAGGTCGAAACAAACTTCCACTCTTCCCATTAATCAGCACTGAAAAAGAAACGGTTCTGACACAACACATAATCACTTAGATCCACTGCTCTGCAAAACCCATCTTTGCCATCAACTTATGAATAAAATCCCATTCGACCCTGTCATAGGCTTTGGCCATATCCAATTTTAAAGCAATAAAACTTGTCTTCCCTTTCGGATTTAACCCACAAATAATGCAGAACTTTATGGGCCAACATCACATTATCATGAAAAAGCCATGAAGGAACAAAAGCACTTTGATTTTCAAAAATTAGAGCTAGAAGAAGAGGCTGCAACCTATTAGCCAACATTTTCGAATAAATTTTATAAAGAACATTACATAGGCTAATTGGGTGAAATTGGGTTATCCGTGTAGGATTTCTCACTTTAGGAATCAAAGAAATATGAGTGTACTTCATACTCTTGCGAAGGATAGCAGTGGTTAAGAAGGAATTAAATCCATTGACTAAATCAGCTTTGACTATATCCCAGTTAGATTGAAAAAATAAAGGCATAAACCAATCAAGACCAGGAGCTTTGTAAGGGCCCATACCTTTGATTGCATTCTTCAGCTCATCCTCTGTCCTTGGTCGTAACAAACTGATGTTGTACTCCTCTGAAATTTTAATCGGAACCAACTCCCAAAAATACGGGACTTCACCAATAGTAGAAAAAGTAAACAAATTCTTGAAATAATCCTCAGCAACCATTCTAATATCTTGTTTTGAATCCCTCCAAATTCCTTCATGGTCTTCTAAGCCTAAAATTTCATTCTTCTTCCTCCTAATAATAGTTTTTCGATGAAAATAACTTGTATTTTTATCACCATTCTTTAACCAAGAAATCCTTGATTTTTGTTTCCCAAAAAGTTCTTCTTCCCTCCAGGCCTGACCCAACTCTTTCTCCAACTGTAAGCAAAGGTTTCTATCAAAATTGTCCTTAAACCCTTAATACACCCCTGCAATCGCTCAATCTTCTCCTTTGAATGGAAATTCCGAGATCTTTTCCAAAACATCAACCTTCCCTTACACAAATTAAGCTTCTCAATTATTTTAAAATTAATTGAGCCTTAAATATAACTATCCCACACCTACTTAATAAGAGGTTTAAAGCCATTATTCCACACCTATCGACCATCAAAGTGAAATTTTTTTCGCATAATAGGCAATCCTTCATTCAAGTTTAGAAGCAAGACACCATGATTGGACCCAGACACAAAGATGTGATGAAAAGCACTGTAAGGAAAAAGGCGAGACCAAGTAATGGTGTATAACCCCCTATCAAGAAGAGACATTATTCGGCGCCCCTCACCCCGATTATTCGACCATGTATAAGGGAACCCCTTATATCCAAGATCCGTTAAACTACAAGACGCCACAAATTGTTTGAAGCTTTTAAGCATCCAACCTTTAACAATATTTCATCCGTGACGCTCATTTGTATGGAGCAATGTGTTAAAATCACCCATCAATAACCAATGAGGCCCCAAACGCGTTTGTAAATTATAAAGATAATGCTATTATTTAGCATGAATGGAATCAGAGCAAGAAGCATAAACCCCCGTAAAAAACCAGATATCACCCTTTCCACCAAAATTTAATTCATAAGAAATTTGGAAATCTATTTTGTCAATATCAGTATAAGATAAACCCGCTTCAACAAAAGTAACAATTCCTCCTGCTGCCCCCTTTGGAGAAACCACAAACATCGAATAGTATCCCAGAATACATCTAATTCCATCCACAAAACATCATTATTTTTTGTTTCAAGAAAACAAATTAATTTATGGGAATAGAGTTGAACACATCTCCTCGACTGGGAAACTGTAAGGGGTTCCCCAAACCCTGATAGTTTCACACCATAAACTTCATTGAGAAGTGGGGGCCAATTCCGGCTGGCCGCCACCACCTCAGAAGACATTGAGCATGAAAAGGGACTGTGATCAACATCATTACCTTTTACTATAGCCGTGTCAATCCTTTGTACCCTCCCACAAACAGGACAAATACTTTATTAGTTATATTAGTAATATGATATTATCAATCGATTAGTGTAATGACCCGGTCATTTTCCTTCCTTCCCTTTTTCTCTATCTTTATGGATTAATTTTTTTCGTTGATATTTTCTTTCGCGTAACCTCACTTTTCATGGTCAGAGTTGATTTTTGACTTCACGTGCTTTCTTTCTTGTTGGTTTTCTCAAAATGCGTAACTTCACTTTTAGAGGAAAGCTTATTGGTTGTTTCTTTTTCCCGTAGGGGCGTGGATGAAGAGATTCTTCAGAATCATTTTCTTTTCTTAGGGTATTTTTCATAAATATCGTTTGGAGATATTTTGATTTGGGGGTTTTTAAGAAAATTTCTTTTTATTTGGGTCACTTGTGCAGTTATCCTTTTGTGTAAGGGCATGTGCAATTAATAAAAGTTAATTGTAAAGTGTCTCCTTGGGGCTTGGATTCTCGTACGGGACTTATTTTCACATTTCGTTGAGTCATGTACTCTTAGAATTGTCTTGCGGTCAATCTCCCCAATTTTTGGGTTTTTGACCCTGATTGTCGTCGAACTTGTTCGGGGCATATCTTTCTGCTCGAGACTCAGTTTTTGACGTCGTTTCTTCCGTTGCTCATTTTTTTCTCATTTTAGTTCTTTTTCATTTGTGGTGTTTTTCCGTTTGAGCGCGTCTGCTCAAATTCCACTTTTTTCGGGCAGGGCGGGACTCGTTCAGGGCACTTTTTGAGTTTTTCTATAAATAAGGGGTGAGTGAAACATTTCATTTCATCTTCTCCTTCTCTTGGCCAACAGCCATGGCAGCCCTTTGGGCTGCCACACTTCTTCCTCTCTGCCTTTTTCCTCTTGGATTTTTCGGTAATGCCTTGTGCTTTAATGTTGGCCTTGGCGAGGCCTTCAATTCCAACCGATTGGAATCCCGTTTTGGCTATTTTTCGAGTTCGGGCTTGAAGCCAAGTTTGGATTTTGGTGTGACCTCTTTAGGGCTTCACCTTGTTGTCCCCGACAAAACCCCAAAATTTCGTAGGATTCGAAGCGGTTCCGTTTCGGTGGGATTTGAGATTTCATCTCAAATTGAGGTAGGGGTTGTTGTATGTTTATTTCCTTAGTGTTTTAGTATTTTTGGAGCTTAATATATATTGTTTACATGTTTACTAAACCATAGTCTTGTATATAGATTGTAAATCCTTGAAATGACTTAGGGTTTAGTGTTTTAAAAGCATGTTTGATGTATATATATATGTATAGCATACCAAATTGTAGTTTATATATATATATATATATATATATATATATATGTATATATATTGTATAGCTTAATTCATGATTTGAAGCATGCTTAGTTTATATATATATAACGTATAGAGATAACATGACAATTAGTGGCCTTGAGGTTATAGCTTATGTGTTTAGTATAGCTTATTTTATAATTCAAAGCCTTGGGAATATGTTTATCTTGCCATGAGTAAATTGTTTCATATACTAAATTATTTGATTTTAGAGACTATTCATGTTAGGATGATAATCTCTTGAAATGCATAGTACATTTAGTTACCTTGTGAGTATGTTATTAGACTTGTATAGAATTAGTACTTGTGGCCTCTTAGAATGGTAATTGGACTTAGTATGATATAGGATATCATTGTCTTGCAAAGCTTGTTTAAATATATCTTGCGTAGGTATATAGCTTGTTTAGAATATTACAATTGATTACCTTAAAAGCTAGTTACTAAATTGTAGCTTATTTAGTACTTGTGGCTTAGGATAGTAATTTGGCTCAATTATTGTAAAATATTCTTATTTTATGTATAAATTGCATATTGAGGACTTGACATGTCATATGCCATTTAGACTTGAATTCTAGGATATGGTTTGTGCAGATTCAACCTTACTTGTGCATGGAAGATGGTTTTTATGCATTATTTGATTTTGTGTAAGTTTGGTCTAACTTATTGATTTTGTATAAGTTTTAAACTTATTGATTTTTGGAAGGCTTGTAAGGAAAATAAATATGTGATGGCTAGAGTTTGGCTCTAGTACAGAAACAAGAGTTTCCTAGGTCATATAAAGTGCGCAATAGGTAGTACCTTGTGGGTCATAATTGCCCAGAATAATTTATACACATGCGCACTAGGTAGTACCTTGTGGGTCGTAATTGCCCAGAATAACTTGCTTGGTCTATGACCACGTATCCTAGTCTTTCCACTATCTGATTTTGCATTTAATTCCAAGTAGTTAATCATGGATTACTTGTACCTTGTGAATTGGTGTTTGTGATGGCCCTAGTTTTTCAAGCCAGTGCGTCCTGTGATGAACCGTAGTTTGACCCGATAATAGATTCAAAATGCGGAAGCGAAAACAGAAAACAAGTCTCTAGGGATATACAACATCCCTAGGACACCAAAATGACCTTTCATAAGGCCACGAAACTCCATGAGAACCGACGCGGAAGAAAAGAACAAAAAAAAAAAAGACCAAACAAGCTCCCAAGGGCAAAATAGTCATTTCTAAAAATATGGATTCGGGTGCCACCAAGCACACCGCTGGAAAGACAATGACAAACTAATCAAGATGGACTCAAGAATCATATGATTCAAAATCCGAGCGAAGGAGAAACGGCATGACAAAGAAAAACGAGCACTTAAGGCTAAAAGGGTAAATTGGTAATTATTCAGGAAGATCTGGGTGCAACCGAGCACACCGTTGGAAAGACAGCGAAAAATTAGTTAAGTTCAAAAAAAAGTTCACTCGATTTAGAGTCCGGACGAAGGAGAACGAGCGAAAACAAAAATCAATGTCACGACGTCGAGACGGGGCCCTACTAGCACCCCACGAGCATCCTAACAAGCACCATGACATGCTAGGGGAAAAAAAGATTCAGCCAGAACTGAGAGCCGAAACGAGGTCTGAAATAAATTTTTCTGGAAAAACACGAAGAAGAAACCCCCTTGAAATCGAGTTTTCTACCCTACAATGTAGAAGGAAACGAAAAAAAACTCACTGCAAAATCCCCAAAATGCCCCTAGATCAAAAGAGGTCAAGAGGGCCAAAAGGCTGCTACAGTAACTGTCCACATCTGAGAACAAAAATGGGCCATCAAACGAATTTTTCTAAAAAAATACGAAGAAGAAACACCTCTTGAAATCAAAATTTCTACCTGGCTGCGTGGGAGAAAATGAAAAAAAATACACTGTGAAATGTCCAAAATGCCCCTAGATCAGTAAAGGCTTAAAACTAAAAAATGTAACTTTGCACCAAGTATGCATTTGACCTTAAATGCATTTCTCGGTTGAAACAAATGTGCACGCAAGTGTAATAAATGATTCTAAGCATGCAGGAATAGTCCGCGGCTCCCAAGTAGCCCCGACTCAAAATCCGACCCCCTGATGGCCAAAAATGATAAAAATGAACTTAGAATCGAAATTTTGAAATCCAAAAATATAAAATGGAGTCAAATTACCATTTGGCCCTTGGTCACACTTCATACATGATTAATGAAACTCTATGGAAGAACAAAATTGGAATTCTCACACCTGATGCAATCATGGTGAGACAATGACTTGTGATTTTTCAATATTTCATAATATTACATGTAGTTAAAAGTTACATAAGATACAAGATACATGTCATTGGCCTCCGGCCTCATCTTATACATGTCAAATACATTACAAAAGGTGTACTTATATACACATTACATTTACGGAATCTAGGATACAAGTTTTGATATATATGGCTACAAAATGACATTTCATGCTAACATTTGCATGAAATGGAAACTTAAAAGCTACAAGTCATCCAAAGAATGATGAGCATCATGAACCAAGTCTTCGTACCTGAAAAATGTCCCCGATAACTTTGGGGTGAGTAATATAAAGCTACTCGTAGGAGATGGGGCATGCATAGACCTAACATTTTACTGTTCATTAAATTGATATAAATCAATATATAAGGTCCATGTCACCTAGCATCTATGTCCAAGGTGAGACTCAAGAAGCATCCTAAGCTACCTTAAAGTATTTCTAGTATAAACCACATCATGCATGTAATTTAAATAACGTAGAAGCTGTTGGGATCATATGCCCTACAAGCCAATTATTTATTATTAATTCGATATTTTATTAATAAATGTGATATTAATGCATTGGGCTTTACATAGATTTATATGAGATGCATTATTGTCCTCAAGTTGCATTATAGGTGATTTAAGTGTGTAAATGAGATTTACACGCAGGAGATTTGGGCTCACCGGTTTCTTACACCTTGGCATTGTTTGCAATCAATGAAAAAAGTTGGGCACTTTTATTTGTAAGACTGTAACACATTTGACCTCTATAAGATATGATGGTTTGTCTTGACCATTGGGGTAGTTGACTCTAAAGCAGTGTGTTAGTGTGCTTGGAGTACACTGAACTGGATCACTGTAAGATCACACCATACAAATTACTGTTATTATTTTGGTGTGATTCTTATCTACTAGATACATTAAGCTCTAAATTCTTAGAGGTTTAGTGGACTCAAGTTTTAGTATTGATCACTTTGACTTACCAACATGTGAGATCTTTTAAGGTCAATACCATAGTATCTTGGGTGGCTAATGTTGGAGCTCTGGGAATACAAATGCTCAACATAGAATCCATACTCTATAAGAGTTAGAATATCCCCTTGGTGCAATTTAATAAGTTTGATCACTAGAACTTGGCCAGGACATTTTAGTAAAATGTTTATTAAAATTATTTTTATTATTTATTGAGAAAATTTTTTATTTTAAAAATCTTTTTTATAAAAAAAATTCAGTGATCATAAGGATTAAATTGGTTACTCAAGGAATATAAGAAGTAAGCATGCCTTAGGTGGAATAGTATTTATTTTCCTTGGGGCTATTTATGGATATTCGGTAGTGAAGGGACTTATATGTAGTTATTTAGTATGACAGGGCCTTGTTGTAATTTCTGAATCCTAGAGTGCAATTATAATATTATTGTGGTGCTTATTGTAATTAATTAGATAGGATAGAGTTATATAACTCTATTTCTATCTAATTAGATAAGATAAAGTTATGAGATAACTCTATCTCTATCTAATTGGAGTTAGGATAAGAATCCCTTTTGATCCTCATCTCTAGCTTTATCTATATACACGATATATCTCTCAGGTTGAGATTCTGTAATTCACACACAATCTTACAGAATACAGAATAACGAGAGTGAGAGATATAGGGTTTCAACAAACTTGTGTATTCCGGGGATATAAAGGTAAAGGTTTACTGGTGTTCAAGGCCAAAGGAGGACCAATCTAATTCATTGTTATTCTCAGAGTGTTGACGATTAATCAATCACCTAAAGGTATTAAATCCCTTTTTGTATTTCTTGATTTGATGAAATATCATGTGGATATGATCCTAAAAATTTTTAAATCACTTCCGTTGTGCCTTCAATTGGTATCAGGGCAACCCACGTGTTTTTCATCAAATTATAGTGATATTTTGCTGTAATTAGAGCTAGGATAAGAATCCCTTTTCATTCACTTTGGTCTTTAAAAGATGGCTCATGGTGCAATCATTGAGAGGACCCTAGTGCATGAGACCTGACCATTGGGTGTGACACTTGAGATACCTATATAAGGATTTTGAGCCATTTTACACAGGGAAATGAGTAGATAGATATTTTTACAATCTTGGAGAGGAGACTAGAGATTAGAGAGATACACACCATTTGGGAGTTCTTCTATTCATCTAGGGTTTCCATCAAGGAGAAAAAGATTATCCTACCATGAAGATGGCCCTTGAGGGTTGGATGACTTCATCAATGAGTGGCTAAACATCTTTTTGGGGCTAGAGTTAGCCCTAAGCATGCCTTCTAGATCGATGTTTTGTATTTTGAGGGGATTTGTGTTGTAATCTCGTTTTGACATTTGATTTATATATGAATCTTATTTTTACAATGATTTGTATTGTTTAATACTTCCAATTGATCATTTCATTCTATTCATATGTTTGTGATATTGATGCATGTCTATGTGTGTTAATGCTATGAATCTAGAGATTGTCAAGGCATAGTGCTTAAATAGAATACTCTTATGATTTGTTTGATGATTCATACTCATTTCTAGATGGATTTTGCCTCTACCTTAGTTTAATTAGTTTAATTTTCATGTTCTTAGCTTAGATGTAGTGTATTTGTTTTACTTTTTTAGATGTGAGGACAATCCATACTTGTTGTTTGATGTTCTATACTTATGAATGCAAGTAGTATAATTCTCTAACTTATTAGTGTGTTGATTATGAGCTTAAAGAAAGGAATAATAGCTTAGTTTGATATATTGTACTATTCACTAGGTTGTTTAGACAATGTATACTTAATTACTTATCCATGCTTGTTGATTCAATCAATCACGCCTCTTTATATTGCAACACATATTTTCCCTCATTCATTACACATTGAGTATCTAGAATGGTGATGTTTAGTGGTAACCTCTAAATCCCAAGATCCCTCTCTCTTGTTCTATACTCTTTATTTACTTTAGTTGTTTTGTATTGAATTTATTTACATCGTAGTTTAATTAACCAATCAAACCATCTTTTGATCACTTAACCTACTAATCTAACCTTGTTTCCATTTCAAATACGCAACTAATCCCTTGGGATGATCCCTACTCACCCTAGCTATATTAGTAGTTAGAGGTAGTAGTGGCATTTTATAAATTCAAACTTGGCCACACTTCATTGCAATTTGGTGCATTGGCACGACACACACCAAGTTTTGGTGCCGTTGCCGGGGATTTGGCAACGCCGTATTTTTGGGAACAATTAGAAATTAGTACTCTTTTGATCGTATTTTTACCTTATTTTATTTTTAGCTACTTATTGTGTTTGTTTTTTATTGGCTAGGTGAATTAAGTAAAGGAAGTCAAGTAAAGGAGAATTGAAAAGCAAAAAGCTAAGCTAAGCATAAAAAGGCTAAAATCTAAAAAATTTGCTAAGCTAAGCAAAAATTGAAAAATTAAATGAAGTTGCTTAAGGACCCTTTGTGAGCTATTCTTAACTCAATCTTTAGTTAAATCGTCGGCCCGCGTAGTGGCAAGTTCTTAAATTCTTAGATAGATCGTGAGCCCGTGTGGAGGCAATTTACTTTTCTTTGCATATTGTTCAAAGCATGGGAGTATGGGATCATTGTATATGGAGGATGTTTGTTGATTGATTTGTTGTGGGGGCGAAGTGATTGTTATTTGATTGATTACTTGTTATTTGTTTTGTTAGTGCATGTATGGTTGTAGGTCATTAAATCCCACCCTTGTCCCACTTGATTTCCATTTTGAATCTGTTATTCGTAATCCTAGGGGAAGAGGTAGTTCTCATCACACCATTTCATCAATGGACGAGCAAAATGACGACTATGTGGAGGACCTTGGTCATATAGACTAACAAGGCATCCTCCACCCTAATGTGTATCATAACAACATTCAAGTACCATTAGGCATGCCTAGACCATTCATTCCACCACAACAAGGCTAAATTCCATTGGGAATGCCTCAGCCAATTTTTGCTCCACAACCTTCAATGGTTCAAGTTAATCACGGTGTTCATTTAGCACCACTGGTTGGGAATCCTCCTATTGCTTTGCGTGATCATTATATTCCAAATGAATACAATGCACTAACATGCATTCAATTGCCCCCATTTAGAGCACATCACTATGAGATTAAACCGCAAACTATTCAAATGCTTCCTAACTATCATGGAATTCAAAGTGAAGAACTGTACAAGCATTTGGATGAGTTTCTTGAAATGTGTTCCACCGTGAAATACACGGACATGCAAGAAGAAGTGTTAAGACTCAAACTTTTTCCTTTTACCCTTAAAGATAAGGCAAAATATTGGTTTAACAATCTTAGGCCTTTTTTGATAACTTCTTGGGCAAAAATACAACAAGAGTTCTTAAAGAAGTATTACCCGGTATCAAAGACCAATGCTATGAAAACTTCCATTCGTGAATTTTCACAAGGGGAAGGGGAATTGTTTCATGAGGCATGGGAAAGATTTAATGACTTGCTTTAGAAATGTCCACATCATAACATTCCTAAGTGGTAATTAGTCAAATACTTCTTTGAAAGTTTGCTGGATAATAAAAAAGGAATGGTAGATGCATCTATGGGTGATTCTTATCTCGATAAACATGAAAATGATGTTTGGCAATTGTATGAAAGTATGAATGAAAATTCCATGCATAGATCTTTGTCCTCTAAAAATGGTAGAATTCTAGGTGGAAGGAAGAATGTCTGCTTATATCAAGTTTACAATTCAAATGACATAGCCACCGAGGTGAAATCCTTAACTCAAAGATTTGATCAATTTTTGGTCAACCACAATTTGAAAAATCAAATGTCTTCCTCCCCTAATCATGTTCATCATCTATTTAATGAATCTTGTATGACTTATTCTAGTGTCTTACATTCTCTTTCCAATTGTCTCCATGGACATGTGCAAAATGAGCATCATGAACAAGTTAATGTTGCCTTTGTCAACCAAGGGAATAATCCCTATGGCACACACTACAATGCCGGATGGAGGAACCTTCCAAACTTCTTTTGGAAAAGTCAAGGGGAAGGCTCAAATCCTCCCTAAGGTGGTTTTCAAGGAAAGTATGTTCCACCTCCAATACAAAGCCAAGGTTCCCAAGGTTATAGATCTTTGTTTCAATCATCATATGAAAACCAATTTTCAAACTCTCATTTTCCTAATCAATCATCTTATTCCCAAGGAAATTCTAGGAGTCCCGCTTTTGAGGAGAAAGTGTTGACCGCTTCGGGTACTCCAGAGGCAAACACTCAATTGCTTTATTCCTATTCTCAATCCATTGCTAAGCTAGAAACCCAAGTCGGGCAAATATCTAGTACTTTAAATACTAGAGAGAAAAGGGAAGACGCCTCTAAATGCCCCACTAAAGCAATAATTTGTTGTAGAAACCAATGAAGGTCACACAATTGAACATGTTAATGCGGTGACGACCTTGAGAAGTGGGAAAATTTTTGACAATCGAATTGGTTGTTCCAATGAAGAGAGTGAACTGGTGTAACCAAAAGTTGGCACTCGTCCCGTTTCACATTTCATTCCTCCTTCACTGCATGTGCATGATCATCTTGTTGAGAAAGTGGTGAAAAATGATTTGAACAATGATTTGAAAACTTTTTGTGTTGAAAGTGATTCAAAGAAAGATTTTGAAAAAGCTTTTGAGCCAAAGGCTCCATTCCTGAATGCCTTAAAAGGATCCATTTTTATTGAGAAATAAAAGACCAAAGTGAATGAAATCTTGGAAGTGTTTAGGCAAGTTAAAATTAATCTTCTCCTTTTCGATGCAAGCAAACAAATTTTGGCTTATGCCAAGTTCTTAAAAGATTTTTGCACCCAAAAGATGAAGAATAAAAGCCAAGCACCAAAGAAAATGGTCTTGACTGAGCAAGTGAGCTCTATTTTGCAACACAACACTCCCAAAATTTAAGGACGCCGGTTCACCTACTACTTCTTGCATCATTGGTGACCATGTCATTACTCGGGCTCTTCTAGATTTAGGAGCAAGTGTTAACCTTCTTCCATACTCAGTATATGTTAAATTGGGCTTAGGAAACTTAAAACCGATGTCGGTAGTTTTGCAACTTGCCGACCGATCCATCAAAAAGCCCTGAGGTATTATTGAGGATGTTTTGATTAAGATTGATAAGTTCTTTTTCTCCGTTGATTTCGTTGTCATTGACACGGAACCGATTCTGAATCCCAAGAGCCAAATTCCCGTTATTCTTGGCCATCATTTCTTGGCAATCGTAAATGCCAATATCAATTATAGGATGGGGATAATGAAAATCTCATTTGGCCACATGAAAGTGAAGTTAAACATTTTTAATCCAACCTCAAATTCAATGGATAAACATGAAGAGGTTTGTTATGTCGAAAAATATATTGAAAATGAACTTGATAAAATTGAGTCTTTGCTTGATGTTGAACATTCCCATGGTTTACTTACCAAATAGAGTTCAAAGTAAATGTGTGCAAACCAAGTGTTCCAAGGGCATGGAAGCCCAAGAATTGCATAGACCAAGGACCATCAATCTCCTTTGAGTAAAATCCAAAAAGTTCTTTATGGAATAATTTATTGGGTGGGATTCAAAGTGCCTTTCACCCCGTCAAGGAGGGGATGCACAACAAGATTTTTGATCCGGGTTTAAAGAGATCAACATCTTGCTAGAGACGTTAAGGACTAGTGCTTCGTAAGGTTTACAACCCTATTCCTCTCTCATTTCTATTTTACCTTTCATTTCTTGCGTCGTCTAGATATGTTCTGAGTTCATACACATTGTTAAGGACTTTGATTGAGAATGCTTGCACTTTCAGTTTTGAATTTGACATTTAGTGTCTATTCGATCGATCTGAGAAGAAGTCAGATCGATTGAACAATCATCTCTGCATCTAATCATTCTCTGTCCCATCGAGCGTAAATTTCCTACATATTTCACCTCTCTATGTATCGTGCGAACTTCATTCTCGATTGATCTGAAATTCCAAGATCGATCTAGTTTTCCCTTGGATCAATCTTCATTCCATACTTAGAAAATTTTTTGAAGCCTTTGAAAAAATCACCTCTCTGTGTATCGATCGAATATTTCTGTAGGTTTTCACCTGTTGGATCGATCGAGCTTTGATCGATCTATGTTCGATCGATCTGAATGCTTCCTGTTGACTTTGGCTTCTTTTTTAATTTTGTTTTTAATTTAATTTAATTATTTTTTCTATAAAAAAAAAATTCAAAAATTTTCAAAAATACTTTGTTGTTTTGTGAGTCCGATCGATTTGAGTTCCAGATCGATCGATCTAAGTTCGATCGATTTGATTTCCAAGTGATCGATGGAACTCGTCGGAGATCGTTTTTTAAAAAAATGACCCAAGGGTCATTTGGATCGATTTCAACATCGATCTCAGATCCCACCTCTCTCCCACCACTGTTCATCATCTCTCCCATCTCCGGCGACCTCTCAAGCTTCCAAACTCGATCCCGATCTTCTTTCTCCCTCGGTCTCTACTTCTGTCCTTTCCATTTGGTAAGTTTTAGGTTTTTGTTTTTCCATTTTGAGCTTCAATCTCATGCTTTACATGTTACAATGTTAGATTTAAGCCTTCCATGTTTACTTGTTGCCATTTTTGCCATTTTTGAAGCATATGTATATATATATATGTATATATTTTGTTTTGATTTCAATTTAGGGGGTCACGTGCCTAGTTAAGTGACTATTTTTGACTTGTTGAGGTGTAGAGGGGCCTACGAGCTTGCTCGGGTGCCCCCCGTGTTGTCCACGTCACAGATCTGTGACTGTTCATAATTTTCACAGAGTTTGATCGATTTGAATTGTACTCAGATCGATTAGAGCAAGATCCATCTCAACCATGTCCTGATTGATCCAACTTGGATCGATCTCATCTTTTTTTTTTTATCGATCGAATTTGAATGCTTTGCATATTCATACCCCTGCACCCTTTATAGTGTTCATGCTAGTTTATTTATGTCCAATACCTGTGTTTGCCACATTGGATGCATTTCATACTTATATTGTTTAGCATGCTTCACTTATCTGAGTATTTAATATCTATACCTGGCTGCATTATCACTTATATAAATTCATGTGATTCATTCTGAGTTGTCTATCTTAACTTGACAAACATGTTTCTATTTATGTGCTTTAATTCTATATTTCATATACTATACCTGTTACTGACTCAGTTGCAAATGTTTCTTTCTTTTGTAGGCCATGGCCTGAGTTAGGACTATTGCCCGCCAACAGTATAAGCGTAGAGTGCGACAGCGTGTAAAGGATCCTGAGGAGTATAAGGAGCCAGCTCCAGCTCAGTCTGAGCGCTCTGCTTTTTTTGCTTCTGCATCCTCATTTTCTTCATCAGCCGATAAGGCTGAACATGTACCCCCTCCTTCACCACTACCAACACAGCCCGGTCAGGTCCGACATAGACTTATCAGGAGATATTCATGCCTTTCAGTGGCGCATGAGTCTGTCTTTGACACTACTTTCTTTTCCCAGTCAATTCTGACCAAGGCTGCCTTTGATGAGAATGACCGGCGCGGTATTTCAGCTATTTTGGCCCTGATAACGTACCCTGTTTACCCGCGGCTCGTCCGATTGTTCTACCAGAACCTTCGGCAGGCCCCGAGTAATCTATCGGAGTTGCAGACTACTATTAATAGCCATCTCATCCGTATCACTGTTGAGACATTGGCCACATCTTCTTGATGCCCACACATCTGCCCTCCCGGCCTTCATTATCCTATTATCTGGAGGCCATCTGACGCAGATATGGCCGTCGCACTGACTGGCCCTTACAGTGATGGCGAGACATTTGCCACCCGGACTTATTTGCCCGATGATTTATGGTTCTTCGACTCGGTCTTGTACCGAAATGTATTTATGGCAGGCCATAAGATCCAGTGGCGTTCAGATTTTCTTGCAGCCCTCTACACCTTCTATACAAGCCATTAGTTGTCTATTCCTACACTCTACTGGAGTGTCATGATGATATTGTATGCGAGCTTCATCAGCAAGACCAAGCCTGAGCGAGCCACTTTCCTTCCCTTCGGACATCTGATTACCCAGATCCTCTGAGATCAGCATTATCCTTTTTATGCAGCAGAGTAGCCAGAGTCAGGGGCTTACCACTATGGCAAGAAGGATTGGAACAAGAGCTATAATGCTCTCATATAGAGTCTCGAGGATGAGGTCATCTTGATAGCAGAGGTGGCAGAGTTAGCAGCGATGGATGAGCAGGCACCAGCAGCAACAGATGATCCAGTAGACCCACTGGTGGCTGCGGATGTATATTGGATATAAACTTGGAGCGGGACCCTCCAGTAGAGTCGCCACATCACTCTTCGGTAGGGTTGCCATTACATTCTCAGGAGCCGAGTCAGAATGTATCTCAGTTCATAATCCAGTCATCCCTGATGCTCCAATCCAGACACCTAGCCTAGGAGAGCTTATCCAGACATTGGAGGATGCGGTTGTCTCTCTCTGAGCAGATGTGACTACTCTCCGCTCAGATATATTAACTGTGCTGCAGGGTATTTCCAGAGATATCCGGAGATCACGCCCCACCAGACCGACCTTATCTGCTTGATCTCTATATATCTCTTTCTTCATTTTATATATCTGCGCTATTTGACTGTTACTTTGACATTGATACTGTTATTTTTGTGGCCAGTCTGTTGGCTTAGATCCTGTGTTTGTACCTTACACTACTTTTATTTTCTTTATCATATGCATGCTATTTTTGGATGTCAGGTTCTTATATTGATATATATTTATCTGTGATTGACTCCATTATCAGGTACATTCCAGTGACTTTAGTGAGAGTGCTGCCCAAATTTTTTTAGGACCATCCTTATTCCTCTCTCCTTAGTTCATTTATTATCCCATTTACACTTGCATGTCCACTGTGCACTGTTATTATCCCCTTTGTTATCTGATGAGCTTTTATCCCAGTGCCATCTTTTTAGGACCACAGTCAATCCCAAGTTTGGGGGTTGTACCTCCCATTCGGATAACTTGTGTCTCGGCCATTCCTTACCTTAGCTGCACTGGTATACTATTTCCTTTTGGTTCTCTTTTCACATTGAGGACATTGTGCCATTTAAGTTTGGGGGTAATGGGTGTTATTTGCAGTGTTTGTTTTCAATTCAAAATTTTGAGCACGACTAGTGTATTTGAGGGATTTTCTATGATTGGTCCATGACTAACTATGATTTTGATCTTTTGAGGACTATATTACTTAAAATTTAAAAATTGCTTGACTTAAGAGTTTAATACTCCTTGTATGCCTTGTGGATGCCATTTAGGAGTAAATTTTTCAAAAGATTGATATCTTGCTTGCGTTTGTGGTCCACATCATCCTGATTTTATGATTGTTTTGAGATTCACTCTAGTATTCTACAATAATACAGGCGCACACTAGCATTCATTTGTGGGGTACATGCTTTGTTGATTATTGAATTGGTTATATCTCAATTGAGCTAGTAGTGCATTGAAAGCTTTCATTCTTGATAAAAGTGGATAATAAACCCTTTTCACTAAGTAGCCGGGATTCTAGCCTCATTAAGCATAGAATTTCTCGCGCCGAAAGGTGGAGGGCCTAAACTCTAGGTTAATAACTTGTCAAAAAAAAAAAAAAAAGTTGTAAAAGTAATAAAAAGTGAGGACTTTTCCAAAAGGTGAGAAGTGGGAAATGATTAGATGGAGGTTATTTTGATTTGTAGCCTAGTTGATTTGAGCTTGTAAGTCCTTAGGGATGTTTTAACACCTAATGCCCTAAAGTCTTTTGGCTTGGGAGTCATTGACCTAACGCTCGACCTTATGGATCGCTAGAAAGCTTAATAGATCAATATATTGCACTATGCTTCCATCTTTGATCCTTAGGGATAAATAAAAAATAAAATAATAATAAAAAAAAAATTGAGTGAAAAGAATAAGTGCACCTAGATCAATAAAGCTTTAATAAAAGGTTCACTTTTTATCTTAATGATCGGTACTAGATTTATGTGCTAGTTTGAGGGTGAGGATGTGATCATTTCTTTAGTTGGCTTAGATAGAAACATATTTGATGCCGGTCCACTAAAAAAGGATTCTAGAGTTATTTTGATTTGCATGATCATTGTCTTAATGTGTGGAGGACCATACTTGCTTGTTTAATGTTGAAATTTTGGGAGATTGCTTGGAAATGGTTGAAAATTTGTGTACTTGAGGTAGTTTTCTCCCAATACTTGTTTGCAACATTGTACCTCTTTTGTGATAATGAGATTAATGTTTGTGGGTATCATTTCTGGAAACCCTCACAAGACCTCACTCATCCACTAAGGGTAACCTTGGGGTTTAAAAGGCTTGTTGTATATACTAAATGCAATCATGTTTCCTATGAAAATGGTGTTATCCATTTATTGCTTTCTAGTTATAGTTGTATAGTTGTTCATTTCATTCTTTTACTTTGTAGTTCATTGCTAGGGAATAGCAATATTTAAGTTTTGGGGAGTGATGAGTGCTAAAAAGTACACATTTAAACCCCTTAAGCTTGAGTATTCTAAGACCTTTATCTATCTTATTTTTCCGTTTTAGACTAATTTCATGTTATTACCCTTTTCAGGCGCTTATCCCCAAAATAAGTCAATTTAGCCAAATTAGAGCATAAAAGAAGCAATCTCAAGCTGAATGAAAGGAAAGAGCAAAAAGGAACAAAGTGGTGGAAAACAACAAGTTTTGATCAATCAGATATATCCCAGATCGATCTCACAGTGATCGATCCAGCCTCACTAAGATGGATCAAACTCCTTGTCCTTATCCTCAAGAATTTCCATCTTCGATCGATCTAACTTTCCTTCAGATCGATCGAACTTCTTTGATCTTATCCCCATCTACCACTTTTGTCTTTTCTCCCAAATTATCCTAAAAATATCTCAGATTTGTCGTATTCCAAAAAGGCACCACCAAGGATTGATCGATTTGGTCATACTTCGATTGATCTGGCCAGAGTTCGATCGATCTCATCAGAATTTGATTGATCGAACCTCCTCAAGTCCAAAATAAAACAGAGTCCGGCTCATTAAAAGATGGCTCGTGGTGTAATTAGTGAGAGGACCCTAGTGCACGAGACCTGACCATTGGGTGTGACACTTAAGCTACCTATTTAAGGATTTTGAGCCATATTACACAGGGGAATGAATAGATAGATATTTTTATAATCTTGGAGAGAAGGCTAGAGATTAGAGAGATACACACCATTGGGAAGTTCTTCCATTCATCTAGGGTTTCCATTAAGGAGAAGAAGATCATTCCTATCATGGAAATAGCCCTTGAAGGTTGGATGACTACATCAATGATTGGCTAAACAGCTTCTTGGGGCTAGAGTTAGCCCTAAATATGCCTTCTAGATCTTGATATTTTGTATTTTGAGGGGATATGTGTTGTAATCTTGTTTTGACATTTGATTTATATATAAATCTTGTTTTTACAATGATTTGTGTTGTTTAATACTTCCAATTGATCATTTCATTTTATTTTATTCATATGTCTATGTATGCTAGAATAGATGTCATTTGTTTATCTCTTGGTTTTGTGATATTGATACATGTCTATGTGTGATGATGCTATGAATCTAGAGATTGTCAAGGCATAATGCTTAAATATAATACTCTTGTGATTTGTTTGATGGTTCATACTCATTTCTTGATGGATTGTGCCTATACCTTAGTTTAATTAGTTTAATTTTCATGTCCCTAGCTTAGATGTAGTGTGATCGGTTGTCAATTATACATCAACCTTTGCAATAGCACAAATCATTGTAAAATAGGGCTATTGGTCGGGTAAGTCGAACCACTGGGACTGCTGGTTTATGGCAACCTAAGTAACTAGAATCATCTTTTAGAATGATAAAGGGGTTTATAGAGGATTTGTTGGATTGTCACTAAAAGTAGGAATTAAAATGTGCATAAATTAAGAATGCAAGGGAGTACGAGACAAAGACAATAAGAAATGGGAGTTAGGGAGGTGAATCCACTACTTATCAATAAGCATGCTAGGGCATGATTTACTTTGGGGAAATAACATATATAAATGACTATAGAATATAACAACATAAAGTAGCTATATTACCTGCAAGAAAATTATGAAATCAATAGGCAAGAATAACCTATCAAAGCATTACATGTTTTAGTTACCTAAACTAAGACGCAACCTTAGACATGCTTGCTAAGTTAAAGATTATCAAGCCCTTAATTTCGTAACAAAAGCACATGAAATAGAAATCAAGAATAACCTATCAAAGGTAAAACCTAAGCAATAGATTATCAAACTTCCTAAATATCATGCCAATAAAACCATTTCCATGAACTCATCCCCATTGTCACTATGAAAATGTAGCAATATAATCATGAGAGAAAAATAATCTACAACAAGATAGTTAACCCAAAATGATCATTTATAAGCATTGGAGTTCTTTACATAACATAAATTGCTCTAGTTCATGGAAAGATCATACATATACATTAATCCTAAATATAAATCAAAATAGAGCAATGCTTACAAGATGAAGCTTCATCACCTCCCTAAATAGGGAGTTAGTTACCCATAATTACAAGGTATGAAGAAGAAGAGGAAGAACCACTCTCCATTTTCACACCCTAAACTCAAGAACACTTCTTTCCCTCTCTAGCATTTAACCTTCTCTCAAACTTGAGATATGAGATATACATGTGAGCTTTTCTTTTATTCCAACCAAAACCTACTCACCATACCCCCCAAATCCCGAGCTTCCCCCTCTGCATCAAGCTAAGCCACACAAAATGAAGATAAGGAGACAAAAATGCTGAAAAAAAGGAGCAGTTGAACTACCTTCTGCAGGTTGGCGGGCGCCCGCGGAGGACTGGTTTTGAGAGGATGCTACTGGAGTCAATGGCGGGCGCCCGCGGTGGCACGGCGGGCGCCCACGGTGCCGTGGAGGGCGCCCGCGGTGGCGCGGAGGGCTGTGGTAGCTTCTGTGGGGGCTCACCAAGGCTCCGCGAAAGCGGCCAGAGAGTTGAGGGGTTCGGCGGGCGCTCGCGGGAGCTTGCCTTTGCTACATTAACAAGGCTTCTTACAAGCCTTCTTCACGCCGGACCGTGGACGCACTTCCACGACGAACACTCAGTCATGACTTCACAAAACGGTAACAGAAGAAGTCAGGTCCAAAAGATGACTCCCCGACACGGCGCGCGTATTTCAATAGAAAGTTGTCAAAACAGCTTCTTTGATCATTCTTGGGAAAAATACCTGAAATCAGAAAGAAATACACAACTGAATTAAAATTGTACATTATCCTCTAATAATGGACTTAACTAATGCAAGAAAGGGCGCTTGAATATGTAATATTCGGCGCTTATCACTCCCCCAAACTTACATTTTGCTAGTCCCTTAGCAAAAGAAGACAAAGAGCTTAATGTAAATGACGACCAATGAAATTCTAACACATGCATCAATCATGAAACAAAAATATCGACGAAACTCAACTATGATTTGGAGCACAGAAAATTTTGAAGATAGACATTAGGCAGACTACCTTGCATATATGAAGCCTTAACACAAAATGGCAAAACAAGTTCAACTTAAATGCGTCAATCATCAAGGTCTATATAAACACTTCAATTGTCATCTCTTGAATAATCATGAACTCTGACTTCAGTGAAAGTTAGCCGGCTTGCTAATATGTGGCTTTTACCCTCTTTTTCCAATCTCAAGAATACATTTTCACATCCTTAAATCTCCTTCTAAATGAGGTCTCCAAGGCATAACTTTATTAACTGAATAACTTTTGTTGCTTATTGACAATTTTATTGATCAATACAAAAGATCACCTACTATGGTCGTGCAATGTCGAGAATTCATTAAGCTTTCTAACCAACCTATGTAGCAAGTGTTGGGCCAACAACTCCCAAGCCAGGTGGCTTTAGGGCGCTAAGTGTAAAGACACTCCTAGGGCTTAATAACTCGAATTGGAAAGGTTACGAATTTCGACATACCATCTTTATTTAATTTTGAACAACCGTGCAATGTCTATGTTCTTTAAGTTTTCTAACCAACCCATGTAACAAGTGTTAGGCCAACAACTCCCAAGCCGGTTGGCTTTAGGGTGCTAAATGTAGAAACATTCCTAGGGCTTAATAACTCGAGTTGGAAAGGCTACGAACTTCGACTGGTCATTGATTGAATTTTTTTTTTTTTTTTTAAATTATGCCAAGGATATCCATTCATTAGGGTCATGAATTCAGATCATTGAGTCCCGATTAGGGTCAATTTGGGTTGCATACTTCACAATTAGGTTTTCGGTGTGCAAATGTGCAATGTAAAGCATAACAGAGTGTGAAATTCGACGAAAATTCAATTGAAGTTTTTATACAAACCGATTATGAATCAACATGTTTGATTCAAAAGTTTCTTTATTTTCAAAAAAAATGTCTTGGCTTCTATACACAAAGTATTAAGCATATGCTTCAACCTTCAAAAAGTTCCCTTTAAACGATATGATTTTATTAACTTACAAGCATAAAAAATGAGTAAAAATATCAAATGAGCAAAGAATATCGAAATTGCAATAACATGCTCATGCACCCCAAACTTGAATGTCACATTGTCCCCAATGTGAGAAAACAAAGGACAAGCAAAGAGAATGAACAATGGGGGAAAGGAACAATAGTACCAAGTTGATAGGATTGGAGTGGCGGTGCAAAAATAAGCCAACTCGTAAATTCCCGGAGCATGCCCCCAAACTTGGTTTCAAAAACCTGTCAAAAGATATCTATACAAGGCAAGAATCATATGAAGCCAAATTCAATGAAAATAACTGCAATTTATTCGACTAAAAACTATAAGCCATGCAAAATAGCAAAAGGATGCAGTTATAAGTGCTGAAGAAAAACTGAAAAGCAAATGCCAAATGTGGCCCAAAATAATTCTAAAAAGTACTATTGAAACGGGAAATAAGAAGAAAAACATGAAATCACTCCACCATTGGAGTAGAGGAGGAGACACCAGGTGGGCCAGGTGCACGGTCAATCAATGACTGGAGCATAGCCTGCAGAATCTCTTGATTCTCCTGAGTTTTCTGGACGGCACCCTCTAGAGCATTAAAGTGCAAGGAAAAGGCATCGAGATGAGCATCCAAGGCGAGATAGTCGGCGCGAGTCATGACATCCGGTGGAGGGACAAAAGGTGCAGCTGGAGAAGCGGGGGCATCAGGAGGAAGAGGAACAGGAGCCACAGGGGGGGCCGGAGCACCCCAATCCAACTTGTCACCAATGCGGGCCTGACGGGACGTCTGAAGCTGAGTTGTGTTGGATTTCTAGACCCCAAGGTTGAAGTTTAACACATCTTTCTCTTTCTATTCACCACGGGGAGCTCGGAACCCCATATTTTTTAGCAACCTTGTAATAAGGTAATGAAATAGGAATGCCCAGGTGGTGGTGGTGCGTGACCGAACCAAGATTAATTCATTGTAAATTTTTAGCAATTAGTCCCAGACAAGTTGTGGGACACAAAACCAACACTCCTTTTCAGCATAGTAGAGGGTTTTCAGAAATTCCCCCTTTCGCTTAGAATGGCCTGGCACGGGTAAGACGTTCTTGGCCAGGACCGAATCGAGAAACCAGAGCCGGCATGGTAAGAAAGATTTATTGGTGCTTGTGGTTCTATTGCCGGTGAATTGACTATGAAAAATTTCTCCCACAATGTCCGCTAAGGTTGGTTGATCGGGAACTTCAACATAAAGGGCGAGGCTCGCCTCATCTACTGGCGAAACCAAGGGGCAATCCATAGCCATAGTAAGGTCATCGAGGTCGAATTTATAATCATAGCCATCAATGGTGGTTTGATTTTGTCCGGTTCCTCACATGAGTGGACCATGTTGGCATAGAACAGACGGACCACACGCGGGAAGTAAGAATGAGCGTGCGGTTTGAAAAGAGAGGTGAGGCCATAGGCCTTCAATTCGCGGACAGACCATGCGGTCTCCAAATTGTTCTCGACAGTAGTTGCAATGTCGAATTGAGTTTCGGTTTTAATTGGCCATTCAGCCCAATTTGGGGTCGGAGGAGCATTAGAAGGGCCCTCAGATGAAAAAGCACACTTGGAAATAACCCTAGGAGCCATTGGAATGAAGAAAATTGGTTCAGGACTTTTGTCAAACACCTGGTGTGCAGCAGAAATTAGAAGAGAGCAAAATGAGGTTAGAAAGGTGAAAATTCCCAAAAATTTGTACCTAGAATCAACCATGCACAACCCCAACAAATTCTACAACCTTCACCACATCAATCTCATCCTCTATTGATCATAAAATCAAAGAAACAAAACGAGAAGAGAGACGTACCCAATGTGGAAGAACAAAGTTGTTTTCTGCTTGATGATAATGCAAGATAATGAGGGAGGATAGAAGATGGTGGGTGAGATGAATGAGGAAGGAGGTTAGAGATAGATTGGAGGATGATGGGAAAGGGTTTGAGAGGTTAAGAGGTTAGGGACGAGAGGTTAGAGGGAGAGAGAGGGTTTGAAAGAAATAAAATGGGGGAAATGGGCTTGGAAGCCCATTTACTTAGCAGCGGAGGGTAGCTGTGGGCACCCGCGATGCGACAAAGGCCACTGGAAGGTTTTGTGAGGGCCCGCAGAGGCTTAGCGGGGCCCCGCGAAGGTGCTGAGGTTACTGGCAAGATCCGCGGGGCCTTTGGAGATGCTGCCTTGTGCAGCTTACTCAGATTTTTTAAGGCCCTGGCTAAGTTACTCGGACTTCCAACATAAATTGAAATGCGACGGAGGTCCTGATGACCGCGTAGAATGAGATGGAACGAGCTAACTTATAAATGACGGCCATAAGATTCAAAAGTAAAATAAGATTGGATAGGATGGGAGACATGCCTAAATGCCTTGGAAATGATGAAGATGACCAAATGTGACCGCCGGATTGCCCAATGAGACAATTCCGGTAGCACACATATTCTTGGTTAAACTTGACAACTTCCCTGGGAAATTCATGGCAATGGATATGTAGAAGGTGGAAGCTCGGAAAATGAAAGAATTGCTTCCATGAGTGCTAAGTTTAATGTCGATAGCTAGACGAAGCAAGAACGCACACTAGTCCTCGTAAATTGGGTCCGTTAATAGGACTTTTTCCACTTTACAGATAGGGATTATGCCATCAATGTAAGGCTTAAGCCGTTAGCCATTAACCCTGAGCAACAATCCATTAGTAGGATCTTGGAGTTCGACTGCACCATGAGGAAAGACGGTAGTGATAACATATAGACCATCCCACGGTGAACGGAGTTTACCGGGAAAGAGTCTCTATCTAGAATTGAAAAGCCAAACTTTTTATCCAGGGGCGAAAGAATTTTTGACAATGTGCTTGTCATGAAAAGCTTTGGTCTTCGCCTTATAGATTTTGGTGCTTTCATATGCATCATTTCGAATTTCCTTAAGTTCATTGAGTTGCAATTTATGAGAAGAGCTGACTTATTTGAGATCAAAGTTGAGCCTTTTTATGGCCTAATAAGCACGGTGCTCTAGTTCAACGGGGAGATGACACGCCTTTCCAAAGACAAGTCGATATGGCGACATGCCAATGGGTGTCTTATAAGCTGTCCAGTAAGCCCAGAGCGCATCATATAGTCTTAATGACCATTCTTTGTGGTCCGGTCGAACCGTTTTTTCCAAGATATGCTTAATCTCCCGATTAGATACTTCCACTTGATCACTCATTTGAGGATGGTAAGGTGTGGCAACCTTGTGGAGGACGGAGTACTTGGAGAGGACGGATTTAAGATAACGATTTCGGAAATGAGTTCCACTGTCACTAATGATTGCCCGGGGCGTACCAAAATGACTAAAAATGTTGGACTGAATGAAGTTGATCACTGGTTTTGGTAGCTTCGGCTTCAACCCATTTGGAAACATAATCCACCGCTACAATAATGTACTCATAGCCATAAAAAGATAGAAATGGTCCCATGAAGTCAATCCCCCACACATAAAAAATTTCTATGATTAAGATGGGAGTGAGGGGCATCATGTCTCTTCGAGACATGGATCCAAGCTATTAACATCGCTCACAAGATTTACAGAAATTGTATGCATCCCGAAACAAGGATGGCCAATAAAATCCTCTTTGAAGGACTTTGTCGGCGGTTTTTCTGGCACTAAAGTGTCCCCCACAAGCAAGAGTATGATAGAAATTTAGGACACTTGTGGTTTCATTGTCAGGAATGTACTCTGGATGATTTGATCCGGGCAATATTTGAACAACTCCGGATCTTCCCAAAAGAAATACTTAACTTGGGAGAAGAACCGGTCTTTCTCTTGTTTGGACCAATTGGATGGAATTTTGCCTATCGCTAGATAGTTGACAATATCGGCATACCAAGGGAGATTGGAATGAGAAATCTGAAAAAGTTGCTCATCTGGAAAGGAATCACGGACTGCAGCAAATTCAGAAGATTTTTCAATGAGTAAACGACAGAGATGGTCTGCGATAACATTATCGGTCCCTTTTTTGTCCTGGATTTCAATGTCAAACTCTTGAAGTAAGAGTATCCATCGAATTAGATGGGGTTTGGTCTCTTTTTTAGCGACAAAATGCCGAAGAGCAGCATGATCCGAGAAGACAATAACCTTGGATCCAAGAAGATAGGAACGGAATTTATCCAAGTCATACACCACAGCTAGCAATTCTTTCTCAGTGGTGGTGTAATTTAACTGAGCATCAGAGAGAGTCTTGCTAGCATAATAGATGATGTATGGAAGTTTTTCCACACGTTGGCCCAAAACCGCGCCTATTGCATAATCGAATGCATTACACATGATCTCAAATAGAAGAAACCAATTAGGCGGTTTCATGATTGGGGCGGATGAGAGAAGAGTGCGTAGTTTAACGAAAGCTTCCATACAAGCTTCATCAAAATTGAATGGAACGTCTTTGGCAAGATGATTACACAAGGGCCAAGAGATTTTGCTAAAATCTTTGATGAAGCGACGATAGAAGCCGGCATGTCCAAAGAAGGAATGGATTTGACGGACCGGATTTGGAGGAGGGAAATTAGAGATTAACTCCACTTTGGCTTTGTCAACCTCAATTCCCCTTTTTGAAACGACATGTCCTAAAACAATGCCTTTTTGGACTATAAAGTGACTTTTCTCCCAACTTAGAATGAGATTTGTTTCCTTGCACCTTTGAAGTACAAGAGATAGATTTTGGAGACACGAGTCAAAGGAGGATCCAAAGACGGAGAAGTCATCCATGAATATCTCTAAGAATTTTTCAACTAAATCTGAAAATATGGACATCATGCATCTTTAAAACGTGGCTAGTGCATTGCATAGCCCAAAAGGCATGCGTCTATAAGCAAAGGTTCCGAAGGTTCATGTGAATGTGGTCTTTTCTTGACCTTGCGGATCAATTGCCACTTGGTTATAGCCGGAATAACCATCAAGGAAACAATAAAAGCTTTGGCCGGCTAACCTCTCTAGGATTTGATCAATGAATGGGAGTGGAAAATGATCCTTCCTAGTGGTAGAGTTAAGTTTTCGGTAGTCAATGCACATACGCCAACCGGTGGTGGTGCGTTGTGGCACGAGCTCTCCCACGGAATTTTTAACGATGGTGAGGCCGGATTTCTTAGGAACAACTTGAGTGGGACTCACCCATTTGCTATCGGAGATACGGTAGATGATCACTGCATCCAATAGCTTGATTACTTCTTTCATGACCATTTCTTTCATGTTGGGATTCAACCGGCGCTGCACCTCTCTAGAAGGTTTAGCGTCCTCCTCCATATGGATGCAATGCATGCAACTAGAAGGGTCGATTCCTTTCAAATCAGCCACTGCCCAGCCAATAGCTTCTTTGTGCTCTTGTAGCACTGCTAAAAGGCTAGTTTCTTGATCCTTTAAAAAGTCAGAAGCAATGATGACCGGAAGAGTTTGATTTGCACCAAGAAACACATACTTAAGGAGAACCGGGAGCGGCTTTAGCTCAAGTTGTGGAAGAGACTCTAAGGAAGGGACCGGAGGAGTAGAAGAAAGTTGAGGAAGCAGTTCTTTTGGAATTTTCCAAGGAGGAGTATCCATGACAGCATTAATGTCAAGCAAGGAATTGACTTCTTAGATTGATTGGTCAATATCAAAGTTTGAGAAGTCGAAATGAGACATGTAAGTTTCCAAAGGATCTTTGCTTAGAATGAAGGGGAGAGATTCTTTGACCACTTCATCTACCACATCGATAAGGAAACAATCATCCTCATCAGAAGGATGTTGAGTTGCATAGAAGATGTGAAGTTTGACTTGCATATTTCCAAAGGCGATATCCATCACCCCAGTTTGGCAATTAATTGAAGCGTTAGCCGTAGCTAAAAATGGCCTACCGAGGATTACGGGAATATGCTTCTTTTGGTCATGGACCGGTTTCGTGTCGAGAACCACAAAGTCTACCGGAAAGTAGAATTTGTCCACTTTGATAATGACATCCTCAAGAATGCCTCGTGGGTGCTTGACCGATCTATCGGCAAGTTGCAAGACCACGGAGGTTGGCTTTAGATCTCCCAACCCAAGTTGTACATAAACTGAATATGGAATCAAATTTACACTAGCTCCTAAGTCAAGGAGGGCCCTTTCTATCTTGTTGTCGCCAATGACACACGAGATAGTTGGAGCACCCGAATCCTTATACTTTGGAGGAGCACTGTGTTGAATGATTGCACTCACATTTTCAGTTAATCTCACTTTCTTTGGCAAATGATTTTTGAAAGTGCGCTTTTGAGTGCACAAATCCTTAATAAATTTTGCATAGGGAGGGATTTGCTTTATAACATCCAAGAGAGGCAAGCTGATTTTCACTTGCTTGAGAACTTCTCACATGTCTTGAATTTTGTAATTCTTGTTCCCAATATGTGTCGACTCTTGGAGACGTTGAGGAAACGGAGCTTTAGGCTCATACGAAGTTTCCACATTTGGGATGACAAGCTTGGGATTTTCATGAGTATGATTTGGATTAGAAGAGCTGGGACGTGGATTTGGATTTTTTGAAGGAGAATTTTTCTCATCCTTGTTTCCATCAACCTTGTTGTCAACAACACGACCACTCCTAAGGGTGGTGATTACTTGGACTTATTCATGAATTGGCCCATTTGGAGGAGGGGATTCATCAATCACATGCATCCCTTTAGGATTTTCAAATGGTTGAGCGGAAAGCTTACCCTTGTCCTTTTGGAGCAATTGATTCATGGAGTTAACTATTTGGCCCACTTAATTCTCAAGCTTAGCTATGGACTGAGTATGAGAATGAACCATTTGGAAAGTGGGTTACAAAGATGTCAAGAGTTGCTTGTTAGAATCCATCATTTGCTTATTCAATGATTCCATCATTTGCTTGTTTGCAGCCACGATCTCATCAGTTGGGAACATATGGGGTTGATTGGAGACATTTGGATTGGATAGAGGATAGTAGCTTGAGGAGGCCTGAACTTGCCTATTTTGAAATTGAGAAGAGGGCTGATTTTGTTGCCTTTGATTTTAAAATTTTGAATTTTGTGGGGCTTGTTGCCTCCATGAGAAATTCGGATGATCTCTCTATCCGGGATTGTAAGTATTGGAATATGGATTATTTCCAGGCCTTGAGAACATTGCATTCGCTTGCTCTTAATTGGAATTAGGAAATTGTTCCGGTGTGGGACAATCTTCTGAAAGATAGAATGGACTAGTACATGATGCACAAACCGCACTTGCCGAATTTTGAGACAAAGAGGGGGAGAGATGTGGTGCCATCAATTGATAGAATTTATGAGCTATGGCATCCACCTGGGAAGATTCCTCCCTCAGTGTTTTTGGTTGACAACGGTTGGTGTTCTTTGTATTGGTTGAGGTTGGACCACTACGAGAGTTATGCTGCAATGAGTTTTCACTCAAATTTTCAAGTAAGGTCCATGCCTCATCCGCACTTTTAGACATGAACATCCCTCCATAAGATGAGTCAACCATGAATCTATGTGGGTTGGTTAACCCAGCATAGAAGGCTTGCCCTAATTGCCATTTTGGAATTAAGTGGTGTGGACATTTCCTTAAGAGGTCTTGAAATCACTCCCAAGTCTCATAGAGTTGTTCCCCCTCGCTTTGTGAAAAGCTAAGAATAGAGCGCCTCATTAAATTGGTTTTACTCACTGGATAATATTTCTTTAAGAATTCTTGCTGCAGTTGAGCCCATGTGGTGATGAAATTGGCAGCAAGGGAGTTCAACCAATATTTTGCCGGTTCTTTTAATGAGAATGGGAAGAGATGCAATTGGAGAGCATTATCAGGAAAGCCCTTTAATTTGATGGTAGAGCATATTTAAAGGAATTCATCAAGGTGCTTATAAGGGTCCTCATTTTCAAAGCCATGATAAGATGGAAGCATTTGGATGGTACTAGATTTGATTTCATATTGAGCGGCCTCAATATTTGGCATCACTATGCAAGAGGGAGAAGCATAAGTGGTAGGGATGAAGTGGTCCCTAAGAGTCATGGGAACCACATTTGGAATTTCGGCCCTATCATTATTAATCCCCTCATTTCTGACATTTTCTTTTCATCTATTGTGTTAAATTCAGTTTCAAGCTCTCTTATATGAGAAGATTCCCTAAGGGTTTGTCTAAGAGTTCTTTCAAGAGAATTTATATCAACGGGCGATTCTAGAGTTGGTAGGGAGAGTGATCTACGGCCAAACATCAACAACACATCCCACAATCAATACAATAAATCATCACCATCAACTCCACATACGATGTTCCCTTTTTCCTCAATTATCAAGATAGAAATTAAATGGCCACAACAAGGACTGATGCTTTTGCAATTGAAAATAAATAAGAAAATAGCCTCAACAAAGGCTTCACAACTTAACTATTTACCAAATTATACATACACAATATTAACAATTTCGAATCCAAAAGGCCAAGAGACTTACGTAAAGTCCTCTAGACTTACAAATTTGCTAGTGTTCCCTCGGCAAGCATCAAGTCCCTAGAATCTCATAAACAACTTTCAACATCAAGATGGTCAAAACCGCACAAGAAATATTCACAAATCACAATATTGACAATCAAACCAAAATTAATCCTAGAACTTCAGTTGTTAACCGTGTGCAAGTCCCCGGCAATGGCGCCAAAAATTGTTCGGTTGTCAATTATACATCAACCTTTGCAATAACACAAATCATTGTAAAATAGGGCTATTGGTCGGGTAAGTCGAACCACTGGGACTGCTGGTTTATGGCAACCTAAGTAACTAGAATCATATTTTAGAATGATAAAGGGGTTTATAGAGGATTTATTGGATTGTTACTAAAAGTAGGAATTAAAATGTGCATAAATTAAGAATGCAAGGGAGTACGAGACAAAGACAATAAGAAATAGGAGTTAGGGAGGTGAATCCACTGCCTATCAATAAGCATGCTAGGGCATGATTTACTTTGGGGAAATAACATATATAAATGACCATAGAATATAACAACATAAAGTAGCTATATTACCTGCAAGAAAATTATGAAATCAATAGGCAAGAATAACCTATCAGAGCATTACATGTTTTAGTTACCTAAACTAAGACGCAACCTTAGACATGCTTGCTAAGTCAAAGACTATCAAGCCCTTAATTTCGTAATAAAAGCACATGAAATAGAAATCAAGAATAACCTATCAAAGGTAAAACCTAAGCAATAGATTATCAAACTTCCTAAATATCATGCCAATAAAACCATTTCCATGAACTCATCCCCATTGTCACTATGAAAATGTAGCAATATAATCATGAGAGAAAAATAATCTACAACAAGATAGTTAAACCAAAATGATCATTTATAAGCATTGGAGTTCTTTACATAACATAAATTGCTCTAGTTCATGGAAAGATCATACATATACATTAATCCCAAATATAAATCAAAATAGAGCAATGCTTACAAGATGGAGCTTCATCACCTCCCTAAATAGGGAGTTAGTTACCCATAATTACAAGGTATGAAGAAGAAGAGGAAGAACCACTCTCCATTTTCACACCCTAAACTCAAGAACACTTCTTTCCCTCTCTAGCACTTAACCTTCTTTCAAACTTGAGATATGAGATATACATGTGAGCTTTTCCTTTATTCCAACCAAAAACCTACTCACCATACCCCCCAAATCCTGAGCTTTCCCCTCTACATCAAGCTAAGCCATACAAAATGAAGATAAGAAGACAAAAATGCTGAAAAATAGGAGCAGTTGAACTGCCATCTGCAGGTTGGCGAGCGCCCGCGGAGGACTGGCTTCGAGAGGATACTACTGGATTGAATTGCGGGCACCCGGAGTGGCACGGCGGGCGCCCATAGTGGCATGGCGGGCACCCGCGAAGGGTTGCGGGAGCTTCTGCGGGGGCTCACCAAGGCTCCGCAAAAGCGGCCAGAGAGTTGAGGGGTTCGGCAGGCGCCCGCGAGAGCTTGCCTTTGCTTCATTAACAAGGCTTCTTGCAAGCCTTCTTCACACTAGACCGTGGACGCACTTCCACGACGAACACTCAGTCATGACTTCACAAAACGGTAACAGAAGAAGTCAGGTCCAAAAGATGACTCCCCGACACGGCGTGCGTATTTCAACAGAAAGTTGTCAAAACCGCTTCTTTGATCATTCTTAGGAAAAATACCTGAAATCAGAAAGAAATACACAACCGAATTAAAATTGTACATTATCCTCTAATAATGGACTTATATAATGCAAGAAAGGGTGCTTGAATATGTAATATTTGGCGCTTATCATAGTGTAGTTGCTTTACTTTCTTAGATGTGAGGACAATCCATACTTGTTGTTTGATGTTCCATGCTTATGAATGCAAGTAGTATAATTCTCTAACTTTTTAGTGTGTTGATTGTGAGCTTAAAGGAAGGAATAATGGCTTAGTTTAATATATTGTGTTATTCACTAGGTTGTCTAGACAATGTATACTTAATTAGTCATCCATGCTTGTTGATTCAATCAATCAGACCTCTTTGTATTGCAACACATATTTTCTCTCATTCATTACACATTGAGTATCTAGAATGGTGATGTTTAGTGGTAACCTCTAAATCCTAAGATCCCTCTCTCTTGTTCTCTACTCTTTATTTACTTTAGTTCCTTTGTATTGAATTTATTTACATTGTAGTTTAATTGACCAATCAAACCATCTTTTGATCACTTGACCTACTAATCTTACCTTGTTTCCATTTCAAATACGCAACTAATCCCTTGGGATGATCTCTACTCACCCTAGCTATATTAGTAGTTAGAGATAGTAGTGGCAATTTATAAATTTAAACTTGGCCATACTTCATTGCAATTTGGTGCATAGGCATGACACACACCACATAACTTGTTTTAATAAGGTTTAGTATACTTGAAAGTTTATGCTTGTATATCGTGCATTGTGTTTCAACATTATTTCGTATACTTGAGCATGTATACTTGTATGTTGTAGTTCATTTCAATTGCATAAGTAGCTTAAGATGATCCATTAGTTCACGTTGGAACATATACGTTAGGAGGAATGATCCCTTGTGATGATCTATGTTGAACTTGCATGGCATTTGAAGCTTTAGGGTATACGCATGCACTTCTCCCTACGATTAACTTGTTTACTCACCCTGTGATACCCCTCGATTCTAGAGCCACGGGTGAACAAGTCCGAGCACAGATCCGAGGGGTACCAAACAATTTAGTATATAAACAAGCATGAATACAAAAGAATTAAAGAATAAATAGTTAAATAAGTTGAAAGAAATTTAAATAATAATCCTTAAAATTATATAATCTAATATTGCCAAAACCTCCAATATTATTACAACTTGGGAATCCATCTAATGGACCCTTAATAATATCCCAGCTGGAAAATAAAATAACTGAACCGAAAGGAAATCCAAAACTAAAGCATAAAAAAAAGTCCTACGTCGTCAGAAGAGTGACTGATTGTCTCTGCTCAGCACGAACAAGCTCTAAGTCTGGAATTATCGAACACTTGAAAAATAATAGTGGATCAGGTCCACGAACAAGTTTTACTCTAACTACAATCCAAACAGAGACCCGATACGCAGATACATCCTAGATAACTCAACAATAACTAACTAGTCTATAAATACATATATCCATACTAAGGGACTCTCACTAGACTACAAGGCGGTCTCAACCTTACTAGTAGATAATAGCAAAACGCATATGAAGTGGGCATGAATACTTAGACTTAACGTGGTACACCACTAATGATCATAGCCAGCTATGCATTCCAAAGCATATACACTCCCTAACCATCGATCCTAAGACTAAAGCTTATATTGTGGTAACATAATTATATAATTACAATCCATCCAAAACCAAAATATGTCATTCAACTGTTTGTTGACCTGACATGAATATAAGTACGACTTATCATTGTAGTAAATCCATTCCCTTATATTATAATAGGTAGGACTTAGCGTTTGAGCTAATCCGTCCCTAATATGCCATCATCCTATACCGATGCATATAATCCACAAATCAGTCCAATAATTGATAAAACAGAAATAAATAATTCATTAATAATTATCCAGAATAAGCATAATAAAAATATGGTATGTATATGACCATATTATGCATCCAATACAAGATTTAAAAATCATGTCACCGTCATTTAAATTGCTAAAATAAGATTAGGTAATTAAATCCTCTATATCCATTAACAGCATCAAAACTTGTTTAAACTTTCATAATGTTCAAATCATTAGCACATAGATATAAATTATGCATTATGGGGTTTTAATATATCATGAAATATTATTTAGAATCCCCATCATTAACCCAAAATAGTTCTGGAATCCCAAAACACCCAAGCAGTGCCTAAAAATACCTCATGTACGCATTAAAACAAAAGAGCCTTCTCTTAACACCACAAAGGGAGCCGGCTCCCTATCATATAGAACTGGCTTTACTCATGAGGGAGTCGGCTTCCCATCATATGGAGCTAGCTCTTTACTTGAGGGAGCCGGTTCCCACTTCCATAGAGCCGGCTCTCTCTCTCTCTCTCAGAGCTCGAAACCCAATTCCACCTGTTATACTCCTTTGTCCCTGTCTCCATCAAGTTTCCAACTCCTCTATTCTCCATTAATAATGATCCTAAGAGTCTGAACTATATCTCAAATCATCCCAGTAATTTATATAAACCAATTATGCATCAGTAATAACAATAGAACAATTAATCATGCCATATACTTCAAAATCAATCGACTATAATTTAAATTCACAAAACTTAATTTAGATCATAATAAACATAAACAGAAGATTAATTTTAATTTCATTTAATTCCTGGAGATTACCTAGGTATGCACAGAACATAAGTCTAAGGGAAGGAGTAAGATATAAAACTTGCCTCAGGTTTCAGTTTGAAACCTTGAACCATTTTCTCTGATTGTCCGGCAATTCCTTGACTGTTCTCCACTCCTCTGTTGCCCTAGGTTCAACCCACGAGCAAGCTTCAATACCCTCTCCTTGGTTTAGCCCTTGCTCTTGGCCAAAACCCTAATTTGATCTCTCTGTTTTTCTCTCAACCTCTCTGTACGTGAATAGGGTTTTCAACCCTTGGCAGACGTATAACTATATATTTATAGGCAAATTGAATTTAACCTAAGTCTACTTACCTAAGGAAAAGGAAAAGGAAAAGGAAAATAAACTAAATACATATTAAATATATCGGCACCCTAATCTAGCGTGATATCATATACATAAATATATATATATATATATATATATAAACCATTAATTATGTAATATATAGTATATACTAAAAAATATTACTAACGTAACTATTAATTATAATTAATAATTAACAAAACATATATACATATATACCCATATATATATGTATAACAATCCATGGGTATTAACCGTACCCATTTAAATCTCCTATCTAAGTAGTCCATAAGACCCAAACGGTTGGTCCATTACCACTATCCAAGCCCAACTCCTTAAAATACAATAAACATTTAATCTCCTAATTTAATTAACCAATTTGTTCATTCATTCAAATAAAATAATTATTTCAAGTTCTACATAAGCATACAATGTAAATGAAAACAAATAAACAACTAAACATATAATCAAATCATCAAGCAATCAATTAAATAAATAAAAATGCAAATAAAAGAATTAAAAGAAATACTGAGACTATCCTTTTAAAATTAGGGGTATTATATTCTTCCCCTCTAACAAAAGGAATTTTGTCCTCGGAATTCGCTCTTACCTTTTTCCATTGTTTCAGGAGACTGCGTGCGAATAACATCCTCCCGTTCCCAAGTAGACTCAGCCTCATTATGGTGACTCCACCGAACACGCACTAAAAGTATAACCTTATTGTGAAGAATTTGATCCCGACGGTCTACAATATGACATGGTGGCTCCATATATGTTGCATCCGGCTGCAACTTAATCTCACCAACATCGATATGCTGATACCGATCCTCATCTCGCAGAAATTTCCGTAACATGGAAACACGAAACACATTGTGCACACGATTTAAATGATCTGGAAGTACTAACCAATAAGTTACAGCTCCAACGCAATCCGTAATCATGAATGGACTGACAAACCATGGTGACAACTTCCCTTTTTTCCAAAGCGCATTACTCCTTTCATAGGAGACACTTTGAGTAGAACCTGATTTCTAACCTAAAATTTTAATGCACGAGTATGACGATCAGCATAACTTTTTTGCCTACTCTGAGTAGTGCGCATGTAATCCCTAATAAGAGCAATCTTTTCAGAGATATCCTTAATGAACTCAGGACCCAAAAATCTACTCTCTCCAACCTTTATCCAACAAACAGGAGATCGACATGGTCGACCGTATAATGTCTCAAACGGTGCCATACCAATAGTCTTTTGGAAGCTATTATTATACGCAAACTCCACAAGTGGCAAATAATTCTCCTAGTGGCCCTTAAAGTTAAGAATACAAGAACGAAGCATATCCTCCATGATCTGATTAACCCTTTTGGTCTGACCATCGGTTTAAGGATGATAAGCAGTGCTAAGATGCAACTCTGTACCCAAAGCCTGCTAAAAACTCTTCCAAAATCCTGACACAAAGCTCGAATCCCTGTCCGATATAATAGATAACAGAATGCCATATAACTTCACAACCTCTGTAATGTAAAGTCTCGCCAACTGTTCCGAAGTGAAATCAGTGCGAATAGGTAAGAAATGAGCTGATTTAGTCAACCTATCAATGATAACCCAAATGGAATTGTGATCCTTGAATAAATTAGGCAATTCTTCCACAAAATCCATAGAAATGCTCTCCCATTTCCACTGTGGTATAGGTAGTGGCTGTAGAGCTCCTAGCGGCCTCTGATGATCAATCTTGACCATCTGAAAAGTACTATATTGAGAGACAAAAATAGCAATGTCTTTTTTCATACCTACCCACCAAAATTGTCGCTTCATATCCTGATACATTTTATCTCCTTCTGGATGAACAGAAAACGAATGATGAGTCTCAATCTTCACATCCTTCCTCCAATCGTCAGTAGAAGGTACTACTAAATGCCCTTTGTACCTCAAACCCCCATCAGTCCCAACATAGTAAAATGAAACTTCCCCATAAGTTATTTCTGCAACTTTGTCAATGCACTCCTAATCCGTGAGTTGTGCCTTTAAGACCTTGTGAATGATAGAATGTGTAACTACCATGCAAGCCATAAAAGTATCAGACAACTCGTCAATGGTCTTCAAAGCATTCCACTCAGTGGTAAATAAAGCAGAAAGACTCGCATAGGGTCGGCGACTGAGTGTATCTACCACCACATTCGCTTTCCCTGGATAGTACTGTATAGAGAAATAATAGTCCTTCACAAACTCTAACCATCGGCACTGTCTCATATTCAGCTACCGCTGAGTGAACAAATACTGTAGACTCTTATGATCACTAAATAATCTACAGGACTCTCCCAACAGATAATACCTCCAAATACGTAAAGCAAAGACCACCGCTGCCAGCTCCAAATCATGTGTTGGATAATTAAGCTCATGAGGCTTAAGTTTATGAGATCCACACGAAATTGGTTGTTCCTTCTGCATCAAAACACACCCAAGACCTTGCAAAGAAGAATCTGTATAGACAAGATACTATATCCCGCTCTGTGGAATAGACAGAACTGGTGCAGAAGTCAACTTATTTTTTAGCTCATCAAAAGCTTTCTGACAATGTTCATCCTATACGAACTGTACCACATTTTTAGTTAAGTGAGTGAGTGGTCCCGCTATCTTTGAGAACCCCTGAATAAACCTACGATAATATCTTGCCAATCCAAGGAGACTCCGAATCTTAGTAGTTGAAGTAGGCTGTCCCTATTATACCACTGCTGAAACCTTGGCTGGATCTACTGATATTCCCCTTTTTGACACTACGTGACCTAGAAACTTCACCTCTCACTACCAAAATTCACACTTCTTGAATTTAGCATATAACTGGTGGTCACGAAGCATCTGCAATGCTATACAAAAATGTCTAGCATGATCGTCCTCTGACTCAGAATAGATCAAAATATCATCAATGAACACGATGACAAACTGATCCAAGTAAGCCCTAAAGACTCTGTTAATTAAATCTATGAAGACTGCTAGCGCGTCAGTCAATCCGAAAGGCATGAAACGAAACTCATAAGAACCATATCTAGTGAGAAATGCTGTCCTAGGAATATCTTGCTTCCTAACCCGAAGTTGATGATATCCAGAACGGAGATCAATTTTAGAGAAGTATGTAACCCCCTTCAATTGATCAAAAAGATCATCAATCCTGGGCAAAGGGTACTTTTTCTGAATAGTAACCTTGTTCAACTCCCTGTAATCTATACACAAGCGAAGTGAACCATTTTTCTTCTTCACAAATAACACTGGTGTTCCCCAAGGTGAAGTACTCCTATAAATAAAACTCTGGCTGAGTAATTGCTGAATCTAATCCCTCAGTTCTCGTATCTCCATTGGTGCCATCCAGTATGGTGCTCTAGCAATAGGTATAGTGCCTAGTGCTAAATCAATCACAAAGTCTATCTCTTGACTAGGTGGTAACCTTGGAATCTCTTTAAAAATATCCGAAAATTCCTGTACAATTGGTATGCTATCTAGTGACACAGTAATCTCCTCCTTAGTTTCTTCCTCCACAAAGAACAAATAAGTGCTAGTAATCCCGTTGGAACGTGGCATAGTGAGATACCCCCGGATTTCCGGATGCGGGTTGGCCAGGCCCACGCCCGATTACCCGAGGATATCAAACTAATTAGCAATTTAACGAACACAGAATACAATATAGGAAACAAAAATAAATAAAATTTTGCTGAAAAGAACTAAAATGAAAATCCTTTAATGGAAAAAAACCTCCGAATAAACTTTATATGCAAGAACTAGTTTGAATACACCAACTTCTCCTTTACTTCTAATACAACTCGGGAATCCATCTTGTGGACCCCTACTAAAAATATTCCAATACTGAACATGAACAACTACAAAGACAACCAACGATCATAATGAGAAGAAAATACTCCTACGTCGTCGGTGGAGTGAATAACTATATTTGCTCAGCACGATCAAGCTCTAAGCCTGGAACTGACGAACACCTGTAAAAATAAGAGTGGGTCAGGCCCACATGCAAGTTCTATCCTAAGTGCAATCCAGATAGTGACCCGATACGCAGATACACCCTAGACATCTCAGTAATAGCTATCTAGTCCATACATATATAAATATCCACACTAAGGGACATTCACTAGACTATGTAGGGGGTCTCAACCTGAATAGAAGGCAACATGCAAAAACGCACCCAAAGGTGGGCATGAGTACCTAGACCTAACAGGGTACACCTCAACCTATTATAGCGAGCTACGCATCCACTGCATATACGCACCCTAACCAACGAGTCTGAGACTCAAGCTCAACTCGTGGTACCATAAACACACAACTATCCATGGGTAATAATCCATACACATCCAACCTTCTATCCAAGTAGTCCATGGGACCCAATTGGTTGGCCCATTACTACTAACCATAACCATAAAAGAAATATAAAATAAAATAATAAAAGAAAAGAAAACATTTAATTTACAATTAATCAAAATACCATTTAAGCACATAATCTAATTAAACAATTAACACATAGACAAATACAAATAATACATAGACACATAATCAAATAATCAAGTAATACCTAATTCAATTAAACACATAAGCAATTAGTTAAATAATTAATTAAATAATTAAAAATACAACTAAAACAAATAAATAAATACCGAGACTATCCTTTTAAAATTAGGGGTATTACATATACTTAAGCTCTAATAAAGAGAAAACGCTACGCGGAAGTTTTAATACGAAACATCCTAGAGACACTTGAACTTGGAGTGCTCTGATACCAACTGTGATACTCCTCGGATTTGAGACACGGGTTGATCAGGCCCAAGCCCGAACCCGAGGAAAATATCAAACAATTAAAGTATTTTACAGCGAACACAGATTACAAAATGAATTGAATATAAATAATAGTATAGCTGAAAGAAACTAAAATAAAATCCTTTAAAAATTAATACTAAAATCCCAGTAATCCAAAACCTCCAATAGTTTAAACAACTTGGGAATCTATCTCCAGTGGACCCCTAATAAAATCCAATCTGAAATAAAACTATTAAAAACATCCAAAGTAAACCATGGAGAGCAATCCTAAGTCGTCGGAAGAGTGAGTAGTAGCCTCTGCTTAACATGATCAGGTCTAAGTCTGATACTGACGAGTACCTGAAAAATAAAAGTGGGTCAGGCTCACGAACAAGTTCTAGCCTACTACAATCCAAGCAGAAACTCGATACGCATATACATCCTAAGCAATCCAACAATAGCTAATAGTCTGTACATAAGTATATCCACTTTACAGGACTCTCACTATATTATGGAGAGAGTCTCAACCTGAATAGAAGGCAACATGCAAAAATGCACCCATAGGTGGGCATGAGTACCTAGACCTAACAGGGTATACCTCAATCTCTCATATCCAGTTACGCATCCTACTACATATACGCTCCCTAACCGACGACTCTGAGACTTAGGCTCAGATCGTGGTACCATAAACATATATTTAAAGTCCGTCCTATCCATCCACAATGAGTCCAGTTAGTCATTCAGCTTGTGCAGCTTCTATGACTTAACATATATAGCAAGCAATCCACTTAGTCATTCAGCTTGTGCAGCTTCTTTAACTTAAGTATTCTTTGATTTTTCTTAGAATCCATTCCCTTATTCTATGTAGGTAGGATTTAGTATTTTGAAACTAATCCAAACCTAGGCATGCCACCGTCCCATACCGGTGTATGTCATCGAACATCCAACAGTTGACAATACAATTGTATAAGTAAATACCAACTATTCCATACCATCTCGCAGTTGATAACACTAATAATGAAAGTAATTACCAACTAGTCCATAACACATATAACCAGAATTCATTACAGGTATAATCAAAATACGTATATGACATGCTGGTTTGGTCCTACCGATATATGGTTCTCCAATAATTTTAAAATACAGAGAATAGGTATAATCCATCCTATGATCCACTATGAGCATATAATTAACAATATCAGAATTTACATGCTCACTTAGAACAGTTCTACGATATCCAACAACTTAATAAGATACAATATTGCATAACTGTATAGTTAGCAACTAAGTTCCCATTAACCATAGCAGAGAATCATTCCAATTGGCATGCTTATTTTTATAATACTACGACATGATTTAAACCATAAACTTCATAAGTCAATTACCAGTTTACAAGTAGACTGTAACGACCCGGGTTTTGATTCAACCTGGTGGGTCAGTGATGAACCGAGGATTGACCCGATAACGGATCCAGATGCGGAAGTAAGGAACAAAACAATGGTCTCCCAAGGCACAACGTACCTCTAAGACGCTAAGATGACCTTCCATGAGGTCAAGGAACCCAAAGGAATAACGTGCGTAGGCAAGAGATAAGAAAGTAACAATTAAGCTCCCAGGGGCAAAATAGTCATTTTAGAAGGTATGGATTCAGGTGCCACTAAGTACACCACTAGAAACACAATGAAAAACTAACCAAGCTGGACTTAAGAATCGCATGATTCGGAGTTCGGTCGAAGAAGAAACGACAAGATGAAGGAAGAAGAACAAAACCCGTTAATCAAGGGCAAAATGGTCACTTTACAAATGAGAAGGGAGATTTGACTCTAAGTCATTCAAATAAGGCCTATATAACCTACACTAATCATTTCACAACATTCCAAGAGGTTCTAAGAACTTTGGACAAGAATCCCACAAGAAGCCCTTTCCCGGTTCAAACCAAATCCCGACACTACTTCACGAAAACATAAATAACTCCCACTGTGCTTTGAATATGAGAATGGAATTGGTACCATTGGAAAGCTGACTCAAAATCCATGGATTTAGGCTCAAGAAGCACCCCATTTAGGTTTGAAATGAAGAAGTTATGGTCGTTCAAAGTCGGAACAGCTGTGTTAAAACTAAACTGAAGAAGCTGGAGCATAAAAGCTATTTAGGTCGACTGAAATGAGCCATTGGTCGACCGAAATGAGCCATTGGTCAATTAAAATGACCAAAAACTGAACTAAAAACATGTTTTTGAGGTGTGGTTACTTCGGTAGACCGAAATAAGCCATCGGTCGACCGAAATAGGCATGAACAGTACTTTTGGCTACTGGAATGAGTGTTTTTGATGCTCAAATGAAAACCAAAAGGGATTCGGTCGACTGAAATGGCATTTTGGTCAACCAAAATGACTCGAGAAAGTGCAAAAACCACCTGTTATGCACCCAAAGCTGAAAGTCTACTTGGAATCCCCCATGGCATGTTCAATTTACATTATATACTAAAGTGTGATGATGTGAACATGCATGCAAGTGTAATATGGTAATTTAAATATGTTACAATGGTCTATGGCCTCATTACACTCCGTTTACAAAATTTGACATGTCAAACCTCTAAAGTTGGAAAAGTTTACATTTCAAAGACATGACTTGGAATTAAATACATACACTTGAAGTTTAAAGTCTATGGCTCTTGGCCTCATGTCATACATATCAAATAGATCCCATTTAGTGTATCTAAGTACACTTTACATACATTAAGGCAAAAAGAGCATGTTGACACCTAACTAAGTGTTACAACATCAAAAGAAAAACTTAAACATGCTAACACTTGCATGTGAACAAGAATGCTTTAAAAGGAACTTCAAATCTCCAAGTCACCCAAGGCAAGTGCAAATCTCCGAATCTTGAATCTTGTACCTGAACAAATCTCCTAGTAACTTCGGGGTGAGTAAACAAGTTTACTCGTAGAGAATGAGCATGCATCGACTCGATTTCTTTAGAGATTTTTAGGACTAACATGATACAGTTCAAAAGGGATCATGCCACTTAATGTCTATGTCAGAGGTTAGACTCAGGGAGCATCCTAAGCTATCTATGCAATTGAATTAAACCATGGCTTACAAGTATACATGCTCAAGTATGCAAATCAATATCAAAACAGGGTATACGATATACAAGCATACATTTACAAGTATACTAAACCATAGTAAAACATGATACACGATTTATAAGTACGCATGCTCACAAGTATACTGAATCATATTAAACGGGATAAGCAATATCTAGCACACATACACAAGTATAAGGTATATACAGAGAACTCATAAATCAAGTATCATAAACGAGATACGCATAAGATAAGTATACATGGCACAATACACTAAATGCGATCTAAACTCACGGAGCAAGTATATAAGTTCAAGTACACTAAAATAGGTTGAATACATAAACAAGTATACTAGTCCAAGCATACTAAATGAGATCAAAATACACGAAGTAAGTATACAGTTCCAAGTATACTAAATGAAATCAAATACACGAAGCAAGTATACAGTCCCAAGTATACTAAATGAGATCAACATACACGAAGCAAGCACCAATTCACAAGTTATAAGTAATCTATGATTAGCTACGTGGAATTGAATGCCAAAGCAAATTATGGAAAGATTAGGACATGTGGTCACTAGACTAAGCAAGTGTTTCCGGGTAATTACGACCCACAAGGCACTACCTAGTGCGCAAGTGCATAAGTTATTCCGGGCTATTACGACCCACAAGGTATTACCTAGTGCGCATTCATGATTTAGAAGGCTCTTGTCTCCGTACTAGAGCCAAGCCCTAGCCGTCACATAAATTATGTCCTCACAAGCCTTCCAAAACCAATAAGTTCAAAACTTATACAAAATCAAATGTAAGTTACCACGTTCCATGCACAAGTAAGGTTGAATTCACACAATTCATGTCCTAGAATTTAAGTCTAGATAGCATATGACATGTCATGTCCCCAATATGCAATTTATATATATAACAAGAATATTTTTCAACAATTGAACCACATTACTATCCTAAGCCACAATTACTAAATAAGTCCTAATTTAGTAACTAGCTTTCAAGGTAAACATTTGTAATATTCTAACAAATTATATACTTATACAAGATATATTTAAACAAGTTATTCAAGTCAATGATATTCCATATCATGCTAAGTCCAATTACCATTCTAAGATGCCTTAAATACTAATTCTACATCAAATTAGTAATATGTTCACAAGGTGATTAAACGGACTACATCTCCAGGGATTATCAACCTATTACATCCAATATCAATTTAAGTGACCAGTATACTTAAAATAAAATTAATTAAGCTCATTAATTAATTTTTCTCTAGATTTTCAATCAACTCCAAATGTCCTCAATTTAACATAGGTTAAAGAACTCATCAAGGCCTACTTCAATATCACATTACAAGTTGATTTCATGTTTGTTTCAACTATGTGAATTAAACTTTCATAAAAGATAAATAATAAATAAATCTTGCAATTCTTATTCAAATGTTCCAAATTTAATATATGTTAACAAGTATACCAAGGCCTAAATTACTAGCATGCTACACTTTAATTCCAAGTTGCATATCATCATGAGGATTAAATCTTAAACAAAGAAAATAATTAAATGAAAGGTTTCAAAACCTAATCAAATATTCAAGATTTAATATATATGAAACTACATGCCATGCACATCAAGAATTTCGAGTCGAAATTCCAACGGGATGAATAGTACACTTGGGGCAATTTAATTAATCTAATTAATTAAATATTACTAGATTTTAAAACACTTCCAATATCTCTCAAATTCACCTATGTTGAATAGCATACCAAGGCCTAATAAAACATGCTAACACATATTGATTTCAAGCTAGTTAAGGCCACATGATTTAATATTTTATTCAAGATAAATATTAAATAAAATCTTTAATACTTGTCCAAATGATCTAGATTTAATATATGTCAATCAACATATCAAGGGGTAATATTCTATCATGCCACATGATTAAACAAAGCTATGGACAATCGGGAAAATTAAATCATTCACAAGAAAAATAAATAATAAAATCTCTAGATTTTATATCCGAGCATGTAATCAAGTTGTATAAGCATCACAAGCATGTAATATAGTAAGAAAATAAATTATAACACCCCCTACCTCAATTTGAGATGAAAACCTCAAAGGCCCACTGAAAAAAAAGTGTTCTGAATCCGCCGAAACCGAAGGGTTTTGTCGGGGACAACATGATCTACATGAATCCAAAGGAAGCCCCATGAAAATTACAACTTGACCTTAAACCCAAACTTAAGAAATGGTTGGAAATGAATTCTAATAAGGGGGAATGGTAGAACACGTCGAGGGGAACAAAAAATGTAAAGGCCGAAGACTTTTCACTTAGGAAAAGTAAATCAAAGGAGGAGAGAGAAGGTGGCAGCTCTATGTGTGTCCATGACTGCTTCAGGCCATGTAAGGGGAGTGGTGAAGATGAAGAATGAAATATCTCATCCCCCTTTTATAGAAATCCCAAAAAGTGCCCCGAACGGTCCCCGTCGGGTCCGGAAAAGTGGATTTTGAGCAAACGTGCTCAAACGAAAAAACTCCATGAATGAAAAAGATTCAAAATGAGAAAATATGAATAATGAAAGAAACAACGTCAAAAACTGAGTCCCGAGCAGAAAGTTATGCCCGAACAAGTTCGGCGGCAACTAGGTCCAGAAACTCTAAAACTGGAGAAAAATGACCAGAAGGAATTTCCAAGAGTCCATGACTCGATGAAATATGAAAATGAATTCCGTACGAGGATCCAGACTCTAGACGAGGCATTTTGCAATAACTTTTGTTAATTGCACAATGGCCCCTACAAAAAGGGTTAATTGCGAAACTGCCACAGAATGAAAATATCTTCTAAAAGATATCTTCTAAAAGATATTTTCTTAGATGCCCCTGAAATAAAATATCTTCAAAAGATATTTACGAAAAACACCCCAAGAAAAGAAAAAGATTCTTAAAAATTGTGCATCCATGCCCCTATGGGCACCGGGAGCAACCAGAGTACTTTCTTGCAAAAGTGAAGATACGTATTTCAAGGAAACCACTGAAGATGAAGACATGTGAAGTCAAAAACCAACTCCGAGCATGAAAAGTGAGGTTGTGCCAAAAACTGGCAAACGGGGAAAAGACAGAATAGGGAAAAGGACGAAATAGGGAAAAGTGTCCTGAAAAGTGAAAATGCGGAATGACTCGGTCCTCAAAGGAAGTTGTCAATCCACACGAAAGAGTCTCAGAAGCCAATTCTGAGCACTCGAGATGACAATAAACGACGAGAAACAGATCTCAGAAAAGAGAATTAAATGGAAAAAATTTATCCGTAAAATTTCAGGAAAAAGGAAAGGGAGTCAAATGACCGGGTCATTACATAGACAACATGAATCATTCCCAACCAAGCCAATTTACAAACTTTCTGCAGAGTCTTCCATTGTTTTCTATGTTTGCTTCCTATGGTATAATATGTATTACCATACATTCTGAACCTTCATTAAGAGTCTAGACATGACTGCATACCCCCAGATCAACTCCTATTTCAACCTAGACCTTTAAAAATTCAACCACAGCAGCCCAGAACTCGCAGAAACCAACCAAAACTGCAAAACCCTAAAGAGAGTCATCTCCAACAAGTTGGAGCCACCACAAAACAAGATGGAGCCGGCTCCAACCCACTTGGAGCCGCCTCCAAGACATATAGAGCCGGCTTCATGATCCCATGGAGTCGCCTCTTTCATAAAGAGAGCCTGCTCTCTTTAACTCTGCCTCGTTTCTTCACCTGCTTCGTCTCCGGTGAATTCCGTTGATTCCATCCCTCTCTGTTACAATCCCTAATGGTTTTAATTATGTTCAGACCTAACCAGAGAAGATCCATCTAACTCCTTCATGCATTGATTAATCATAATTTAAAACAAGAATATATATACAGTCAAGCACGAAACTATCAACTTACAGATTGTTTCAACACATGCTGCTTTTAAAAAATTTTGAACATGTATAACCAATTAATTCTTAAGATTAATAGTTCTTGTAACTGCTTAGGCATGCAAAGAACATAAGAAAAAGGGAAAGAGTGAGGTTGGAACTTGCCTTACATCGACGTCTTTCTCACTTCTCCGGTGAACACTCTGTTTGCCCTCTCTGTTACTTCCCAGACTTCTCCAAACTGAGAGCTGCCTTTACTATATCATGAATATGGTTCTAAAACCCTAGGAAGAACCCTAACACGTATATTTATAGACACACAAGTTTTACCCTAAACGTAGTCCTAATACATGAGGGAAATCTAAGTCGGCTACAAGGTGCAGACAAATAACCAAACCCTAACTTAAACCCCCTAACGCATTTTCATAATTCTAGAAAATCAATTTATACTTAATTAAATCATTTACCAATTAATTCAATTACAGGAACACAATAATTTCAAGAAGATAATTACATCAAATAATTAAATAATTAAGCCTAAAATACAATTGCACAGTTAAATCAAACCAATTAAATAATTTGCTTAAATTAAACAAATACTCCAATTAATTCCATTAATCACCAATAAAGAAAACAAATAAGCAAATAGCCAAATAAACACATACAATTGCACAAATTACAATAAAACCACAAAATAAACTACCGAGCCTATCATTTTAAAATTAGGGGTATTACATTCTTCCCCCCTAACAAAAGGAATTTCATCCTCGGAATTCGCTCTTACATTCTTTCAATATTTCAAAAAACTACGAGCGAATGACATCCTCCCGTTCCTAAGTAGATTCAGCCTTATTGTGATGACTCCAATGAACCCGCACCAAAGGGATAACCTTATTACGAAGGATTTGATCCCGACGGTCGACAATACGACACGGTCGCTCTAAATAAGTCGCATCCGGCTGCAACTCAATCTCCCCAACATCGATAGGCTGATGTCTATCCTCATCTCGCAGAAATTTTCGTAACATTGAATCATGGAAAACGTTGTGTACGCGATCCAAATTATCCGGAAGTGCCAACCGATAAGCAACAGCTCCAACTCGATCCGTAATCATAAATGGACCGATAAATCACGGAGCCAACTTCCCTTTCTTCCCAAAGCGCATAACACCCTTCATAGGAGACACTTTGAGCAAAACCTGATCTCCAATATCTCAAATGGTGCCACCCCAATAGTCTTCTAGAAACTATTGTTATATACAAACTCCACAAGTGACAAATAATCCTCCCAGTGGCCCTTGAAATCAAGAACACATGAACGAAGCATATCTTCTATGATTTGATTAACCCTCTCAGTCTGTCCATCAATCTGAGGATGATAAGCAGTGCTAAGATGCAACTCTGTACCCAAAGCTTGCTGAAAACTCTTCTAGAATCCTGACACAAAGCTCGAATCCCTGTCCGATATAATAGACAACAGAATTCCATGTAACTTTACAATCTCTGTAATGTAAAGTCTCGCCAACTGCTCTGAAGTGAAGCCAGTGCGAATTGGCAAGAAATGAGCTGATTTTGTCAATCTGTCCACGATGATCCAAATGGAATTGTGATCCTTGAAAGAATTAGGCAATCCTTCCACGAAATCCATAGAAATGCTCTCCCATTTCCACTCTAGTATCGGCAGTGGCTGTAGAGCTCCTGGCAGCCTCTAATGATCAATCTTGACCATCTGACAAGTACTACATCGAGAGACAAAAATAGCAATGTCTTTCTTCATACCTGCGCACCAAAACTACCGCTTCATATCCTAATACATCTTGTCTCCTCCTGGATGAACAGAAAACTCAGAGTGGTGAGTCACAGTCATCACATCCTTCCTCAACTCATTAGCAGAAGGTACCACTAACCGTCCCTTGTACCTCAAACCTCTATCAGCCCTAACATAGTAAAATGGAACCTCTCCGGAAGCTATCACAGTAACTTTGTCAATGCACTGCTGATCCGTGAGTTGTGCTTTTAAAACTTTGTGAATGATAGAAGGTGTAACCACCATGCAAGCTATGAAAGCCTCCAACAACTCATCCACCGTCTTCAAAGCATTACACTCAGAAGTGAATAGAGCAGAAAGACTACCTACAGGTCAGCGACTGAGTACATCCGCCACCACATTCGCTTTCCCTGGATGGTACTGTATAGAAAAGTGATAGTCTTTCACAAACTCCAACCATCTGCATTATCTCATATTCAGCTCTCGCTGAGTAAATAAATATTGCAGTCTCTTGTGATCGCTAAATAATCTGAAGGACTCACCCAACAGATAATACCTCCAAATGCGCAAGGTAAAGACCATAGCTGCTAATTCCAAATCATGTGTTGGATAATTAAGCTCATGAGGCTTAAGTTTTCGAGATCCATACGAAATCGGTCGCTCCACCTGCATCAAAACACATCTAAGACCCTGCAACGAAGCATTTGTGTAGACAAGATACTCTATCCTGCTCTATGGGGTAGACAAAACTAGTGCAGAAGTCAACTTAGTCTTCAGCTCATCAAAAGCTTTCTGACAATGTTCATCCCACACGAACCAAACACCCTTTTTAGTCAGATGAGTGAGTAGTCCCGCTATCTTTGAGAACCCCTAGATGAACCTCCTATAATATCCTACCAAACCGAGGAAACTCCGAATCTCAGTAGGTGAAATAGGCTGTTCCCACTTAACCACTGCTGAAACCTTGGTTGGATCCACCACTATTCCCCTTTCCGACACCACATGACCCAGAAATTTCACCTCCCGCTACCAAAATTCACATTTCTCGAACTTGGCATACAACTGGTACTCATGAAGCGTCTGTAAGACTATCCGAAGATGTCTTGCATGATCGACTTCTGACCTCGAATAAATCAAAATGTCGTCTATGAAGACAATGACAAATTGAGTCAAGTAAGCCCTAAAGACTCTGTTCTTTAAATCCATGAAAATCGCTGGTGCTTTAGTCAACCCAAATGGCATCACTCGAAATTCATAAGATCCGTATTTTGTAAGAAACACTGTCCTCGAAACATCCTGCTCCCTAACCCGAAGTTGATGATATCCAGACCGCAGATCATTCTTAGAGAAATAGGTAGCTCCCCTTAACTGATAAAAAAAAAAATCATCAATCTTGGGCAAAGGATACTTGTTACGAATGGTAACCTTGTTCAACTCCCTGTAATCTATACACAGCCAAAGTGAACCATCCTTCTTCTTCACAAATAGAATTGGTGCTCCCCAGGGTGAAGTACTCCTATGAATAAAACCCTGGCTAAGTAATTGCTGAATCTGATCCCTCAGCTCTCGCATCTCCATTGGTGCCATCCTATATGGTGCCCTAGCAATAGGCGTAGTGCCTGGAGCTAAGTCTATTACAAAGTCGATCTCGCAACTAGGCAGCAACCCTGGAATCTTTTGAAATACATCCGGGAAATCCTGTACAATTGGTATGTTATCAAATGATACAGTAGTCCCTTCCTCCATTTCCTCCTCCATATGAAATAAATAGATGCTAGTGACCCTGCTAGAACGCGGCATAGCGACGACGTACATATCCTGACCAGGTATGGCAAACATAATAGACCTATCAAAATAATTAACTTGGGCATGGTAGTGAGATAACCAATCTATCCCAAGTATTACATTATAAGTGTGCATATCCAGGACCAAAAGATTGGCTAGAAACCTGAGTTTGCCAATATCTAGTGTCACTGGCCCATCACTCTCATATAAAATGGCTGTATCGCCCAATGGTGTAGAAATACCCTGAGGTCTACTGCATACCCGTGTCGTCATCCCAGACGAAGCAACAAAGGATCTAGCTACAAATGAGTGTGTAGCACCCGTATCAAATAAAACACGTCCATGGAAACCATGAATAGGAAACTTACCCTCAACAGCCTAAGGTGCCTGTATATCCTGTGGCATGGGGTTGTACACCCTGCCATAATATAGCTGCTGCGGTGCCTGTCCCTGAGGCTGCGGCAGTGCCGGTAAAGCTGGATATGCCTGTTCCTGAATCCGTGGAACCTGTGGAGCCAGTAGAGGCACTGACGCCCTCTGCTCCTACTGCACATGTTGTCCCTGTCCCTGTCCCTATTTGGCTCTAGGACACTGCCTGGAGGTATCATCATACTCTCCACAAGTATAGCAACTACCTTGGAAAGTACCAAATGGCCTCCTCTGTTGGTTAGCCTGTGGCTGACCCTGTCCTGCTTGTGGTCCCCCATTCTGCTGTCGTTGAACAGGTGGTACATCCCTGGAAGCATCTGAACCACCCTTGTGTTTCTTCCAAGGCTGCTGTCCTTGGAATTTGCCTTTGTCATTCTATTGGTGTTAGTTCCCATTCCCTTTCTCAGCTGACTGGTTAGCAGAGTCTCTGTCACCCCGCTTCTCACCCTTGGCCTGTCTGAAGTCCACGGTCAACTGATACTGCTGTAGTGTGGCGTCTACCACCTGAGCATATGTAGTATAGGCTGGACTGCCTGTAATAGCTTTCTTGATAGACCACATCAGTCCCTTAATGAAACTATTGTGCTTCTTCTCCTCTGTATCCACCTCATTCGGTGCAAAAAGAGATAAGCGTGTGAAGTGCTAAGCGCGTGAATTGCTGCTTATACTCCGCCACCGTCATGGTCCCTTATTGCAGATTAAGAAAATCAGTCTTTATAGCTGCCCTAACTGCATAAGGGAAGTACTTCTCATCAAAGTGCGTACTGAACTGATCGTAAGTTAATGCCATTCTCTCCTCTGCAGTGGTAACTGACTCCTACCATTGTAATGCATCGCTGACCAGCTTGAAGGTAGCAAGCATCTACTTCTGAACCTCCGTCCAATAAACTAAGCAAAGATGTCGCTCGATGTCCTGTTTCCACTGGTGAGCTGTTTCGCATTGTTGGAGCCTGTGAACTCAGGTGGGCTCCCCTTTGCGAAAGAACTCCTAGCCTTCTCCCAAGTATCAGTTTGAACAACCGGTGCTGGTAACGGTGCCGGCTGTACCTGAGGCTGATTATGAAGAGCAGCTGTTACCCCAGCTTCTATAGCCCTGCAATGAGGTCGTTGTTGTGAGGAAGATACTCTGGATCTCCTCCCTGATCCTGAGTCTGCTGAACTCCGTCCTGCTCCCCCTGAAACTGACCATCATCCTGAAACCCAGGTAAATGCTGCTCTTCCTCCATTAGCTGACGCTGTAGGCATTCCTGCTGCCTATGTGTCGCTCTCATCTGTTGCATGTTCCCTTGCAGGTTCCGTCCTAGTGTTAACCATCTGTTAACATGGAAAGAACAGATATTAGACCGATTTAAACTGAACCGTAAAGGAATACAATGAAACCTATACTTAAGCTCTAATAAAGAGAAAACGCTACGCAGAAGTCTTAATACGAAACATCCTAGAGACATTTGAACCTGAAGTGCTTTGATACCAACTGTGATACCCCTCGGATCCGAGACACGGGTTGATCAGGCCCGAGCCCGAACCCGAGGGAAATATCAAACAATTAAAGTATTTTAAAGCAAACACAGATTACAAAATGAATTGAATATAAATAATAGTATAGTTGAAAGAAACTAAAATAAAATCCTTTAAAAATAAATACTAAAATCCCAGTAATCCAAAACCTCTAATAGTTTAAACAACTCTGGAATCCATCTCCAGTGGACCCCTAATAAAATCTAATCTGAAATGAAACTACTAAAAACATCCAAAGTAAACCATGGAGAGAAATCCTACGCCCTCAGAAGAGTGAGTAGTATTCTCTGCTCAGCACGATCAAGTTTGTCCTATCCACCCAAAATGAGTCCAGTTAGTCATTCAGCTTGTGCAGCTTCTTTGACTTAACATATATAGCAAGTAATCCAATTAGTCATTCAGCTTGTGTAGCTTCTTTGACTTAAATATAAGTAGGATTTTTCTTAGAATCCATTCCATTATTCCGTGTAGGTAGGATTTAGGATTTTGAAACCAATCCAAACCTAAGAATGCCACCGTCCCATACCGGTGCATGTTATCCAACATCCAGCAATTGACAATACAATTGTTTAAGTAAATACCAACTATTCCATACCATCTCGCAGTTGATAACACTAATAATGAAAGTAATTACCAACTAGTCCATGACACATATAACCAGAATTCATTACAGGTATAATCAAAATATGTATATGACATGCTGGTTTGGTCCTACCGATACATGGTTCTCCAATAATTTTAAAATACAGAGAATAGGTATAATCCATCCTATGATCCACTATGAGCATAAAATTAACAATATCAGAATTTACATGCTCACTTAGAACAGTTTTACGATATCCAGTAACTTAATAAGATATAATACTGTATAACTATATAGTTAACAACTAAGTTCCCATTAACCATAGCAGAGAATCATTCCAATTGGCATGCTTGTTTTTATAACACTGCGACATGATTTAAACCATAAACTTCATAAGTCAATTACCAATTTACAAGTAGACAACTTGAATCATTCCCAACCAAGCCAATTTTACAAACTTTCTGTAAAGTCTTCCATTGTTTTCTATGTTTGCTTCCTACGGTATATTATGTATTACTATACATTCTGAACCTTCATTAAGAGTCTAGACATGACTGCACACCCCCAGATCAACTCCTATTTCAACCTGGAGCTTTAAAAATTCAACCACAACTTCCCAGAACTCGCAGAAACCAACCAAAACTGCAAAACCCTGAAGAGAGACATCTCCAACAAGTTGGAGCCGCCTCCAAACAAGATGGAGCTAACTCCAACCCACTTGGAGCCGCCTCCAAGACATATAGAGCCGGCTCCATGATCCCATGGAGCCGCCTCTTTCACAAAGAGAGCCTACTCTCTTCAACTCTGCCTCGTTTCTTCACCTGCTTCGTCTCCGGTGAATTCCGTTGATTCTGTCCCTCTCTGTTATAATCCCTAATGGTTTAAATTATGTTTAGACCTAACCAATGAAGATCCATGTAACTCCTTCATGCATTAATTAATCATAATTTAAAACAAGAATATATATAGTCAAGCACGAAACTAGCAACTTACAGATTGTTTCAACACATACTGCTTTTAAAAAGTTTTAAACATGTATAACCAATTAATTCTTATGATTAATAGTTCCTGGAACTGCTTAGGCATGCAAAGAACATGATATAAAGTCCATCCAAATCCAGGGTATGCATTTTAACTATTTATTAAACTGACATACAATAAACCAACTAGTTAGTCACTCAACTTATTCAGTTGATATGACTTAACTACCATCCGTTAATCCAGGAAGTCATCCAACTTGGTTACAGCTGATCTGACTTAGTCACAATTAGGATTCGATATCTTTCAATCCATTCCATTAATCCATTAGGTTAGGTTTATGCGTTTTGAGCTAAACCGTCCCTAGTATGTCACCGTCCCATACCGGTACATACAATCCTCCATATCCATGTAAATTACAACACATATAACAGTTCAATAATTTACAGACCCAAAACCCACCATCCAAATAATTGCAGAAAAATATTTAAAGCTTCAGCAATTTAAATCCAAACATTTAACCATATAGTTGTAGGAGACAATTTAATAAATCAACAACTAACATCCAGAGCATGCATAGACCAAAATTAATATGTCAGGGACTCCATCATGCATGTGAATAGGTTAAATAATCCTATTATTATCCAATAAATTGCTAAAATAATTTCAGAAGATTGTTTAATATTTCAGCAATTTAAATCCAAGCATTAACCATATAGTTGCAGGAAACGATTTAATAATTCAGCAACTAGCCTCCTAAGCATGCATAGATCAAAATTAATAATTAAATGACCTTATCATGCACTTGAATGCATTCTAAAACAAGTTTTATGAACACATTATATTCCATCAAATTGCAGAAATTTAATTCAACAATTAATTATCTTCCATTTGTTAGCAACATAGGGAGTGTCTTAATTTTTACACTTTTTGTCCTGACAATTTAGAATTAAACCCTAACCAATTTAAGGTCCTACTAACACCCAAATTCAGCCTTCTAAACTCTCTGTGGAACCCCAGACCCAACAGATTTAAAACCCATGCTCCAATGGTAAGCACAGTACGTAAAAAATTAAAAAAAATTTAAAACAAATCGTAAAATAAAAAGGGAGCCTGCTCCAAATTTTGGAGCAGGCTCTTTTTCAGCCTAGAGCAGGCTCTAGGACTCCTTAGAGCCGGCTCTACTTGTTGTGGGAGCTGGCTCCCACTTCTATGGAGCCGGCTCTCACCTCCTTTGAGAGCCTTCAGTCCCCGGTGCTTCGTTTCAGTCTGTTTGCTCTGTCTCTGGACCATCCCTACCACTCTGTTGATTTCTAAAACTCATCTTAAGAGTCTTATAACACCCTAGTAATACTCCCATGATTCGTTTACAGAAGTTGAAATCAAATTAAGACTAAATTTGTTACCGAAACGAAACATGCTTTAAGAATAAAACTGAAACTATTTTGCAATATCAATTCCATTCCAATCCCCTCTGTTCCTCTTCACTACTGAACTTAGGAGTCTAATCTAATCCCAGTAGCATCCTAATCATTTGTTTACAGTTGTTTAAAGAAAATACAGTAACCAAAATTCCAATAAAATTTACATGCTTTAAGAAAACAAAACTAAACAAACTTGCACAAATTGTAACAGATTTAATTTCAACAACGAACAGCCATCAATATAGCATATATTAACCATGTAAATTCCAGTTCCTGATTAATTAAACCCTAGAGACTATCTAGGTGCACAGAACACAAGCCAAAGGGAAGGAGGAAGAAAAGAACTTACCTGTGATTTCAGTAATGAAATCTCGGCGTCGTCTATAAGTTTCCGGCAACTGCTAACTTCCTTCAAGCCTCCTATGGGTTTAACTTAATCCACCACAACCCTTCCTTGATCCTCTCTATTCTTCTCCTTGGTAGCTCTTATGATTTCCTCTGTTCTCTCAACTCTCTCTTTGTTCTGTTTTATTTCCACTGTGCCGTGAATAAGGTTCTCCCAACCCTCAGTAAAAACTCATACACGTATATATATAGGCACTTAGAAAACCTAATTAAACTAGAGCTAAGACAGAAACCCTAATCAAACTAGAGTCAGCCGATAAAATCCTAATCATATACATATATAACAGATACCTATATGACGTCCCAATAAAACCCTAATCTTAAATAAAGAAATGAAAACAAATAATTAAATTAAAATAGTAAATCAAAGAATTAAAACTACATCATTTAAATCAACTTACCAAATAAACCAATTCAATTAAATCAAATAACCAATTAAATTACACAATTAAATCAAATAATGAAAGAAAACAATTAAACACCCAAGCAACTAGTCACATAAAAATGAAATAAAAATAATTAAATTCCAATTTTATCCTTTTTAAAACTAGGGGTATTACATTCTTCCCCCCTAACAAACGGAATTTCGTCCTCGGAATTCACGAAACCTTGAATTATTTTAAAATTCATTTTCGTTTCGTTGTGGACTCTGCCTCTGTGTATAGGCTCCCCCACATTCTAAATCTTCCAAGAACAATTTATGGGTCCAATATAAAGGAAACACAAAAATTACTCAACACTTAAATTGTATGTAGCAACTATGCATTCTGACCCAAATTTTGATATAAGGTAAATATCCATAGTCCTCCAAATTCCATAGCATAGATGTGTAAAACTTCTATGCAGCCCATCCCAATGTTTGAAAACACTAATCAATAGGCTACCGCCTAAATGAAGAAAAACCATCCATGAGAAGTCAATTTAATTAATACATAAGAACTGACCTTCCTTAATAACGCTCCTTGCTTTCGATATGGAAGACATTCCAAATCAACTATTTCCTGATAGGAAAAACTATAGTGTACAAGCGGAACTTGTTACCACATCCTACTACCACCTCCAAACTGCGCGCAATCCAACATAAAGAAGCGTATATCTCTCAAACGTATCATTAAATGAAGTTAGGGTCTAATTGTATAACCCCCGCTTCCATGTCAAACCAACAAGTAAGAGGTCTGCACCATATAAAATACAAAACCTTCTACGTTGTTATACCATCCTCCTTGTGCCAACAATATGAGAAGTGAAATAAGCACTTCCAACTTCCCATAAAAACCTAGGATAACTATCCCAAGTATCTCCTCCATGATCGAATATACATTCCCGATTCAATCCCTCGTCGAGAGATATGAAGCACAGCTATACCTCCGTCATAAATGCAATGTAGAACTAATGCGAAATACCAAAGTGAACATTACGAGAATTAGGTCTAGCAGCAAACTTGCTCAATCCACCACTCTTAATCCGTATGGAATTAAAATTCCAATAGATATCGACAAGTTCTACCAACCTTCCACTTCTGATTAGTCCTACTCCCATTTTAATTTAGGCAATGGCAAAAATCACTAATGAGATTTGGTTATCCATTTACTAGAACTGACATTTGATGTCTTGATGTTCCTTATAACCATCCGTATGCATCGAGAAAATTTCTACGAATTTTACACCTCAGTCACTCCCGATAACACTCACCGAATCAACGAATCCTCCCCTAGTACCTTAAGCTCTTTTCTGAATAAGGTAACACTGCCTCCAGGGTCAGCTCCGACATTGGAGGTTGACCCCCCCTTAATTTCCTTGATAAAAGCAAGTGTCATTAGTTCACAAACTAAGACCCCCAACTCCTAATGTAACAACTAACGAAAAACTCCTATCGGTTGTTACAAGCGTCCTCATCCATGTTCCCTTCCACCAGACAGAACTTAATGCAAAGTGCGAATCACCACGTTGATGCATCTAAGTCATCTTGTAATCCCCTCTATTCATATGAACTGATAGTTCACTAGTTCGAAATAAACAAGATCTGAGCTGATTTAATTGATAACTCAACCTTCAACTAAATCTGTAATGATGTTCTATCATTTCCACCTCAGTACAGAAAATAATTGCAAGGATTTTGTGATCTCTGATGATCCATCTCGACCATCTAATTTTGTTAGACTAGAAGAAAACCACTTTGTCTCTCCTCCTGACCCTTAAAAAATTGCTTCAGACCATGAGTGCATCAAATTATCCGCCAGAATGAAGAAAGAACTAAGTGTTGTAACCCTCAGTCCTTGCATCCTCCTCCTATCTTGCCTACCGAAAGTAGCATTAGTTTGGTACCACCAGTTTCCGTCTACACCCATTGTATAAATCGGAGCATCTACCAAACTAACTCCGCAAACAAACATGTAGATACGGATCCGTGATAACCTTACCGATATAGAAAATCAATCGGTAATTCTGTTCACTGATAGTCAACTAACTATGACTTTTTCACGCACATCGTATAACGCTCCCTTATGATAGGTGACCGGTCTCACCATCCTATCTTCGACACACCCTACCTTGGTACCATAAGTAGTGTCAATTTGACTCCTTGTCCCGCTTCTAAAACTTATGAAACTTTTTCTATCCTCCATATAGTCATCAATGTCGTAGCAACAACTAATTGTTGCCAATTATGACCCTAAAAATTTCTACATTTTATATAGTGTAGAAACTTTGGTTCCTCCTCCAAGTGCAACACCAACAACCCCTCCAAATAATGCCCTCATGAATAGTGTCATAACTACGAATAGGCTGATGAAGATTTAATCAATCCACCATCCTTTCTCGGCGTCATTCTAATAAGTACCTACCAGCACAAAATCCTCCATTCGAACCATAATGGCATTACAGTGATCTTCACCTACCACATCCTCACGAATCCCCAAAGCATTAACAATCACCATTATTATAGCGTTGTAGAAACGAATCCCAACCTAGCATAGAGTATATCAAACTAATCATTGTAGATTATTTAACTCATATTAGTAGTGTAACCATCCCTTCCTAAGTAGCATATCATATTAATGCATATCCAGGTCTAATAGATGGGCTAGAAGTTTGTATCTCTACCCAATCCTATGACCCTATATCCACCAATCCTAGCGCATATAGCGCTATTACTCCATGTTATTATAATAATAGTTGGCTGACATACTTGTGCCCCAACTAAATCCTATTCCAAATCCTGAACCAATTAACAAAAATAAAACACGTAACAACAAAATGCAACATAAAATAACAAAATCAAACACATAGATACACACAATACAACAAAACAACCAAAATGTAATTCTACTTAAGACATACTCCATTCTAGAGAAGAAAACCTCCTTTGACATCAAGTTGCCAAACTAGGTCACAAAAGGTCATTTCGTAGTTTCGTTTGTAATCATCCAACCTTGAAACCTATCCATTAACCATAGCTTAATAGCAACATTCTTTTGCCTAAGCAAATACCAAAGGCTTACCCCTTATCCTCCTTATACTCGGAATGCCAACCATCTATCGTGGCTTTACAATGCCACGTAGAACGTCATAACCTAATCCCCATTCGCTCCAAAATATGATATAAAATCACATCTTTGTTCTGATAAGAATTCCATTCGATTCCCAAACGCCTAAAGAGTACTTTTCAACTAACTCTCTGAGAGACAACACGAAAATTCATCCATATGTAGATTGGGTTACACTAACGCTACCAGTATCATTCACTATACTGCTGGTGAATGAGAGCACCCTCGTGCGATCCTTCATCTTCAAGCCTCAATATCCACTTTCTTGAGGACGCTGATATCTCCCCTCTTAGGATCCTCTTCAGAATCCTACTATTCACTTGTCTCCTTTTTTAGAACAACTGAAGTTATGTTGGTCCCGATAAGCGGTGACCTAACACCTACACCGTAATCCTTCCATGGTGTATACTTTCTAAGTAATACAAACCTTGGAACTAAACCTTCGATCCCAAGTTCTGCTTCTCACAAAGAACTTGACAACCTATTCCTTTACTCCTTTGGGTCCGTAGCACTTTCGCCTTGAACCCCATCCTCCTCTTAGTGTCAACCATTTATGGAAATTGACATCAACTCCTTCGAACGATCCGTAAAGAGAGTACAACGAATCCTAACATGGCTCTAAGTTTTAAGAGACATAACGTGGAAGTCTTATAATGAAAACACTCCTAAGGACACTAGAACCTGGAGTGCTCTGATACCAACTGTGATACCCCCGGATTTCCGGATGCGGGTTGGCCAGGCCCACGCCCGATTACCCGAGGATATCAAACTAATTAGCAATTTAACGAACACAGAATACAATATAAGAAACAGGAATAAATAAAATTTTGCTGAAAAGAACTAAAATGAAAATCCTTTAATGGAAAAAAACCTCCGAATAAACTTTATATGCAAGAACTAGTTTGAATACACCAACTTCTCCTTTACTTCTAATACAACTCGGAAATCCATCTCGTGGACCCCTACTAAAAATATTCCAATACTGAACATGAACAACTGCAAAGACAACCAACGATCATAATGAGAAGAAAATACTCCTACGTCGTCGGTGGAGTGAATAACTGTATCTGCTCAGCACGATCAAGCTCTAAGCCTGGAACTGACGAACACCTATAAAAATAAGAGTGGGTCAGGCCCACATGTAAGTTCTATCCTAACTGCAATCCAGACAGTGACCCGATACGCAGATACACCCTAGACATCTCAGCAATAGCTATCTAGTCCATACATATATAAATATCCACACTAAGGGACATTCACTGGACTATGTAGGGGGTCTCAACCTGAATAGAAGGCAACATACAAAAACGCACCCAAAGGTGGGCATGAGTACCTAGACCTAACAGGGTACACCTCAACCTATTATAGCCAGCTACGCATCCACTGCATATACGCACCCTAACCAATGAGTTTGAGACTCAAGCTCAACTCGTGGTACCATAAACATATATATAAAGTCCGTCCAAATCCAAGGTATGCAGTTCAACTATTTATTAAACTGACATACAATAAACCAACTAGTTAGTCACTCAACTTATTCAGTTGATATGACTTAACTACCATCCGTTAATCCAGGAAGTCATCCAACTTGGTTACAGCTGATCTGACTTAGTCACAATTAGGATTCGATATCTTTCAATCCATTCCATTAATCCATTAGGTTAGGTTTATGCATTTTGAGCTAAACCGTCCCTAGTATGTCACCGTCCCATACCGGTACATACAATCCCCCATATCCATGTAAATTACAACATATATAACAGTTCAATAATTTACAGACCCAAAAACCACCATCCAAATAATTGCAGAAAAATATTTAAAGCTTCAGGAATTTAAATCCAAACATTTAATTATATAGTTGCAGGAGACGATTTAATAAATCAACAACTAACATCCAGAGCACGCATAGACCAAATTTAATATGTCAGGGACTCCATCATGCATGTGAATAGGTTAAATAATCCTATTATTATCCAATAAATTGCTAAAACAATTTCAGAAGATTGTTTAATATTTCAGCAATTTAAATCCAAGCATTAACCATATAGTTGCAGGAAACGATTTAATAATTCAGCAACTAGCCTCCTAAGCATGCATAGATCAAAATTAATAATTAAATGACCTTATCATGCACTTGAATGCATTCTAAAACAAGTTTTATGAACACATTATATTCCATCAAATTGCTAAAATTTAATTCAACAATTAATTTATCTTCCATTTGTTAGCAACATAGGGAGTGTCTTAATTTTTACACTGTTTGTCCCGACAATTTAGAATTAAACCCTGACCAATTTAAGGTCCTAATAACACCCAAATTCAGCCTTCTAAACTCTCTGTGGAACCCCAGACCCAACAGATTTAAAACCCATGCTCCAATAGTAAGCACAGTACGTAGAAAATTTAAAAAAAATTAAAACAAATCGTAAAATAAAAAGGGAGCCTGCTCCAAATTTTGGAGCAGGCTCTTTTTCAGCCTAGAGCCGGCTCTAGGACTCCTTAGAGCCGGCTCTACTTGTTGTGGGAGCCGGCTCCCACTTCTATGGAGCCGGCTCTCACCTCCTTTGAGAGCCTTCAGTCCCCGGTGCTTCGTTTCAGTCTGTTTGCGCTATCTCTGGACCATCCCTACCACTCTGTTGATTTCTAAAACTCATCTTAAGAGTCTTATAACACCCTAGTAATACTCCCATGATTCGTTTACAGAAGTTGAAATCAAATTAAAACTAAATTTGTTACCGAAACGAAACATGCTTTAAGAATAAAACTGAAACTATTTTGCAATATCAATTCCATTCCAATCCCCTCTGTTCCTCTTCACTACTGAACTTAGGAGTCTTATCTAATCCCAGTAGCATCCCAATCATTCGTTTACAGTTGTTCAAAGAAAATACAGTAACCAAAATTCCAATAGAATTTACATGCTTTAAGAAAACAAAACTAAACAGACTTGCACGAATTGTAACAGATTTAATTTCAGCAACGAACAGCCATCAATATAGCATATATTAACCATGTAAATTCCAGTTCCTGATTAATTAAACCCTAGAGACTATCTAGGTGCACAGAACACAAGCCAAAGGGAAGGAGGAAGAAAAGAACTTGCCTGTGATTTTAGTAATGAAATCTCGGCGTCGTCTCTAAGTTTCTGGCAACTGCTAACATCCTTCAAGCCTCCTATGGGTTTAACTTAATCCACCACAACCCTCCCTTGATCCTCTCTATTCTTCTCCTTGGTAGCTCTTATGATTTCCTCTGTTCTCTCAACTCTCTCTTTGTTCTGTTTTATTTCCACTGTGCCGTGAATAAGGTTCTCCCAACCCTCAGTAAAAACTCATACACGTATATATATAGGCACTTAGAAAACCTAATTAAACTAGAGCTAAGACAGAAACCCTAATCAAACTAGAGTCAGCCGATAAAATCCTAATCATATACATATATAACAGATACCTATATGACGTCCCAATAAAACCCTAATCTTAAATAAAGAAATGAAAACAAATAATTAAATTAAAATAGTAAATCAAAGAATTAAAACTACATCATTTAAATCAACTTACCAAATAAACCAATTCAATTAAGTCAAATAACCAATTAAATTACACAATTAAATCAAATAATGAAAGAAAACAATTAAACACCCAAGCAACTAGTCACATAAAAATGAAATAAAAATAATTAAATTCCAATTTTATCCTTTTTAAAACTAGGGGTATTACATTCTTCCCCCCTAACAAACGAAATTTCGTCCTCGGAATTCACGAAACCTTGAATTATTTTAAAATTCATTTCCGTTTCGTTGTGGACTCTGTCTCTGTCTATAGGCTCCCCCACATTCTAAATCTTCCAAGAACAATTTATGGGTCCAATATAAAGGAAACACAAAAATTACTCAACACTTAAATTGTATGTAGCAACTACGCATTCTGACCCAAATTTTGATATAGGGTAAATATTCATATTCCTCCAAATTCCATAGCATAGATGTGTAAAACTTCTATGCAGCCCATCCCAATGTTTGAAAATACTAATCAATAGGCTACCGCCTAAATGAAGAAAAACCATCCATGAGAAGTCAATTTAATTAATACATAAGAACTGACCTTCCTTAATAACGCCCCTTGCTTTCGATATGGAAGACAATCCAAATCAACTGTTTCCTGATAGGAAAAACTATAGTGTACAAGCGGAACTCGTTACCACATCCTACTACCACCTCCAAACTACACGCAATCCAACATAAAGAAGTGTATATCTCTCAAACGTATCATTAAATGAAGTTAGGGTCTAATTGTATAACCTCCGCTTCCATGTCAAACCAACAGGTAAGAGGTCTGCACCATATAAAATACAAAACCTTCTACGTTGTCATACCATCCTCCTTGTGCCAACAATATGAGAAGTGAAATAAGCACTTCCAACTTCCCATAAAAACCTAGGATACCTATCCCAAGTATCTCTTCCATGATCGAATATACATTCCCGATTCAATCCCTCGTCGAGAGATATGAAGCACAGCTATACCTCCGTCATAAATGCAATGTAGAACTAATGCGAAATACCAAAGTGAACATTACGAGAATTAGGTCTAGCAGCAAACTTGCTCAATCCACCACTCTTAATCCGTATGGAATTAAAATTCCAATAGATATCGACAAGTTCTACCAACCTTCCACTTCTGATTAGTCCTACTCCCATTTTAATTTAGGCAATGGCAAAAATCACTAATGAGATTTGGTTATCCATTTACTAGAACCGACATTTGATGTCTTGATGTTCCTTATAACCGTCCGTGTGCATCGAGAAAATTTCTACGAATTTTACACCTCAGTCACTCCCGATAACACTCACCGAATCAACGAATCCTCCCCTAGTACCTTAAGCTCTTTTCTGAATAAGGTAACACTGCCTTCAGGGTCAGCTCCGACATTGGAGGTTGACCCCCCCTTAATTTCCTTGATAAAAGCAAGTGTCATTAGTTCACAAACTAAGACCGCCAACTCCTAATGTAACAACTAACGAAAAACTCCTATCGGTTGTTACAAGCGTCCTCATCCATGTTCCCTTCCACCAGACAGAACTTAACGCAAAGTGCGAATCACCACGTTGATGCATCTAACTCATCTTGTAATCCCCTTTATTCATATGAACTGATAGTTCACTAGTTCGAAATAAACAAGATCTGAGCTGATTTAATTTATAACTCAACCCTCAACTAAATCTGTAATGATGTTCTATCATTTCCACCTCAGTACAGAAAATAACTGCAAGGATTTTGTGATCTCTGATGATCCATCTCGACCATCTAATTTTGTTAGACTAGAAGAAAACCACTTTGTCCCTCCTTCTGATCCTTAAAAAATTGCTTCAGACCGTGAGTGCATCATATTATCCGCCAGAATGAAGAAAAAACTAAGTGTTGTAAACCTCAGTCCTTGCATCCTCCTCCAGTCCTGCCTACCGAAAGTAGCATTAGTTTGGTACCACCAGTTTTCGTCTACACCCATTGTATAAATCGGAGCATCTACCAAACTAACTCCGCAAACAAACATGTAGATACGGATCCGTGATAACCTTACCGATATAGAAAATCAATCGGTAATTCTGTTCACTGATAGTCAACTAACTATGACTTTTTCACGCACATCGTATAACGCTCCCTTATGATAGGTGACCGGTCTCGCCATCCTACCTTCGACACACCCTACCTTGGTACCATAAGTAGTGTCAATTTGACTCCTTGTCCCGCTTCTAAAACTTATGAAACTTTTTCCATCCTCCATATAGTCATCAATGTCCTAGCAACAACTAATTGTTGCCAATTATGACCCTAAAAATTTCTACATTTTATATAGTGTAGAAACTTTGGTTCCTCCTCCAAGTGTAACACCAACAACTCCTCCAAATAACGCCCTCATGAATAGTGTCATTACTACGAATAGGCTGATGAAGATTTAATCAATCCACCATCCTTTCTCGGCGTCATTCTAATAAGTACCTACCAGCACAAAATCCTCCATTCGAACCATAATGGCATTACAGTGATCTTCACCTACCACATCCTCACGAATCCCCAAAGCATTAACAATCACCATTATTATAGCGTTGTAAAAACGAATCCCTACCTAGCATAGAGCATATCAAACTAATCATTGTAGATTATTTAACTCATATTAGTAGTGTAACCATCCCTTCTTAAGTAGCATATCATATTAATGCATATCCAGGTCTAATAGATGGGCTAGAAGTTTGTATCTCTACCCAATCCTATGACCCTATATCCACCAGTCCTAGCGCATATAGCGCTATTACTCCATGTTATTATAATAATAGTTGGCTGACATACTTGTGCCCTAACTAAATCCTATTCCAAATCCTGAACCAATTAACAAAAATAATACACGTAACAACAAAATGCAACATAAAATAACAAAATCAAACACATAGATACACACAATACAACAAAACAACCAAAATATAATTCTACTTAAGACATACTCCATTCCAGAAAAGAAAACATCCTTTGACATCAAGTTGCCAAACTAGGTCACAAAAGGTCATTTCGTAGTTTCGTTTGTAATCATCCAACCTTGAAACCTATCCATTAACCATAGCTTAACGGCAACATTCTTTTGCCTAAGCAAATACCAAAGGCTTACCCCTTATCCTCCTTATACTCGGAATGCCAACCATCTATCGTAGCTTTACAATGCAACATTGAACGTCATAACCTAATCCCCATTCGCTCCAAAATATGATATAAAATCACATCTTTGTTCTGATAAGAACTCCATTCGATTCCCAATGCCTAAAGAGTACTTCTCAATTAACTCTCTGAGAGACGACACGAAAATTCATCCATATGTAGATTGGGTCACACTAACGCTACCAGTATCATTCACTATACTGCTAGTGAATGAGAGCACCCTCGTGCGATCCTTCATCTTCAAGCTTCAATATCCCCTTTCTTGAGGACGCTGATATCTCCCCACTTAGGATCCTCTTCAGAATCCTACTATTCACTTGTCTCCTTTTTTAGAACAACTGAAGTTATGTTGGTCCCAATAAGCGGTGACCTAACACCTACACCGTAATCCTTCCATGGTGTATACTTTCTAAGTAATACCAACCTTGGAACTAAACCTTCGATCCCAAGTTCTGCTTCTCGCAAAGAACTTGACAACCTATTCCTTTACTCCTTTGGGTCCGTAGCGCTTTCGCCTTGAACCCCATCCTCCTCTTCGTGTCAACCATTTATGGAAATTGACATCAACTCCTTCGAACGATCCGTAAAGAGAGTACAACAAATCCTAACATGGCTCTAAGTTTTAAGAGACACAACGCGGAAGTCTTATAATGAAAACACTCCTAAGGACACTAGAACCTGGAGTGCTCTGATACCAACTGTGATACCCCCGGATTTCCGGATGCGGGTTAGCCAGGCCCACGCCCGATTAGCCGAGGATATCAAACTAATTAGTAATTTAACGAACACAGAATACAATATAGGAAACAGGAATAAATAAAATTTTACTGAAAAGAACTAAAATGAAAATCCTTTAATGGAAAAAAAAACCTCCGAATAAACTTTATATGCAAGAACTAGTTTGAATACACCAACTTCTCCTTTACTTCTAATACAACTCGGAAATCCATCTCGTGGACCACTACTAAAAATATTCCAATACTGAACATGAACAACTGCAAAGACAACCAATGATCATAATGAGAAGAAAATACTCCTACGTCGTCGGTGGAGTGAATAACTGTATCTGCTCAGCACGATCAAGCTCTCTAAGTCTGGAACTGACGAACACCTATAAAAATAAGAGTGGGTCAAGCCCACATGCAAGTTCTATCCTAACTGCAATCCAGACAGTGACCCGATACGCTGATACACCCTAGACATCTCAGCAATAGCTATCTAGTCCATACATATATAAATATCCACACTAAGGGACATTCACTGGACTATGTAGGGAGTCTCAACCTGAATAGAAGGCAACATACAAAAATGCACCCAAAGGTGGGCATCAGTACCTAGACCTAACAGGGTACACCTCAACCTATTATAGCCTGCTACGCATCCACTGCATATACGCACCCTAACCAATGAGTCTGAGACTCAAGCTCAACTCGTGGTACCATAAACATATATATAAAGTCCGTCCAAATCCAGGGTATGCAGTTCAACTATTTATTAAACTGACATACAATAAACCAACTAGTTAGTCACTCAACTTATTCAGTTGATATGACTTAACTACCATCCGTTAATCCAGGAAGTCATCCAACTTGGTTACAGCTGATCTGACTTAGTCACAATTAGGATTCGATATCTTTCAATCCATTCCATTAATCCATTAGGTTAGGTTTATGCGTTTTGAGCTAAACCGTCCCTAGTATGTCACCGTCCCATACCGGTACATACAATCCCCCATATCCATGTAAATTACAACATATATAACAGTTCAATAATTTACAGACCCAAAAACCACCATCCAAATAATTGCAGAAAAATATTTAAAGCTTCAGCAATTTAAATCCAAACATTTAATTATATAGTTGCAGGAGACGATTTAATAAATCAACAACTAACATCCAGAGCACGCATAGACCAAATTTAATATGTCAGGGACTCCATCATACATGTGAATAGGTTAAATAATCCTATTATTATCCAATAAATTGCTAAAACAATTTCAGAAGATTGTTTAATATTTCAGCAATTTAAATCCAAGCATTAACCATATAGTTGCAGGAAACGATTTAATAATTCAGCAACTAGCCTCCTAAGCATGCATAGATCAAAATTAATAATTAAATGACCTTATCATGCACTTGAATGCATTCTAAAACAAGTTTTATGAACACATTATATTCCATCAAATTGCTAAAATTTAGTTCAACAATTAATTTATCTTCCATTTGTTAGCAACATAGGGAGTGTCTTAATTTTTACACTGTTTGTCCCGACAATTTAGAATTATAACCAATTTAAGGTCCTAATAACACCCAAATTCAGCCTTCTAAACTCTCTGTGGAGCCCCAGACCCAACAGATTTAAAACCCATGCTCCAATAGTAAGCACAGTACGTAGAAAATTTAAAAAAAATTAAAACAAATCGTAAAATAAAAAGGGAGCCTGCTCCAAATTTTGGAGCAGGCTCTTTTTTAGCCTAGAGCCGGCTCTAGGACTCCTTAGAGCCGGCTCTACTTGTTGTGGGAGCCGGCTCCCACTTCTATGGAGCCGGCTCTCACCTCTTTTGAGAGCCTTCAGTCCCCGGTGCTTCGTTTCAGTCTGTTTGCTCTGTCTCTGGACCATCCCTACCACTCTGTTGATTTCTAAAACTCATCTTAAGAGTCTTATAACACCCTAGTAATACTCCCATGATTTGTTTACAGAAGTTGAAATCAAATTAAAACTAAATTTGTTACCGAAACGAAACATGCTTTAGGAATAAAACTGAAACTATTTTGCAATATCAATTCCATTCCAATCGCCTCTGTTCCTCTTCACTACTGAACTTAGGAGTCTTATCTAATCCCAGTAGCATCCCAATCATTCGTTTACAGTTCTTGAAAGAAAATACATTAACCAAAATTCCAATAGAATTTACATGCTTTAAGAAAACAAAACTAAACAGACTTGCACGAATTGTAACAGATTTAATTTCAACAATGAACAGCCATCAATATAAATTCCAGTTCCTGATTAATTAAACCCTAGAGACTATCTAAGCGCACAGAACACAAGCCAAAGGGAAGTAGGAAGAAAAGAACTTGCCTGTGATTTCAGTAATGAAATCTCGGCGTCGTCTCTAAGTTTCCGGCAACTGCTAACTTCCTTCAAGCCTCCTATGGGTTTGACTTAATCCACCACAACCCTCCCTTGATCCTCTCTATTCTTCTCCTTGGTAGCTCTTATGATTTCCTCTGTTCTTTCAACTCTCTCTTTGTTCTGTTTTATTTCCACTGTGCCGTGAATAAGGTTCTCCCAACCCTCAGTAAAAACTCAGACACGTATATATATAGGCACTTAGAAAACCCTAATTAAACTAGAGCTAAGACAGAAACCCTAATCAAACTAGAGTCAGCCGATAAAATCCTAATCATATACATATATAACAGATACCTATATGACGTCCCGATAAAACCCTAATCTTAAATAAAGAAATGAAAACAAATAATTAAATTAAAATAGTAAATCAAAGAATTAAAACTACATCATTTAAATCAACTTACCAAATAAACCAATTCAATTAAATCAAATAACCAATTAAATTACAAAATTAAATCAAATAATGAAAGAAAACAATTAAACACCCAAGCAACTAGTCACATAAAAATGAAATAAAAATAATTAAATTCCAATTTTATCCTTTTTAAAACTAGGGGTATTACACATAGCGACGAGGTACATATCATGACCAGGTATAGTGAATACAATAGACCTACCATAACAACTAACTTGGGCATGGTAGTGAGATAACCAATCTATCCTAAGTATCATGTGTGATACCCCTCGATTCTAGAGCCACGGGTGATCAAGTCCGAGCACAGATATGAGGGATGCCAAACAATCAATATGTAAACAAGCAGGAATAAAACTGAAATAAGAATAAATTAATAATACGCTGAAAGAAAACTAAAATAAGAATCCTCAAACTTGAAATAATAAATCAATATAATTTAAAACTGTACAACTCGGGAATCCACCTAGTGAACCCCTAATCCCAAATCCTTGAATAAAATTACAGTATTAAAATCCAAAACCGAAATAGAAAGGAAATCCTATTTAACCGGAAGAGTGAGTGTCTGTATCTGCATCAACATGATCAATCTCTAAGCCTGGGACTGGCGAATACCAGAAAAATAGGAGTGGGTCAGGCCCACATGCAAGTTGCAATCTACTACAATCCGTACATAAACCCGATACGCAGATACATCCTAGATAGCTCGGCAATATCTACAATAGTCCATATATATATATATATATATATATATATATACACACACACACACACTATAGGATGCTCACTAGCCTATAACATAGTTCAACCTGGGTAGATGGTGACATATAAAACACGCTTTTCAGTGGTCAAGTACCTAGACCTACTAGGGAACATTAGCTATATCTAGCTACTCAACATTTGCAATATACGCACCTTAACCGTGATCAGAAGACTCAAGCTCATATTACGGTACCATAAATATATATATAAATTCCTTCCTAATGCAGAAAGATAAAACAAACATCCGTTATGTCGTTCAACTGTTTTAGTTGACAGGACATGTATCCATGTAGGAGTTAACTATTTTAGTTAATCCATTCCGTATGTATGAAGGGGTAGGACTTAGCTTTTTGATCTAATCCATCCCTGATATGTCACCATCGCATACCGATACATATAATGCAAATGATCCACAAATGATGCACATTCATTAGAACATCAAACATATCCAGAAACCAGCATAATAGAAATCAGATATTATTAAGATCCTATCATGCATCCAGTATATGATTAAACCATAAATCCTTCCTTTAAATTGTTAAAGTAATGATAAACAACTTAAATTATCCAATTCCATACCATTGATTGAACATAAATTTTAACAGTTCATCAATTAACATCCATAGCACAATATAATGGCAAATAGAGTTATAACTGTGCACATTATACTAGACTGCCAAAAAAATACCTCCACACTAGTCCAGTTCGTTTGCTAAAACAAAACTAGTAATGCTTAAATTACATGATGTCCCTTTAATCCTCACTATAGATCATGTGTCTGATATAACAACACTCAAAAATCTAACCGGAGTACATTTTATGAAACCCCAAAAGTATTCCCATACAAGTCCATTTAGTTCGCTAAAATAAAGCTAGCAACTAAAACTCCTACAACTCCTGTCGGCATGCAACCTATCAATTAAAATTGCATGACGACCCTAACCATAGCATAAACAACCCTCTTGGAACTGAAACATGTCATTTATATCGTTGGTATAAATTCCTAACACTTACCTTTATAGCAGTTCATTTAATTTGCTAGCCAACCAACGATTCCAGTTCTCCTTCCTTCTTGACAGTATTGAACATTCTTATTTTAAAATTTATGTTGTCCATTCTCATGACCTGAATCAATATATCTTAGGTCTTAAACATGCTCTGTACACCATTTAAGAACCCCTATGAAACTCCAAAATTACCCTTTTGCCCCTGAAGTATAAAAAATTACCAGAAATACCCCCGGAGGGGTTTCTGTTCAAAGGAGCCGGCTCCCCCCCATGGGAGCCGGCTCTTCATCTTCCAGAGCCGGCTCTCCCTCATGGAGAGCCGGCTCTACCTTCTTGGGAGCCGGCTCTCTTCCCCTGAAAGCCGTCTCTGCTCCATTGCTTCGTCTCTGCTTCGTCCGGTTGCCGTCTGTGCTTCCGGCGAAGTCCAGTGTTCTATTCCAGACCTTTTAAAGATTATTAAGGTTCCATAAATGCTGTTAAATCCCTAGAGACTCCTCCTATCCCAATGTGAACCAATTGACAAACAAAACTTAAACTACACACACAGTTTATGCAAGAATAAGTTTAAACTTTAAAATGCAGAACAGATTTTAGAAAACATCAAGCTTGAATAAAGTCTATTTTTAAAAGTTTAATTAAGTTCATGGAGTCTATAAAAGATGCACAGAACACAAGTTTACAGAAGAGGAATAGACAGAAACTTGCCTTAAGATTCCGGTTTGAAACCTTCACCACCGTCTCTAAGTTTCAGAATTTCCAAGACTGCATTCCACCTCTGACCACCATTCCAGTCCTTTGTTGTTTCTTAATTCGATCTAGAAACAACCCCTTTGTTCTTCCCCTATTCTTCCTCCTTTAGCCTCACAGCTTCTCCCTCAAGTCTCCCTCTGTTCCTCTCTTCTCTAGTTACGGGGAAAAGGGTTTTTTCAAACCCTTGTAGACATACAACATATATATATATATATATATATATATATATATATAGATATATATATCTGCCCTAGCAACCCTAATCTTACGACCATACAAAAAGAATCCATACCAACTAAGCCATTTTAAAACACACGTCATTAATCCAAGTAAATCACAATTATTTTAATTAATTAAAGTAAATCACAATTACACAGCTAAAAATACTACCAACATACAATTACAGTTAAATAACTTAGTTAAAGAAAAACCAATACAATAAAAAAATAATAATAATTTAAATAACCACTTTCAAACAAATAATAAAAAAAACAAAACACCTAAGTCACATAATTAAATCAATTAAACAAAATTAAATCCCCATGTTACCCTTTTGAAAACTAGGGATGTTACATTCTTCCCCCCTAACAAAAAGAATTCCGTCCTCGGAATTCACGAAACTCTGAATTAATGTCTTTGCAAAATTCATTTCCGTTTCTATATGGCACAGACCCTTTAGACGAGCTCCACCAAATTCCAACATATCCAACAATATACTAAGTTTCTATGTTTAAGAAATTAGCATAAATGTACAACGCCTAGATTGTATCTAGCAACGAGCCAATCTTACCCAATATTTAATGAAGGGTAACCATTCCTATTCCTTCCAGTTCCATAGAACTAACAAATAAAAGTCCTATGCATCCAGCGCTTAACAAGTTGGTAACGCTAAACAATAGGCTACTGCCGAAACTAATAACCAAAACCCATGAAGAGTCAGTGCGATACATAAAACTGACTTTCCTCCAAAACACATTGCTTCCGATACGGAAGACCGCTCAAACAACCCTTTCCTGATAGAAAACTCCCATGTACGAGTTCCACTATCTACAAAATCCGATTGTTGCCTCCAAACCATGAGCACTCATTACTAAAAGAGAGCATGGTTCTCCAATGTATCCTTACATAAAGTCAAGGTCGTATTAGATAACCTCGCTTCCATGCCGGACCAACCAGTAAGAGATCGGCACAACCCGACTATCTAAAATCCCAAACATTGTCGCACGAACCTCCTTGTGCCAACAATAACACAGATAATATCTAAAACGGTAAGTAACGCTTTCAATTACCCATGCCAACCTAGGATACATATTGGAATGACCCAGTCATTTTTTTCCTTTTCCCTTTTTCTTCAAATTTTGCGGATAAATTTTTTTTTCATTATCTTTTCCTTTTCGGGTTCGATTTCTCGCCTCTTAGTGTCATCTCGAGTGCTCGGAAATGGTTTCTGAGACTCTTTCCTTTGGATTGACAACTTCCTTTGAGGACCGAGTCATTTCCACATTTTTTTGTTTTTTGACACTATTCATTTTTCGTCTTTTTCTTATTTCGTCCTCTTCTCGTTTTTCACTTTTACTTGCATAACTTCATTTTTTGTGCTCGGATTTGATTCCGGTTTTGCATACATTCATGAAATTTAAATTCCATGACATCTACATTTTTACTTTTGTAGAAATGCATACTAAATGCTTACTTTTTTTGTAAAAGCCATGAAAATAAGACTTTTTGTAATTATCCATAACTTGAGGGGTTTTTAGGTAATTAAGTAAAGTAATTATTTTTCGTCTTAGGGACCATTTTGCAAATTAAATTGGAAGATATTTTCAAAAAGGACCTTTTTGCAATTTTTGAAAAATGTGACAAGTGTCACATTCCTTTGGTGCCACTTGTTGATTTTGTGGTGGAACCACTTGGAGGCTTAATCTCATGACATATGGAGGTTGGAGATTCACCCACTTATTGTCCTAGGATTGGTGCACTTGTTGGCATGGATGGTTGATAAGTGTAGGGTTAATATTTAATCTTGGAAGCTTACTTGGATTCATGACAAGTGTAGGACTCACCTTTAGTCTTGCATTAGTGTGTGTATGAGAGGTAGTGCAAGAGCACCTAGTGAGTGGAGAAGCCCACCAATTTAGCTTAGGGTTTACGCATTTTAATTCATTCATCACTGTCCTCTCAAGAACCCTAAGGAAACCACCATTGGAGAAAATCTTGACTAGTAGCTTTGACTTCATTTTTGGTGCCCTTTCACTCACCTTAGAACTTTGAACTTGGAATACTTTTTGTTCCCCTCATCCTCCTCTTCAAAACCCTTGAAGGATCTAGCCTAACTCCTAGTTTTGCTTTAGTGTCTAGAGATTCAATTCTCTAGTGAGGTATTGATCTATTATTTTAAAGTATTTTTATGTCATTATTGAGTGTCTTACATGCATGAAAGAGAAGGACTTGTATTTTGCCCTTAAACTGTTTTAACTTGAAATTAATCTTGTCAAATTAAATATAAAATATGAAAATATACTCAATTAGCTTTCATTTAGTTTTGGTTTCATGTAATTTGAATTTAAAATGAATTAGTTATGAATTTTAGAAGTTGCAAGCTAGTTGCTGGAAATTTGAAGCTTTTCTTTTTTGGTCCGGAAATGAATTTTTTATATGAAGTTGTGGTACTTCAATTGCCTTGAAATTTTTCCTAGAACTTCCCCCATGGGTTTTACACTACTCAAAATTTTTTCACGATTTTAGAGCATTTCTAAATTTCTTTAAAAATCCGAAACTATCTGCTGTCCATGTTTTTATTGCAGCTGGAAAACATATTTTTAGATGATTTATTTCACTAATCTTTTGACATTGGATCATGGCTTAAATTTCCAATTTTACACTCTCATATGTTTACTTCCAAAGTAAATTAGGTTTGCCCAATTTGGATGTCAAATGAATTTTTCATGAATTTTCAAAGTTGGAAGCTACAGGCTGAAAATGTGTTTTCTGGGCAGAATTTGTTTCAAAGTTGTGGCACAAAACTGTTTCAATTGGGAAAATATTTTGTTAAACTAAATTGATATTATCAAATTAAAGTGTTTAAGCTTTTATTGGGATTTGGATTCATTCAATTTGGGTTAAAATTGAATTTTTTATGAATTTTACAAGTTGAAGGTAGCAAGCTGAAAAATCTGTTTTGCGGACCGAAAATTTGGGGCAATTTCATTTCGGTGGTAGTTGGGATTTTCATTCCAATTGAGGTAGGGAATGTTTTAGGATTATTTGTGTATTGTATTGTGTGTTTGCCATGATTATACAACATATATGTATGCCTTGTATCAAATCTAGAAAGTTAGTAATTTTTATTTCTTTGTATAAGATTTAAAATTTATGATGATGTATAACTTTGATTTGAATTGTAACATGCTAGGAAATTATGCTTAGATATGTTGGTTAACATATATTAAATTTGAATCGTTTGATTAAGAATTACAACTTTTATTTAATATTTATCTTTAGTCAAAGTTTAATTCACATGGTTGTATCAAGTATTAAATCAAGTTGTAATGTGGTATTTAAATAGGCCTTAGCATGTTATCTAATATAGATTAAATTGAGGGCATTTGGAATTGTTTAAAAATCTAGAGGAAATTAATTAATTAGCTTGATTAATTTTGTTTTAAGTGTTTTAATCACTTAACTTGTCATTTGATGTTATATATATGATGACAATGACATATCTTTCAATATATATTAAATTGAGGTTATTTGGATTAACTTGGAATTTAGAAAATTTAACTATTTATGTTTAATTAAATTCTACTTTATTACTCCATGGATTTAATTGCATTTTGGAAGTTGTTTCTATATTTAAATCATGGATTTGGATTCGATGTATGTTCACTTGATTACTTTTGAATATTGGATAACATAGTTGTTACTTTTATATTCATGAGAATATGTTTTTCCTTATTGAATATATTGTTGCTATGTGTAAGAATTTGCACACTTTGTATTTGACATCTTACATGCCATAGTAGTTGTGAATTTTGAGCATGTATTGTATAAGTTTTCAAAATTTGGATTGTGCTTGGTAAATAGTTGATATCTTGTATATACATGTTGATATATATACGTTGTTGCACAATTTGTTGATTTTGGAAACTTGGGAATGTCGTTGTTTGGTTACAGCTAAGACTTGGTTCCAGTACGGGGGATTGTCCCTCTATATAGTCTAGTGCACACATAAGGAGGTTACCCATGGGCTAGTAACCCTAAAGTAACTTTGTTGTCGGTCTGATCCGGCGTGACGTCCGAGTATCCACTTTGTTTGATTTCGTATTTCATTTCAAGTTGATAACTAGATGATATCGTAACTTCTTGTTCCTTATTTGATTTCCTATTTTGAGCTTAAGATGTAGCTTTGTGAAAGCATGCTTCATGCGTTGTATTGGAAGTTCCATTGTTGGTTAAATTGTATCGATATCATAATTTGTGTTTTGATGTTCAAATGTAGTTTAGGAATGACCTTATAGATTCATTTTGAACATAGACGTTAGGTGGCATGACCCACACTTCTTGTTTTCGTATTTTGGATTTCAAGTTGAAGACTTTGAGAATCTATATCTTGTTGCCTTGTATAACATGTTTCCATGTTGTTTGAATTGTATGAACAATGTGATTATGATATAAATGATCTAGGTAGCTTAAGATACTCCCTGGGTCTCATCTTGACATAGACGTTAGGTGGCATGAGCCCCTTTAACATGTTTCACCATAAGGTGATAAAATTGTAAAATGCTAGGTCGATGCATGCTCATCTCCTATGAGTAGCTTTATGTTACTCACCCCTACGATACTAGGGCATATTTCAGGTACAGGACTCAGGATTTGAAGATTCCATTGCTTCTTGGATGGCTTACAGTTTCTAAGTTTCTATTTTATGCAATTGTTAGCATAAGATGCCTCTTTGTAGCCTTATTTGTTTAAACTTGCATTCGTTGATTTGTATATGTAAAGTGTACGTAAGTGCACTCTTTTCAATGTATTTAATATGTATGAGATGAGGCCGGAGGCCAATGACATGTATCTCGTTTTCTATGCACTTTTGTTTTCAAAGTTTATTATGAAAATATTGGAAAATGTTAAGTCATTGCTTCATAACTTTCGCAACGGGTGTTGGAATTTCATATCTTTTCTGCCCGGACTCAGAATCAGGCGATTCTTGAGTCTAATTTTGTTCATTTTTCATTGTCCTTCCAATGGTGTGCACGGTGGCACCCTTTTCAGTGAGAAATAACCATTTTGCCCTTAGTTCATCTCTTTTCAGGTTATGCATTCTTGCTTCATTTGCTTGGCTCATTTGAGTTCCGTGGCTTCATGGAGAGTCATTTTGGGGCCTTAGGGATAACGTACATCTCTTGAGGTCATTTGGCTTCTTTCGCTTCCACATTTCGGGTCCGTTATCGAATCAACTTCCGGTTCATCACTAACGCACCGGGTTAAGAAATCCGGGTCGTTACACATATCCTAAGCATATTTGCCATGATTAAATAGAATATCGCGATCCAATTTCTCGTCTAGAGATGCGAAGTATAGGTGTTGCTCCAACACCTTCAGAAAGCTCCTTTAACATAGCACCGGTTGTCTTCCATATTGAATAACCACATGCTATAACTCCGTTATCAGAGCAATGTACAACTGATAAGAAATGCCAAAGTAAACTCCACTAAAGTGTAGTCCACAAGCGAACTTGTTCTATCCACTACTCTTAAACCATATGGAATTAAAATTCCCACAAATTTCAGTAATTTTTACCTACCATCCCCTCCTGATTAGTCCTACTCCCATTTTGATATAAGAAAGGACTAAAACCTCCAGTGATATCCAAGTATCAATTTTCCACCCTACTAATAGATGATACTCTTGGGGACAGTTATGTACATGTCCTTATCCGTACCGCACCAAAACTAACATTGTATGTCGGGATGCAACTCATAACTATTTGACTGCACTGTAACATTTTACTAATTTACATCTCAATCACTTCAACCTTCCTGGAATTATTAAGACAACTACCAATCCTCCTTTAGTACCTTAAACTCATCTGAGTAAGGTACTACCTCCTGTGGGGTCAGCTCAAATATTCTAAGTTGACCACTTCTATTTCCCTGGTAATAGCAAGTGGTATTATTTCCACATGTTAAACCACAACGGATTGCGCAATAACCACCGAAGGTTCAATTACCATATTGGTTAAGAAGATCATCATCCTCCCTGTTACTTTCACCAGACAAAGCTTAATGCAAATGTGAATCACCACATCTATCCATCTAAGCCGTCTCGTGATCCGTGCTATTTATAGGAACTGATATCTTACTAGTTCAAAAATTAACAAAGTGAAGCTGATTTAATTTTATCAGTCAACAATATCCCAACCAGAATCCTGACCCTTGTGTAGGATCAGTAATCTCTCATCTAGATCCGTGGAAACTACTCTGTCAGTCCCGCTATAGCATGAGAAGTGGCCGCAAGGATCGAATGATCTTTGACGGACCATCTAGATTATTTACCAGATATCAGACTTTGAGACAGATATTAGATGTTCGGTCTTATCTTCAAGTCTTTGACATCTTACTTTTCTAACACAAGTAAGTGTCGATTAGACATCCCGTTGATCGGTTGGTCAATTAACATCAACCTTCGCAATAGCACGAATCATTGTAAAATAGGGCTATTGGTCGGGTAAGTCGAACCACTGGGACTGCGCTAGTCTATGGCAACCTAAGTGTCTAGAATTGTTCTTAGAATGATAAGGGGTAATAAGGATTTGTTTGATGGTCACTTAAGCTAAGAATATTGAAATTGCATAAATTAGAAACTTGCAAGAATTAAAAAGAAATGAAATACAAGTAGAGAGAAACTAGGGAAATGAATCCGCTCCAACCCTATACAAATTCTAGATTGAGATTAAATTGGGAAAATCAACATAAATGATGGTCATGACACATAACAACCCTTGGTTGCTATACTATCCTCAAGAGGTTCATTAAATCAAAAACAAGAATAATCCATCAAAGATTCACATGCTTGAACTACCTAAACTAGGGTGTAGTCTTCAACATGCTCCCTAAGCCAAAGATTATCAAGCCCTTAATTAAATGATGAGAGCACACAAAGTTAAGAATCAAGTATAAACCATCAAAGGGCATCCTAAGCAATGATTTATCAAAGTTCTCAAACTCCATGCCATTAAAACCATTCTATGATCTAACTTCCATTGTCACTATGGAAATGCAAGCAATATGATTAGGAAGAGAAACCATCTAAGACAAGATGAATAGCTCAAAATAATCATGTATAGACATTAGAATTCATTACAACACATATGATGCTCTAGATCATAAAATCACCAACATTAATACATTGAAATCCCAAAAGTAAAATCTACACTAGAACATGCTTACAAGGGAGGGGCTTCATCACCTCCCTAGAGAAGATTTAGTTACCCATAGGAGCAATGGAAGAAGGAAGAAGCTTGAAGACCTCCTCCATTTTCGTGCTCCCTTCTTCAAGCTTGAAGAACTCCATCTCCTTGCTCTCTTCTCTCTCTTCTAATCTTGTAGAATATGGGATAATGATATGTGTGGCCTTCCTTGCCTTATCTACCACCAAAAGGTCACCAACCAACATCTCCAACCACTTCATTAAAGAGGAAAGCAAAGTGAAGAAACCAAGGTGCAAGTGGGCTGAAATGAGCCATTTCCGAAGGGCATTCTGCCCAAAATTCGAGCACTCTAAGCAAGGCCTCGAGCACTCGAATTTAGTGTAAAAATGCCCATGCTTCACTTGCTCCGCCCAGACCTACTTTGGTTAAACAGCCATAACTTTGCACTCCAAACTCCGAATGATGAACCGTTTGAAGATTTAGAAAGCTAATTCAGAGCTCTAAATATTTTATGTTTTTGTGGAGATCCAATTCTCAAGGATAGTTGGTCGAAAATGAAGATCAAGGCAGAATTTCATTGCTGCCAGGCAGTTCTGCGCGCCTCTGGTAACAAGGCCATAACTCTCTGCTCCGAGCTCCGAATGACAAACCGTTTGAAGATTTGGAAAGCTGATTCAGAGCTCTAAATCTTTCATGTTATGAGGGAAGTCCAGTTCTTGAGTTAGGAAGGTCAAAATGGCGAGCAAAGTTCAGGATCCACTGCTGCCAGAAATTCAGCCTTGTGCCTTTTGATGGCCAAAACTCCACAAAGCCTTGATTTTGCTCCTTTTTTGGCAAATGGACCTGAAAATATATACATACACACAAATGAAGATAATCTACTTAATTAAACAAACAACGGACTTAACTAATGCAATTTAGGGCGCTTAAATATACAGTATTCAGCGCTTATCACACCCCCAAACTTACATTTTGCTAGTCCCTTAGCAAAACTACAATGAAAAACTTAATGAAAAGACAACCATGGGCATGCTACTACAAAAATATCATCCATGGTAAAATGAGATAGATACATAGCTCAAATACAACTTGAAACAGACAAAAACTAGAGATGGGGTCATTGGGAAGACTACCTTGCATATATGAAGCATTGATACAAAAATTGGCTAAATACATTTCCACATACATGCATCAACATCAAAGTCTATATAAATAACTCAATTATCATCTCTTGAAAGGAAATCAACTCTAGCTTCAGTGAAAGTGAATTGGATTCTCAACATGCGGCTTTTACTTTCTTTTCCAATTCCAAAGCACAAGTTTGCAAATCATTAAATTCCCCTTTAAATGAGGTCCCTAAGGCATGATTTTATTTACAAGACAACTTTTGTTGCTTGTTGACAATTTATTGTAACTCATAAGCGAAACATAGAATGGTTGTGCAATGCTGAAGTCCCTTAAGCTTTCTAACCAACCTATGTAGCAAGCGTTAGGCCAACAACTCCCAAACCAGATGGCTTTAGGGTGTTAAGTGTAGAGACACTCCATAGGGCTTAATAGCTCAAGTTGGAAAGGCTACGAACTCCAACGAACCATGTTTATTACCAGTTTATTTTTTGAATGACCGTGCAATGTTTAAGTCCCTTAAGCTTTCTAACCAACCCCTGTAGCAAGCGTTAGGCCAACAACTCCCAAACCAGACGGTTTTAGGGTGCTAAGTGTAGAGACACTCCTAGGGCTTAATAACTCGGGTTGGAAAGGCTACGAACGTCAACTGATCATTATTTTCTTTCTTTCTAAGTGTTTTTTTTTTTTTTTTTTTTTTTTTTTTTTTTTTTTTTTTTTTTTAGATTCATGCCAAAAGTATTCATCCATTAGGTTCATCAAATCAGATTAACTAGGGCAAGGTCAAGGTCAATCAAGTTGCATGCCTCACAGTTAAGTTTCCAATGTGCATCTGTGCATTGTGAAGCTTAAAAGAGTGTCAAATCCAGCGAGAATTTAATTGAGACATTTATACAGACTAATTTGAATCTACATGATCATTTCAACTTAAATTTTTCTTTATTTTCAAAAATGTCAATTGCTTCTATACACAAGGTATTAAACATATGCTTCATCTCTAACTAGTGTCAAGTTATATTATCATTGCTTAGCAAAAATGCAAAACCAAAAATGCATAAATGCACCCCCAAACTTAAATGTCACATTGTCCTCAATGTGAGGAGACAAGTAAATCAAAATAAGAGCAAAAAAGGGGGGAAAGGAACAATAATACCAAGTGGAGTGACGACGACGTAGATGGTCAGCCATGCGAGTGTGCAAATGCGTCCCCCAAACTTGGACATGAAGACCGATCAAAACACAACTAATGTACACAGGTAAAAATCAAAACATAAATAAAAAGAAAAACAGGACTTATTTATTTATTTATATATATATATATATATATATATTTTGTTATAATATTATTATTATATATATATAGTATTATGTTTTTTTTTTTTTTTTTTTTTTTTTTTTTTGGAATGAATGGCATGCATGAGTTGGTGGTGAGTGAGAAGGTGAGGTGGGTGAGGGTGGATGCCGAGGGTGAAGGGGATAGAAGCCAAGGTGGGTTGGTTTGGGTTGGGTGGCTGCATGGTTGAGAGTGGGGAGCATGCATGGTTTGCATGCTTGGGTGGGGAGGTGTGGGTTGTTTGGTGGAGAGTGGAGAGGTGGGGATGCCGAGAGGGTGGCATGAGAGAGGGAGGGGGTTGTGAGGTGGAAGAGGGGTTGGTGGTGGTTTTGTGGGTTGAGAGGGAGATGGAGCTGCGAGGGAGAGAATGGGTTTTAAAAGAGAGAAAAGAGAGCTTGGTTCGAGCACTCGAAGGCCCACTTCGAGTGCTCGAAATTGGGGCAGAGAGTTGGGTGATGGGCTAGGGTGCTGGCATGAGGAGTTCGAGCACTCAAAGCTTGGTCTTCGAGTGCTCGAAAGTGGAGCAGTGGGTTGCCGAGAGAAGATGGGTGTGAGTTGGTTGAGGTGCAGGGCATGGTGAGGGTTGATGGTGGTTGAGGGGTGGTGAGGTTGGTTGTGAGGGTTGGTAGGAGGGTGGTGGGATGCATGCATGGGTTTGGCATGCATGCATGCAGGAGGTGAGCTGGGTGGTGAGGTGGGTGGTGAGGTGAGAGGTTTGGTGAGAGGTTTGGGAGGGGTTTGGCATGCATGCATGGGCGTGCATGCATGCAAGGGTGAAAGTGGAGGGTGGTATGAGGGAAGATTGGTTTGTATGGTGGATGAGAGAGAATTGGTTTGGTGGTGCAGAAAGGAGATGATGTTGGTTAGGGTGGGAAGGTTGGTTATGCATGGTGTTGTGCATGCATGGGGGTATGCATGCATGCATGCAGGGTGGTGATGTGGGTGGTGAGGTGAGAGGTTTGGTGAGAGGTTTGGGAGGGGTTTGGCATGCATGCATGGGCGTGCATGCATGCAAGGGTGAGAGTGGAGGGTGGTATGAGGGAAGATGGGTTTGTATGGTGGATGAGAGAGAATTGGTTTGGTGGTGCAGAAAGGAGATGATGTTGGTTAGGGTGGGAAGGTTGGTTATGCATGGTGTTGTGCATGCATGGGGGTATGCATGCATGCATGCAGGGTGGTGATGTGGTGCATGGCCGAGAGGGTAGATGGTGTTAGAGAGGGTGATGGAGGTTGAGAGGTGTGGCATGCATGCATGGGCGTGCATGCATGCATGCAGGGTGGTTGGGAAGGATGTGGTGGGTTGGTGAGTGAGTGTGGGTTTGCATGCATGCATGGGCGTGCATGCATGCATGGGAGTAGGGTTGATAGGAGGGGTGATGAGAAGTTTGGAGGTTTGGCATGCATGCATGGGCGTGCATGCATGCATGCAGTGTGGTGAGCTGGGTGGTGAGGGAGGTGGGTTTGGTGTGTGGATTGGGAGTTGGCTGCGAGGATGGGAGTTGGAGCACTCGAAATGGCCTTTTCGAGTGCTCGATATTGTGGCAGAGAGTGAGGGTTGGCTGGGGCATGGAATTCGAGCACTCATACCAGAATTGAGAGTGCTCGAAATGAGGGCAGTAGGTTCGGCAGTATGGGTGGAAGAATTTGGAGCACTCAAATTGGAAGCTAGAGTGCTCCAAAAATGGGCAGTGAGCTTGGGATTGATGGTGAAGACATCTGGAGCAATCCAAATGGAATTTAGAGTGCTCCAAAATGGGTAGTAGCTCATGGAATTTTGATTAGATCATTCGAGCACTAGAATCTTGGCCCAGTGAGCATTTTGAATGGATGCAATTGCTGAAACAAATGTGTCAAACTTTGCAACATCTTGCTAATGCATGAATATAATTGGAAATTTTTTTCAAAATGTAACACATTTCCAATGTATGGATGAATTTTGAACTTTGCAAATTCATTCCATTCCAATGCATGGATGTAAAAATTTTTAAACGTGGCATGCCATTCCCATGCATGGAAAGATTTTTAAAGCTTTGCATGGCAGTTGGAAGAATATTTGAAAACTTTGCCATTCCCATGCATGGAAAATTTTAAAATTTTGCACATTATTCCAATCTAATGCATGGATGGATTTTTGAAGCTTTGCATGCATGGAAAGAAATTGAAATTTTGCATGGGACAATGCATGGGGAATTTTGAAAAATTTTCAAACATTGCAAATGCATGGAAAAAATTTTAAACAGTGCAAGAATTTCAATGCATGGATGATTTTGCGAAAATTTTCAAGAATGTATTACAAATGAGACATTATGCATATGAGTAGCATTCCCAAGATCCGATGAAATTGCTAGGAAGCGATGGAAATTTCCGGGAATGAAAATTAGAGTGGAGAAGGTCTAAGAAAAATCAAATTTTTGGCTTTTCTAAACCATTTCCCAGAAAATTTTGCAAGGCACGAGCAATTTCAAAAAGAAGGAAGCTTGGAAATTGAAAGAATTGCTTCCCTTGCTTTGCTAAATTTAATGTCGATAGCTAGACGAAGTTAGAGCAGGTACTAATCCTCAAAAATCTCGATAGCTAGACACACCGAGATCAGGTTAGTCCTCCTTACCCTATACCATGTCTCTCAAGAGATTCAAGCTTCCCCAAATAGGATAATTCTTTTAAAAGCGAAGGAGGAAGAGCTTGAAGACAAAAGTGGAAAAGAGGTAGCGGAAAGACCTCAACCCACTCTTCATCCTCAATGAAGAACTTTGGATTATGGGGCTTATTTGGATTATAGGAAGATGGAGTAGGTGAGAGTGCACCTATCAAAGGCTTTTGAAGGGTCATATTGAGCACGGGAATGCTCGACAACTTATCCTTCAAAATTTCAACATCCTCCTCACACTTATCCGGCGGTTCGGGCTCAACAACTTGAGACAACTCAAGAGAAGGAATGAGATGAGATGCAAGCTCCCAAGAAAGAGATACATTTGATGTTGACCAAGGAAGATAATGAATAGGTGGATGAATATTAAGCAAAGAATTCACCTCTGAAATGGAATTGTCAACATTAAAATCCTCACAATTGAAATGAGCCAAACAAGCTTTTAGAGGATCCTCCATTGAAGGAGGTGCATCAAGCAAAGGATTATTTAGGGGTTGTTCTAGAGTTTTAAAGGATGCAATCTCATCATCTTTTTCCTCATTTTTAACCACAAATTCTTCCATTTTATGAGTGGCAACAATTTGATCTTCAACCACTATTTCATCATTTTCATATGTGATGACCACTTGATCATTCTCATGATGAAAGTTACTAGGAGTAATCTCATCATTCATAGAATTTTCTTTTGGATTGGCCATAAATTCAAATGAAAATGTTTCCTCCTCTTCATGATTTTTAGCATTAATCCTTTGTTGAATTTGAGATATTTGGTCATCTATCATTGCACTAACTTGGGACTGGTGATATGGTACCACTTGATTGATAGACTCTACTGTGGATTGCATGCTAGCAAGGGAGGCCAATAGTTGATTGTTGGAGTCCATCATTTGCGTGTGCATAGACTCCATCATTTGTTTGTTAGCAACAATTAGCTCATCCAATGGAGACGGTGGAAAAGGAGAAGAGGGCGGGAAAGAATGATCATTGGGTTGAAAAGGTTGCATATGAGATTGTGGGGTTAAATTTCCTATGTCATGCCACAAGAAGTTTTGTTGGTCTCCCCAACCCGAGTTGTAACCATTGAAGTATGGATTACTACCCGGTTCAAAGAAATTTTCATTTGGTTGCTCTAGATAAAAATCCGAGAATTGTCTCGTTGGAAGACAATCTCTTGTATGATGTGAATTACTAGAGCAAAAAGCACAAAACGCATGTGGTGTGTAGAATTGAGTTGGAAGATAACTACCCTCCATCTAGGACTTAAACATCAACAACACACAACATAATCAACACAACAATTCTTTATCATCAACTCCACATACAATGATCCCTTTCTCCTCAATTATCAACAAGATAGGAAATAAATGGCCACGACAAGGACCGATGCTTTGCAATATAGTAAAACAAAAATAGCCTCGACAAGGGCTTCACAAGCTAAATTAAACACATACACAATATTCACAATGCGAAACTAGAAGTCACGAGACTTACCTGGGGGCCTCTAGACTTACAATTTGCTAGCGTTCCCCACGGCGAGCTTCGCGTTCCTAGAATCTCACTTACAACACAAAAATGGTTAAACCACACAAGAAATATTCACAAAACACAGTATTCACAATCAAACTAAATTTAACCCTAGAACTTTGGTCGCTAAACCGTTTGCAGTCCCCGGCAACGGCGCCAAAAATTGATCGGTTGGTCAATTAACATCAACCTTCGCAATAGCACGAATCATTGTAAAATAGGGCTATTGGTCGGGTAAGTCGAACCACTGGGACTGCGCTAGTCTATGGCAACCTAAGTGTCTAGAATTGTTCTTAGAATGATAAGGGGTAATAAGGATTTGTTTGATGGTCACTTAAGCTAAGAATATTGAAATTGCATAAATTAGAAACTTGCAAGAATTAAAAAGAAATGAAATACAAGTAGAGAGAAACTAGGGAAATGAATCCGCTCCAACCCTATACAAATTCTAGATTGAGATTAAATTGGGAAAATCAACATAAATGATGGTCATGACACATAACAACCCTTGGTTGCTATACTATCCTCAAGAGGTTCATTAAATCAAAAACAAGAATAATCCATCAAAGATTCACATGCTTGAACTACCTAAACTAGGGTGTAGTCTTCAACATGCTCCCTAAGCCAAAGATTATCAAGCCCTTAATTAAATGATGAGAGCACACAAAGTTAAGAATCAAGTATAAACCATCAAAGGGCATCCTAAGCAATGATTTATCAAAGTTCTCAAACTCCATGCCATTAAAACCATTCTATGATCTAACTTCCATTGTCACTATGGAAATGCAAGCAATATGATTAGGAAGAGAAACCATCTAAGACAAGATGAATAGCTCAAAATAATCATGTATAGACATTAGAATTCATTACAACACATATGATGCTCTAGATCATAAAATCACCAACATTAATACATTGAAATCCCAAAAGTAAAATCTACACTAGAACATGCTTACAAGGGAGGGGCTTCATCACCTCCCTAGAGAAGATTTAGTTACCCATAGGAGCAATGGAAGAAGGAAGAAGCTTGAAGACCTCCTCCATTTTCGTGCTCCCTTCTTCAAGCTTGAAGAACTCCATCTCCTTGCTCTCTTCTCTCTCTTCTAATCTTGTAGAATATGGGATAATGATATGTGTGGCCTTCCTTGCCTTATCTACCACCAAAAGGTCACCAACCAACATCTCCAACCACTTCATTAAAGAGGAAAGCAAAGTGAAGAAACCAAGGTGCAAGTGGGCTGAAATGAGCCATTTCCGAAGGGCATTCTGCCCAAAATTCGAGCACTCTAAGCAAGGCCTCGAACACTCGAATTTAGTGTAAAAATGCCCATGCTTCACTTGCTCCGCCCAGACCTACTTTGGTTAAACAGCCATAACTTTGCACTCCGAACTCCGAATGATGAACCGTTTGAAGATTTAGAAAGCTAATTCAGAGCTCTAAATATTTTATGTTTTGGTGGAGATCCAATTCTCAAGGATAGTTGGTCGAAAATGAAGATCAAGGCAGAATTTCATTGCTGCCAGGCAGTTCTGCGCGCCTCTGGTAACAAGGCCATAACTCTCTGCTCCGAGCTCCGAATGACAAACCGTTTGAAGATTTGGAAAGCTGATTCAGAGCTCTAAATATTTCATGTTATGAGGGAAGTCCAGTTCTTGAGTTAGGAAGGTCAAAATGGCGAGCAAAGTTCAGGATCCACTGCTGCCAGAAATTCAGCCTTGTGCCTTTTGATGGCCAAAACTCCACAAAGCCTTGATTTTGCTCCTTTTTTGGCAAATGGACCTGAAAATATATACATACACACAAATGAAGATAATCTACTTAATTAAACAAACAACGGACTTAACTAATGCAATTTAGGGCGCTTAAATATACAGTATTCAGCGCTTATCACCCGTCTAACTGCAACCGCATATGAAAATCTTTTCATCCTCCAAATAGTCAACAATTGCCGAGCAACAACTACTTGTTGCGAACGGTAACCTAAAAAAAAAATTTCCATACTATTTGTGCAACTGAGTGACCTTGCCTCCTCCTTGATATGCAACTCCAGCACCTCCTCCTAATGACACCCCCTGATAAAAATAAAATTCTTGATTAAGAATTGACTTATGACTAGTAAATCCGACTACTATCCTCAGTCGGTGTCATTCCAATAAGTACTTTAACCAGTACTAAAATACTCCTGCTGACTTGGGACTACCTCTTCTAAAATCTCCAAGAAGATAGTTAGCCAAATCAGTTCCTCCGGTAAAACATCATGGCATTACAGTTTATCAAATAAATTTATATCATTTGACTCGAACTGCTGGCTTACTTATCCCATCCTGAAAACGTACTATAACTACACATATCCAAGTTCACTAAATTGGCTAAGGGTAGGTATACTACCAAACCCTTGGACCCATGCCAAAAATCCTAGCGTAATTAATGTTATTCCTCCAAACGGTAGTTGATTGATCACACACTTTTGCCCCCAACTAAATCATAATCCCAATCCTGACTAATTAACAAAAATGAAACACCTAAAGCACACACAATACCAGGGAACATTAGCTATATCTAGCTACTCAACCTTTGCAATATACGCACCCTAACCGTGATCAGGAGACTCAAGCTCGTATCACGGTACCATAAATATATATATAAATTCCTTCCTAATGCAGAAAGATAAAATAAATATCCGTTATGTCGTTCAACTGTTTTAGTTGACAGGACATGTATCCATGTAGGAGTTAACTATTTTAGTTAATCCATTCCGTATGTATGAAGGGGTAGGACTTAGCTTTTTAATCTAATCCATCCCTGATATGTCACCGTCCCATACCGGTACATATAATGCAAATGATCCACAAATGATGCACATTCATTAGAACATCAAACATATCCAGAAACCAGCATAATAGAAATTAGATATTATTAAGATCCTATCATGCATCCAATATATGATTAACCATAAATCCTTCCTTTAAATTGTTAAAGTAATGATAAACAACTTAAATTATCCAATTCCATTCCATTGATCGAACATAAATTTTAACAGTTCATCAATTAACATCCATAGCACAATATAATGGCAAATAGAGTTATAACTGTGCACATTATACTAGACTGCTAAAAAAATACCTCCACACTAGTCCAGTTCATTTGCTCAAACAAAACTAGTAATCACAACCTACATCATCCTTGACAGCATGCCAAGTAATGCTTAAATTACATGATGTCCCTTTAATCCTCACTATAGATCATGTGTCTGATATAACGACACTCAGAAATCTACCCGGAGTACATCTTATGAAACCCCAAAAGTATTCCCATACAAGTCCATTTAGTTCGCTAAAATAAAGCTAGCAACTAAAACTCCTACAACTCCTGTCGGCATGCAACCTATCAATTAAAATTACATGAAGACCCTAACCATAGCATAAATAACTCTCTTGGAACTGAAACATGTCATTTATATCATTGGTATAAATTCCTAACACTTACCTTTATAGCAGTTCATTTAATTTGTTAGCCAACCAACGATTCCAATTCTCCTTCCTTCTTGACAGTATTGAACATTCTTAGTTTAAAATTTATGTTGTCCATTCCCATGACCTGAATCAATACATCTTAGGTCTTAAACATGCTCTGTACACCATTTAAGAACCCCTATGAAACTCCAAAATTACCCTTTTGCCCCTGAAGTATCAAAAATTACCAGAAATACCCCCGGAGGGGTTTCTATTCAAAGGAGCCGGCTCCCCCCCATGGGAGCCGGCTCTTCATCTTCCAGAGCCGGCTCTCCCTCATGGAGAGCAGGCTCTACCTTCTTGGGAGCCGGCTCCCTCATTTAGGGAGCCGGCTCTCTTCCCCTGAGAGCCGTCTCTGCTCCATTACTTCGTCTCTGCTTCGTCCTGTTTCTGTCTGTGCTTTCGGCGAGGTCCAGTGTTCTATTCCAGACCTTTTTAAGATTATTAAGGTTCCATAAATGCTCTTAAATCCCTAAAGACTCCTCTTATCCCAATGTGAACCAATTGACAAACAAAACTTAAACTACACACACAGTTTATACAAGAATAAGTTTAAACTTTAAAACGCAGAACAGATTTCAGAAAACATCAAGCATGAATAAAGTCTGTTTTTAAAAGTTTAATTAAGTTCCTGGAGTCTATATAAGATGCACAGAACACAAGTTTACAGAAGAGGAATAGACTGAAACTTGCCTTAAGATTCCGGTTTGAAACTTTCACCGCTGTCTCTAAGTTTCAGAATTTCTAAGACTGCATTCCACTTCTGACCACCATTCCAGTCCTTTGTTGTTTCTTAATTCCATCCAGAAACAACCCCTTTATTCTTCCCCTATTCTTCCTCCTTTAGCCTCACAGCTTCTCCCTCAAGTCTCTCTCTGTTCCTCTCTTCTCTAGTTACGGGGAAAAGGGTTTTTTCAAACCCTTGCAGACATACAACATATATATATATATCTCTGCCCTATCAACCCTAATCCTAATCCCAGCCTAACCATATGTCGGCTAATTAATCCCTATAGAAGAAAAACCCTAATCCTACGACCATACAAAAAGAATCCATACCAACTAAGCCATTTTAAAACACACGTCATTAATCCAAGTAAATCACAATTATTTTAATTAATTAATGTAAATCACAATTACACAGCTAAAAATACTACCAACATACAATTACAGTTAAATAACTTAGTTAAAGAAAAACCAATACAATAAAAAAATAATAATAATTTAAATAACCACTTTCAAACAAATAATAAATAAAACAAAACACCTAAGTCACATAATTAAATCAATTAAACAAAATTAAATCCCCATTTTACCCTTTTGAAAACTAGGGGTATTACATCATGTCATAAGTATGTATGTCCAGGACCAATAGATTTGCTAGAAAGCTAAGTCTACCAATATCTAGTGTCACAGGCCCATCACTCTGATGTAAAATGGCAGTATTGCCTAAAGGTGTAGAAATACCATGAGGTCTATCGCATACTCTCATCGTCATCTCAGATAATGTAACAAAATATTTAGACACGAATGAATGTGTAACACCCGTATCAAATAACACACGACCATTTATACTATATATAGGAAATATACCCTCAACAGCCTGAGGTGCCTGAATATCCGGTGGCATGGGGTTGAACACCCTGCCATAATACAACTGTTACGGTGCCTATCCCTGAGGCTGTGGTAGTGCTAGTAAAGCCAGATATGTCTGTCCCTGAATCTGTGGAATCTGTGGAGCGGGTAAAGGTAATATGCCCTCTGTCTCTGCTGCACATGTTGTCCCTATCCTTATCCTACTTTAGGACACTGCCTGGAAGTATGACCAAACTCTCCACAAGTGTAGCAACTATCCTGGAAAATGCCAAATGGCCTCCTCTATCGGTTAGCTTATGGCTGACCCTGTCCTGCCTGTGGTCCCCTATCCTGCTGCCTCTAAACAGGTGCCCCATTCCTGTGAGCATTTGAACCACCCTCGTGTTTCTTCCAAAACTGTTGTCCCTAGAATTTGCCTTTATCATTATGTCGGTGTCCATTGCCATTCCCTTTCTCAGCTGACTGATTTGAAGCGTCTCTGTCACCCCGCTTCTCACCCTTAGCCTATCTGAAAACCACGGTCAACTGATACTGCTGTAAAGCGGCGTTTACCACCTGAGCATAAGTAGTATAGGTTAGACTACCTATAATAGCTCACTTAATATACCACATAAGTCACTTAACGAAACTATTACGTTTCTTCTCCTCTGTATCCACCTCCTCTGGAGCAAAAAGAGACAAACGCGTGAACTGTTGCTCATACTCTGCCACTGTCATGTTCCGCTGATCTAGATTAAAGAACTCTGTCTTCATTGCTGTTCTGACTTCATATAGAAAATACTTCTAATTGAAGTGAGCACTGAAGTGGTCATAAGTCAATGAAGTCCTATCCTCTACGGTGGTAATTGACTCTCACCACTGTAGTGTATCTCTGACAAGCTTGAAGGTAGTAAGCATCTGCTTCTGAACCTCCATGTACTGAACCATTCGAAGATGTTTCTCAATGTCCTTCTTCCACTGGTGAGCTACTTGCGCATTAGTGGAGCCTGAAAATTCAGGTGGGCTCCCCTTTATGAAAGAACTCCTAGCCTTTTTCCCAAGGATCAGTTTGAACCACTGGTGTTGGTATAGGTGCCTACTGAACCTGTGGTTGATTCCGAAGTGCAGCTATTACACCTACTCCTATAGCCCGAGTAATGAGGTCATTGAGATGAGGAGGATATTCTGGATCTCTTCCCTGATCCTGAATCTGCTAAAATTCCTCATATTCTACATGCAACTGACCATCATCATCCTGAAACCCAGGCATTTGTTGCACTTCCTCTATTTGTTGACGCCGTAGGAGATATTGCTGCCTACGTACCGCTCTCCTCTGCTGCCTGTTTCCTTGCATGTTCTGTCCTCTTCTAGCGTCAACCATTTTGTTAACACAGAAAGACAGACATTTATATGATTTAAACGAACCATAAAGGAATACAACGAACCCTAAAGGAAACCTAAACTTAAGCTCTAAACAAGAGAATACGCTACGCGGAAGTCTTATTACAAAATAATCCTAGAGGCACTGAACTTGGAGTGCTCTGATACCAACTGTGATACCCTCGATTCTAGAGCCACGGGTGATCAAGTTCGAGCACAGATCCGAGGGATACCAAACAATTTAGTATATAAACAAGCATGAATACAAAAGAATTAAAGAATAAATAGTTAAATAAGCTGAAAGAAATTTAAATACTAATCCTTAAAATTATATAATCTAATATTGCCAAAACCTCCAATATTATTACAACTTGGGAATCCATCTAGTGGACCCCTAATAATATCCCAGCTGGAAAATAAAATAACTGAACCGAAAGGAAATCCAAAACTAAAGCATAAAGAAAAGCCCTATGTCGTCGGAAGAGTGAGTGACTATCTCTGCTTAGCACAAACAAGTTCTAAGTCTGGAAT